>NW_009649189.1:1508826-1520084 GCF_000708025.1 Charadrius vociferus | reverse complement strand
TTTAGCCTGGGTGGAACCTATTTGGTTTCTAACCAAATTTTTGGTTTCTAACCTATTAAGGTTTCTAATTTTGCCTCAAATGAAATCTTTGCAGGGCACAGGACTTTGCATTGTCTTGTTTGTTTTTTAAGTGCTGCTGGTTTCCACTGCAATGGTGGAAGTGAGAAGGAAGGATCCCTGCCATCGGAGGGCACTTTGTATCTTTCTCTTGCTTTGTCCTGACCTCCAGCGCTGCAGCAGCTTCTGCTTCTCAGGTTGAGCAAGGCTGTAACACTTGGTTATAAGTAAGTTGCACTCTCCTAGGTGAGGATGACAAGCTGATCCTGTGTGATGAGTGTAACAAAGCCTTCCACCTCTTTTGCCTGAGACCGGCGCTCTATGAGATACCAGACGGTGAATGGCAGTGCCCAGCATGTCAGCCTTCTACTGCCAGGCGCAGCTCGCGGGACAGGTAAGTGACCCTCCTTTGCTTTGCGCTGCCACTGGTGCACAGCTCTGGCCATGCTTTCACAAGATGACCAGAACAGCCTGAGACAGAGCCCCTTTGATAGGTTTGAAATGGCTTAGTTAACTCAATGGCACTGGAACAATAGAAAAGCAATTTTTTCAGGCTGTAACTTTAGCACACCTGTGTTGTACTGACCCATGACAACTTCAGGGGTTTTAATAAATAACTTGAGTGTGGCAGTGAAAACATGCACAAAACATCAGCCAAAACTGGATGTGCTAAGGGCTGTTGTTTTCTTTGACTGAGCAACTAATTGAGTTGCTTTTTTTTTCATGGGAATGTAGTTGGTAGCACTGCAGCTCCATAGCCTGATGGGCTAAGTTCCTGTTGTATTCTTGTCAAGTCAGAGCAGACATTACTCCAGGCTGCAGCTCAGCCCCTACTGTGCTACTGCAAATCAGGCTACAACATGCCACTGATGATTTTCTGGATCTGATAAACCTTAACAAGGCAGGAGTTCTTATAGGGCTACAGAGGGAACATGATTTGAGAAGGAATCAAAGTTGTTCTGTGCAGCAGAAATTATTAGATGCCTCCTAACAGCAAGGAGTTGAGTTGTTTTTTGAATTGCAAGCTGGAAGCTAAATGTATGTGGGATATATTTTTCTGTTTACAATGTATTTCCTCTGCTGATTGTAACTCTTGTACTGCACCTACCTGCTTGTCAGCAAGGTGAGGCTATCAAATGGCATCTGAAACATAAGCAGTCAGCAGATCCTCCCTTCCAGAGCAGCAGCACAGTAAGAGGTATACTAGCTTGTAATGTGCAGGTGGTATATGGCCTTAAAAGTATTCCTTACTCCCTGGGCACCATTTAAGAGTTCATCAGGCTTGTATGAAAGTGACAGGGCTTCAATGCAGCTGTTCTAGCCTGAGATCATAGTTACTTTGATGTGGCAGAGTCACCTGCAAGCTGCTTGGCTCCTGGATGAGAGCCATCAGGTGGGGTAACACCTGTCTTGTTATCTGCTTTCTGCTCTTGTCTTCTTAGCTAAGGCAGGAAAAAAATGTCAGCCTGGGAGCACTTTTGCCCTCCCTGTACTGTGGGAGCTTATTCTTACTCCTTTTACTGCTCAAGATCCTCTTTCTCCAGAGGATTGAGGCTCCCACAACAGCTTTGCTTTTGTCCCCTTTTGCCTATGCATGCTGGTTTGTTTTCCTGTTTTTGTAATGGTTTGAATGCTTTAACAGACATATATGAGAAGTCAGAACTGTCCTGGCCAGGGAGTCTCTGTGGCTTCTGACATCAGCACGTAAGAAGTCTGAGGCTCTGCTCACTAATAAATACAAGCCTAGCTGTGAATACTAAACGAGGTCTCTTTCCTATAGTGCACATGCAAGTGGCGTGACAGTGGAAGGACGTAATGGGAAAATACTCCAGCAGAAACAAAAAAGCCCCCTTTTTGAAACTCCTTAGGCCAGGCCTGCAGATCTGCGTAAAACAGCAGCACGTCCTCTTGGGGAGGAGTAATTGCACAGCAATCACAGTCTTAAAATCCGTTATCACGTGGCCAAGGTGCCTAGAACAGCAAAAAATACACAGGTTCAGCTGCTGGGGATTTTCAGCCCAGATGTTCAGACGATAGCCTGGGAAGTGCCCTTTCAGCTGTAGCTACAACTTGATACTCTCTGAAATACATTAGGCTGCTTCAGTCTGAGACTGGGTGTTTATTTTACATTAGGGTGGGCAGCGAGTCTCTTGCCTATGAACAAACAGAACAGAGGGCCCAGGGCCTCTGATACAACAAATGTGTTTACCTGCCTTACTCTAGGAACTATGCAGAGGATTCTGCTGAAGATGAAGATGAAGGTGAGGAAGCTTCTGATGAACCAGATGCTGAGGAGGAAGAAGAGGAGGAAGAAGATTATGAAGTTGCCGGACTGAAATGTAAGGCTTTGATGCATGAAAGAAAATATTGAGACTCTGGCGTCAGTGTCCAAAGTATGGATCCTATTTGGGACTTGTGCTTTTCCTCACACAGAGCAGGTTCTTACTTGGAAGCAGTGGGACGTGTCACAGGGGGAGGCTGTGGTGGTGCTGTATGTTGCCTGGGGAGCTGGAGTGAACTTTTGGCCCTTTGTGATAGGATCAGCGCTAGCAAAGATTGAAACTGCAGTGAGCAGTCGCTCTCCTGGGAATGCTGCAGAGACCATTAAGAGTGCTGTGAGGCCATCAGCAGAGGCTGCAGCAGGGCAGGGTGAGGCAACAGCATTATCAGTTACTGGTATTGACAGTGTCTGTGCCTGCAGGGTTTGTGGGTAAACTGGCAGATGCTTGTGGAGCTTTAACTACAACACCCTCTCCTCATTTTTTCCCTTCCCAGCAGCTTGTAACCTCTTAAATGTAGGATTTCTAGTGATTTGGCAAGGAGGCATCTTCAAATAGCGGGACTAGCATTTTCTCTGCCCGTTTGTGTGGGTAGCACTCGAGGTGTAGTGTGGCCTGGACCACCAGCACCCTTTGGTTGCATACAGAGAGCACTCGGGATGCCTAACCAGCTTATTCCTGGGCAGCTGAGTGGAATAAAATAGCGTTTTCTAGACTCCTCAATGACTACTTCTCCACTTAACCGCTTTTTAGTATGTGTATCCCCTTTGTTTTTAGGGGAATTTGTCTCGTTTAGGCAACTTGATGCACTGAAAAGATCCATCTTGGAATGGCACACTGCCAGCATTTGCTTTCTGTCAAAATGCCCTTGACTGACATAAAATTAACTTCAGAATGTCTTAACCAGGGCAGATGGTGGGACCCAAAGGATTATGCCATGTTCTTTCAAGGGTTTCCATCCAGGTCTATCGGTCTTGATTCCCCTGCTTTATTCTGGTTTCAGGGATGTTCACTGATACCCTGGCTATGTGTGCTGCTTGTTGTTCCGTGGTGTATCCATGTCCACACTTGGAGTGTGTTCAGCCTATGTTGCTTGGCCAAGTCAGGAGCTGAGCCAAGGTTTCCAAACAATAGCAAAAGAGGGTTACAGTCACTAAAAATAAAGCGCTAAATGCAACTCCTGGTTTTAAAGAGCATTAACATGGAAAGGTCACTGTGGAAAACTTTTGTTTTAATAGAGACGTCCCATTAATCCTCATGGCGTTTATCCTGAGGGATATAACCTAGAATGTTGGATTGTCAGACATTTAACACGTGCCGCACGCTTGACAACACAAGCAGAGCGACAGCAGGCAGACGTCCCACTGTCCTGACACACGCTCCTCCTGCGGGGGGGCCCAGCAGGATGATTTATTGGACAGGGCTGGATTAGAGGCCGCAGATGAAGTGTTACAGGGTGCTGGATACAGCTTGCTGAAGCACTTGTGACCAGGTGGAAGGAGCTTGGCTGGGGAAGAAGACCAACACATTCTCCTGATACAGAGGGGTCATGGGAGAAACTTAAGACAAGGGAGTGTGTCAGCACGCTTGCGTTGCCATCAGTGTGAAGCTCTGACAGGCAGACTGACAAACAGGCAAGCGCCTTTCTATGAGATATAATGCAGCAGCCCCAGTCTCGGGGAATAAAATCCCATTGTTTCCCACTTGCAGCACGTGGAGCAGCTCCCGGCTGCAGTAACTCTACACTCCCCCTGCACACAGTTCACTTTTCAGGGGGGCTTAGCAACTGGCTTATCCCGCTGTGTGGGCCACTTGTAAATGCTTGGAAAAGCACCCATTCCCAAAGCCGTGAGGAGCAAGGGGGCAACAGGAAACAGGGGAAACTGCAAGTTTCTGTTCCCGGTGCTTTCAGAAAGGATGTTGCAGCTATATTTGAAACAAGTGTCTGTCTTTGCATTGCTCCCCCTGCCCTCCTTCAAGTCTCGATGTGTCGGGGTCTTGGCACCTGGTTCTGCAGGCGGAGGGGCTCGCTGTTACAGCCCTGGGCAAGCCTTACCTGCAGCAGAGGAGCTGGAAGCTCCCAGGTCTCCCTCGGAGCCCAAGAATCTGCCAGTGCTATTGGCCAGCGTGTGTGACCACCCTTCAGCAGAAGGCTGTTGCCAGACAGCAATGGCCTCTTATGACAGGAGGTGATTACCTGCGTATCTCATCTGGAGAGGGTATCAAGAGCACAGCTGACACGAGCACGTGCTGATTGAGGACAGGCTGACAAGAAGCTGACTCACCACAGTCAGTCTCTGGGTTAGCTACCTCCTCTGTGCTGTGAGCGAGGGTCTGCCTGGTATGTACAGCCAGGCAAAGGGGTCGGGATCTTTGCTTCCAGGTTAACTCTTTCCTCTAAGCCCACGGCTTATATGTTTCAGTGAGACCCAGAAAGGCAGCCCGGGGCAAGCAGAGCACAGCCATGTACTCCTCGAGGCAAGGAAGGCACCAAAGGAAGAAGCAGTCGCTGCACCCTGCCAGGGGACCCCGGCAGCGGGCTGCACCTGTCAATGGCGCAGACATTGATGAGCTGGTAAGAGCCAAATTGCTCCCCCGAGGCTGCTCACATCATGAGTTATAAACGAAACAGGTGTCGTGCTTCCTCCCCTCCCCTTCCCAAAGAAATACCCTGAATTGTATTGTGAAACCTGGGCTGGGCTGGGAGCGGGTTAACAAAGGAGGCAGATCCTTAAGGGCCCGGTACAAACGGAGCACAGATATGCCAGGCATCTTTCCCCAGCCGCTTTCAGACATTGTCCCCCTTGAGTAGCAGGCAGCCTGCAGCTTGTTAAAGGGTTTTAAATAGTATCCATATGTCTCTGCAGCGAGGTGGGGGGACTGAGGGGGTCCTGGATGGTCAGAGAATGCCAGCAATGTTGGACCCTTGCTCCCCAGCCTTGGCTGTTTTGTGACAGTTGTTGTCCGTATGGTCACTCCCCAATCTCCAGGACATAATTTGGCTGGTTTAGGTTTCACTTGACATTTAAAGAATAAAACCTTATGCTCCTGAACAGAGCAATCCTGTGCGTGCATGTGTGCTAGGCAGGGTGGAGCTGCAGCACGCTGAGCTGTTTGTCCTGGGGAGGAACACACCACAGAGGATACATTAGGATACTCTAGCCCCATGGGCCATGTCACAAGCCTCTGCTAGAGCTGCCATCTGTCCACTGACCAGCACTGCTAGTGCTGGTGTATCCTGTCACTCTTCTTGAGTGGGCTTGATGCTGGTCTTGGGGCTCACTGCTTCTTAAGCCGGGTGTGGGTGGGCTGGCTACTGGATCTGCAGTGTCCTTTTAGCTGGTCTGTGTTACAGATTGGAGAGCAACCAAACCAGCAAGCCCAGCGTGGGCTGCCGCAGCCAGCTTGGGGGTATATTCAAATGGGGAAAATCTTACTCGGACAGCTGGGTTGGGGTCTTAGACAAAACACTGACTTGAGGAAGGAGGGCTGTACTGGGGCTCATGCACTTACTGTCCTGGGAAGAGACGGAAGCTGGCTCATGAATAGTGCCCTGCGTTGTGGAGCCTTCCTGTCGTCTGACGTACCCTAAGAAGTGATGCCTCACGAGCTGTGTGCTCAGAGCTGAGGGGATGTCCCTGTGCTGGTGGCTGACCTGCTGCGGATCCCCCAGGCAAATGGCTGACCTTGTGTTCAGCCTGTGTATGGGACAGGGACAGCAGTGCTTGAGGCATCAGCTGCTCTTTGGTATTTAAAATGGCATGGTCGGCTCTGCAGTGTCAGTACAGCAGCACAAGTGCTTTCTCCCTCTGCCTCTTGTGCTGTCCACCAGGGGCTTGGAGAAGGCAGGGAGAGGGAATACACACTCTCGATTTGCTGTAACTTATTCTTTGGCTGCTTGTTTTGACCGTACTGTCTTTGAACCTCTCTTGAAAAAGCTTGCTGCCCCCAGAGAAAAGACAGGCTGCTTGTGAGCTGTTTGCATCAGAGCTTCTGGATGGGGCTCCCGTTCTGTAACTCAAGCTGCCACTGCATGTCTTGGCTGTTACCATCAAAGGTCCCACAGCAGAGCAGTTTGCCTCTTGATTATTGTGGAAGATGGCTGCATTTGAAAGACTTGAACTTTATTTCTGCATCAGTACTACGTATCCCCACCCCTTGAGACACTAGCTTGTAAGCGAGAGGATTGAAGGAAAAAAAGCTATGCTAAGAACCAGCTGCTTTGCCCTCAAAACTGTTTGCTGAATGCTAAAGCCTGTAGTGGTTCCCCTCCTTTTAACGGCATCCTTTGTGTGGGCAGGTCCTTCAAACAAAGAAGACGGCACGTCGCCAAAACCTCGAGTTGCAGAAGTGTGAGGAAATCCTCAGCAAGCTGATCAAGTACCGCTTTAGCTGGCCCTTCAGGTGAGGGCAGGTGGCCTCCTTTTCCGTAGGCACAGGACTGTCCACAGGCAGTGTGGAGCTGTGGGTTGGCCATGCTGCAGTCCTGCTGGATCTACGCGCTGGCTGCAAAACCGGGGTTTCAAAAGCAAGTTATGGATGGGAAGAAAGGGAGTGAAGCTGCTCCAGAAGACACCACCACATGCTGTCAGTCCTCTGCTGGACTGAAGATGTGGGGCCCTTCTGAGGTGGTGTAACAGAGGGTGGTAGGCTGTGGGCCAAAGAGGGGAGGCTGGGGTGGGTGCTTTCTGCAGCCCCCAGGATGTGCAGGGCGCTCTGTAGGCAGCGTGACAGAGAAGGCAGCTGTGCCTGCCCCATGCCAGTCCCTGTGCCTGGACCAGCTCTGAGCAGGACAAGCTGCTGTCTGTCCCATCATTGTGCTGTGGCTGCTGCGGGGCTGACATGTCTGTAGCACTGTCGAGGTGCTGCTTGGGTTTGTTACGGCAGTGGAGGGGTGCGGGTCGGGGCTGCTGCTCGAGCAAAGGGGGTGGGGGTGATTCTCACTCCTCTGCAGCGCTGCACTGTGTGCGGGCAGGGCCATCATTTTCCTCCTATCTTTGTGGCTCTTCGTTCGGCAGGGAGCCAGTGACCACGGAGGAAGCCGAAGATTACTTTGAGGTCATCAGCAACCCTATGGACTTCCAGACTATGCAGAGCAAGTGCTCTTGTGGCAATTACCGCTCAGTGCAGGAGTTCCTCTCTGACATCAAGCAAGTGTTCTCCAATGCCGAGCGCTACAACCAGAACGAGAGTCACGTACTGTCCTGTGTGGAGAAGACGGAACAGTGTTTGATTGACATGGTGCACAAACACCTGCCTGGCCACACGTATGCACGCAGGAAACGCAAGAAGCTGTCTGCCAGGTGCCAGGGACTGGAGGAGCAGGAAGGGGACAGTGAGTCAGAGCCCCTTGAACATTCCCGGGGGCGGAAAAGGAAGAAATGAGGGATGGGGAGACTAGAGGGAGAGCCAGAGCCAGAGCTGGAGCAGGTCTTCTGGTGCTGTCGGGCAGCAGGATGGGTTGTCTGGAGGGAGTTGGGAAGCAACAGGCACTTCTCTGTTAATCCAACCTTCCCTTTGGCCTGTCCTAGTTTTAATTTTTCTGCAATTTCCTCAACTATTTGGTCATCCATTGAGTGAGCAGAGATGATTTACTGCTTCCTGCAAAATCCACAAAGCTCTGAACGAGTCTGTCTTGCTAGGAGGAGAAGGTGGGAGGGTGAGGGGAAGGCCTGGCCAAGGCCTGGCTGAGCAGGGGAGCACGAAGCCTACTCCAGCTCGGGCGCTGTCGGCTTCCTTGGGATGAGCCACTTCCTCCCCTCCACCAGCAGTCAACACCAGAGCGCGGTGGGACCTCTGCCGTCTGCTGCCTGTGATGTGAAACCAGCCTTGAGCTGGTGCAGGGAGGGATCATATTGCTTCACGGAAGGACTGGGTGCGATGAGGCCAATGGGCTGCTAGTTCTTGTATGTATATATTTATATGGTGTTAATTCTGAGCCCCCAGTGAAGGGCTGCATAGGGCGAGCAAGCACTTACATTTATGGAGACATGGCTTTCACCAGCATCCTAACACAATTGGCTTCGAGGTGCTCTTGCTTTTCCCCTCTCTCTCTTATCGGGGAGCAATCTCTGGAGGTTGCGCTCTGAAGAGGGTTCTTCTCAGCTCAGCTCTTCACATGTACATGGCGAAGAGGAGGCAGTTGGCTTCCCTGCTCACCTTGAACAGCACACATCATGTAGCCCTTTGGATGGACAGAGTGCCAGAAGCATACTGGAGAACGTGGTTTTCTGTGTGCCCTGTAGGGAGCTCCAGGGCAAGGGGAGCAGCAGAAACATGGTCTGTGTAACTTTTTAAATTAATTTTCTAGTTAAAAGTTGCTTGTTTCTAGCTGTGATCTTGTACAAAGAACACCTGTAAGATACCGTTGTCTTGCTTTGGCACATGTACAGTTTATATGAAATCGTGTTTGCTTTATATTTCCCCCCCTCTTAAAATTCATTTTCCTACCAGTAGCTGGAGTTACACCGGGAGACTTGTTGCTGGGGGTTCTCCCAGTCCCTCTCTAGCCACGCTCTCACCATGTTTTATAGTAATACCTTCCCTAGCTCACCTCCCTCGCACTCCCCCAGCACAGCGAGGACTGTCCTGCACCGGCCAACCAGCCTGATCCTGCTGGGAGGCTGCTCTGCCGCAGCGCCCGCCACTGGGTCCTGCCGCCCGAGAGACTGACTTTTCTCTAGGAAAAGGGTGTGTTTTTTCATCACCTCTCCCTCTCCCTCATGACAGGTTTTGATCATACAATCAGGGCTTGAACTTTTTATTATAGAAGTCTTAAATTTGGAACAAACCAGACACAGGGCTGCTCTATACTGGTTTTGTAACAGAAAAGCAAAAGTAGCTGTTGCAGCTTCTGTGATTTGAGAAGAATCATTGACTAAAAATTGTGGCCTAGTTTTGTGAACTTTTTAGGGTGGTTTTGTTTTTGTTTTTTTTTTAACAGGTATTCGTTTCAGTTCTGGACTGTTGATGGCTGCAGAGATGAGGCAGGTTTCCAGTCACTTCCCTCTTCCCCTCTCCCCAGCCTCAGCTCCCTGCCCCACAGAATACCACTGACATTTGTATTTCGCACATCCCCTTCAGAGGCTTCATTTTGTCCTGTTCATAGAGAACATTTTTCTGCAGGTCCTACACGGTGAAACCTTTGGAACTGTACGTTTTTTAAAAATAAATGTCATTTGCGGGGGGAGGGGGTTTCTGCTAAGGGCTGTACTTGTAATAAATTGGAAACTTCGAAATAAACATTATGTACTTGTGTTTGTAAGACTGGCTTGCAGCGAGTCCTTTGTGCACACCCTGTGTTTGTGCGGGACTGTCTGGGATGTCTTGCCTCTGCCTTCCCCGGAGCCCCCATCAAACAGAATGTAGCTGCCTTCCGGAGAGAAAAGGGCGCTGCAGAGCAAGGGACCAAGGGAGCAGCTCTGGAGAACTGGCTCAGGTTTGGTTATACCAGCCCCTGGGCTGTGCCTGCGTTCCCAGTATCGCAGCTGGCTGGGCCGTGCCCTCTGCCGCAGCGCTGCTGTTGAGCACCACCTTTCTTCCCAGACTGTGCTCTCAGGGACTTGTGTCCTCAGAGTCAGCCCTCTCAATGGTCCTCCCCAGAGAGGAGGGATGGGGCTGTGCTCCTCCTGCCCCTGAGCAGGGGGAGGTCACTGGGCTGTAGGACACGCTGGACACCCATTTCAGTCCCTTGTCTCCTGCAGGTTGCCAGCGTGCCCCTTGTACTCCTGCTGCAGCACACAGGGTGGCACTGGGTAGCTCTCCTGAAGGGATTACAATGGGGTGATAGTGGAGCTGAAATGTCTCTGCTCCTTCACCCTGGCGTTGCCTGGCTGTCGAAACTTCCTCCCTTGGTTTGTTCATGAGTGTTTTGCAACTGCAGCTGAGCACAGACCTTGCTGTGTCGCAGAAAGCACAACTTCCAGCCCACCATCCTGGGCTCCAGCAACCCAACAGGAACATGCTGGGCTGACACACCGAGCTTCAAAGGCAGCACGGGCTGGGGAGGCAATGGACCAGTGCCTCAGCTATGAAACAAAGGTGTTGGCCAAAGTATTAGCACTTCTGCCAGCACAGCATTGCCAGGAGGGTGATGGTTTCCTGGGGGTCTTCATTGTCCTCTTTGCTCAGGAGCCGAGCTGGGAGCGCTCCAGCCAGGTCCAGCTCTGCTGGGCGGAGTAAACCCCCTCATGTGTTGGAGGACTGGAATGCTCTTGGTGATGAGACAGATGCTGCTTTCCCCAGAGAAGCCCCATCCCCTCGCCACAAGAGGTGGCTGGGCTTACTGGGCATGCAGCAGGACCAGGGTGAATCAGCGTGACTCAAACTGGGACCTTTCCAGGCCTCAGCATGGAGACCTCACACCAGCATTTGCTCCGAGACCTTTTCTGAGACTTGCTTTTTATAGCAGCCCCTGCATGGCATTAGTGTCCTGTGCAGGGGCTATAAATAGCTGTCCCCATGCCTGGCAGGCAAGCGTGCGGGGCTGGCTGGCAGCCGTGGCCCTGCTGCCCACTGGCACCGTGGGCTGGGGGACAATCACCCACTCGGCTGCACCCACCATCCTGACCTGGGCTGGCCCATGACACTCCTGGGGGGGCACCTGGAGCTCCAACACAGCCTCAGCAGGAGGCCGTTGGGGACACAATGGGCGAGGAGCCTTGAGCTTGATCCCCCCTTGGCTTCCTCATGCCTTAATCATTAATAATAACCAATTATTATTGGGAGCCAGAGCTGGGTGCTCAGCTGCCTTAGGGCTGCTCCTAGTAGGATGGAGAGGCGATGTAGGGATGAGGTTGGGATGGGGGGATGGAGGAGAGCTGAGCCTCCCCAGCACAGGAGTGAAAGCGGCTGTGACAAGGGGACAGCCGCTGTCCCCTGCACAGCGCCTTTCCAAGGGGCAGCCCCATTTTGGGGCCGGCT
>NW_009649189.1:1504956-1508611 GCF_000708025.1 Charadrius vociferus | reverse complement strand
GGCCTGCCTGCAGGCTTGGGGGGGAGGCAGGGGTGGCACATGGGCTGTACCCCCGGCACAGGGACGCGGCGGTGCCCCCTCCCCGGGCAGCCCCCGCCCTGCGCCATGCCCGGCTCCCCCGGCTGGACTTTGGAGCCTCTCCCACAGCCAATATTGACTCTCCTGCCCCGGGTCACGGCCCTTTTATCTGCCCAAACAAACCCTCCCATGGCAGCGGGGGGAGCCCATGAGGTGACCCCCCCGCAGCAGTGAGGGCTGGGGGGTGGTGTCTCCCCTGGCACCACCACCACCATCATGCCGGGGAAGGGGTTGGGTGCCCTCCAGCCCAGCCAGGGGTACACCTGCCTCCCAGCACTCCAAATCAGGCGTGAGCCTCTCAGTGTGTCGCTCCCTGGGCCAGCATCGTGCGGGCCGTGGGCTCCTTCGCACCTTGGCTGTCGCGTTGGCTCCTGAGGGAGGCAAAGGCTTTCCTCAGATCAGTCACTCGACTTCTCCCACCATCCCAGGCGTGGATGAAAGGCGCTTCGCCCCATCAGTCGCAGCAGCACAAAGCCCCGGTGGAGGGCCACCACCTCAGGGGGTCTCGCACCACTCCTTGGGCTGCAGCTCCCACTGGGGCTCTGAGCCACCAGCCCTTCACTGGGATGGGGGCCAAGGGGCGCCAGTGTGGGCAGGCAGCGAGTGCTAATTTGGGTGCTGAAAGGCAGGTCCCTCGCTGGCTTCTTGCTCCCTGGGTAAGGGGGGGCGGGGGGAGGCCCAGAGACCATCATATGGGCCCAGCCCGCACACTGTCTAATTAATGGGCAATTAGCTGATGGACAAGTCAGCATCGCTAGGGCTACTCGTGTCCCTCCTGTCTGCCACAGGTCCCATGCTGCCTGCAGAGCCCATCTCTCCCCCAGCACTGGGCACCCACCAAAAACATTCCCGGGGGAAAACCAACCTCACGGACCCTCTGCAGAGACGAGCTGCCGACCCCCGACCCCCCCAAGGTGTCTTGGGACAGGGTGGGCAGCAGGCCCCCACCGCTGAGCCCCCAGCAGTGCCACCCTGCCTGGGAGGACGGTGGCACCCGCTGCCCACCTGGCACCCCGGCTGCCCACCAGCCCCACCAGCACCAGCTGAGGCTTGAGTTTCCCTCCGGACAATGGGGAAGGCAAGCTGGGATTGTAACCAGAGCTGGGGGGGATAAATAAAGCTGCCCAGAAGTTTCCATTACCCGCACCTCGGAGACCTGCGTGGGACATCAAAGCTGAACCCTCTCCACCATGAGGTCCTGCACCCCCCGCCCATCACCCTGGCTCCTGGCCTGCCATGCCCGAGCCTGGCACCAATGGCAGACAAAAATCACCTACAGAGCACAGAGTGGAAATGATGATTCGTTAGCGTGACAGCGCAGGAAAATCCTCCTCCCCGGCCAGGAGGCAGTGGGCACCAGAAGCGGCCCCAGGGAAGCCCCGTAGAGAGCTCCCCAGTACTGCGCTCCTGCTGTAGCAGGCAGCACCCCGGCACGGCACACTCTTGCTCTTGCCACCGACACGAGAGCCCCCCGAGCCCGGCACGCACCCGCCACGGGGACCGCGATCCCAACCCGCTGAGCCAGGGGGGGTCCCGCAGGGCCGCTCGCAAGCCCCTCAAATTCCTCCAAACAGCACCAGGCTCAGTTGAAATAACACATCCAGGGTTTATTGTTTTTTCCATTCCTCGCAGCTAACGATTAAAAAAAAAAATCTAAAATAAATTACAGAATTAAATAAACACGGACTGGATTATTCCCCTCCCTGCCCCGTCCCCGCCACCCCCCCAAAGAAAGCATTAGAAGAGTCACTGGATTTGGCAACAGCAACAACAACAAAACAATCTCTAGGAAAAAGCAGCTACTTGTCAGGGTCGAGCAGTGCTGGGGGGGGGTCCCACGCACCTCGCTGCCCCCCACCAGTGCGTGTCCCCCCCTCCTGCCGCTGCTCAGCCTCTGCCCTTGCCCCCCACGGCATCCCCTCGCCCCTTACCCGTGAGGCGGGCTTCCCCCAGCGCGCCATCTCCAGGGAGGGGGCAGGCCCCACTCTAGACGTGCGTCGGGTTGTCCAGATACGGGTCCGTCTTGGTCATGTGCAGCATGACCGTGGGGGCTTTGTAGTGGCAGTGCACCCCGCCGCAGCTCACCCCGCTGCAGGGCTTGCCCCTCGTCCTCACGCCCAGCTTTCTGTTGCACAGGCTCTGCCAGGTCTGCAGCGTCTTGGAGCTCCACACCCACACCCCACTGGTGATGCCCACCACCAGCGACATGAAAATCTTTAGCATAAAGATGGCCACGGTGGGCACCGAGGCCTCCAAGGAGCAGTTGGCGGCGCGCCGGCCGGGGAGGTGCAGGCAGCCACGCTCCAGGGCCCTGAGGTTCCAGTAATCCACATTCAGCCGCTCGTAGAAGTAGCAGACGATGACGCAGGTGGCCGGGACGGTGTAGAGGATGGAGAAGACCCCGATCTTCACCATCAGCTTCTCCAGCTTCTCTGTGTTGGTGCCTCCTGTCTTCATGATCTTCCGGATGTGGAAGAGGGCGACGAAGCCCGTGAGGATGAAGGAGGTGCCGATGACCAGGTAGCAGGAGAGTGGGATGAGGACAAAGCCGGTCAGGGCGCTGACGTCCATGCTCCCCACGTAGCACAGCCCTGTGAGCTCGTCCCCCGCCACCTTCCGCATGGTGAGGATGACAATGGTCTTCATGGCTGGGATGCCCCAGGCAGCCATGTGGAAGTAGCTGCTGTGGGCCTCGATGGCCTCGTGTCCCCACTTCTTCCCGGCAGCCAGGAACCAGGTGAGGGTGAGGATGACCCACCAGAGCGAGCTGGCCATGCCAAAGTAGTAGAGGATGAGGAAGACAATGGTGCAGCCTGTGCTCTCCAGCCCCTCCTGGATGATGTAGAGCTCGCCGTTCTCCCGGTCGCAGGCAATGTTCTCGGCCCCTGCCACCGAGCGGATGATGAAGGCCACAGAATAGACATTGTAGCACATGGAGAGGAAGATGATGGGCCTCTCGGGGTACTGGAAGCGGTGGGGGTCGAGCAGGAAGGTGAGGACAGTGAAGGCAGTGGAGACAAAGCAGAGGGTGGACCAGACGGCCATCCAGATGAAGGCGAAGTCCTTGTCCTCCCTTGACCAGTAGACGTCCACCCCGGGGGAGC
Organism: Charadrius vociferus; assembly: GCF_000708025.1. Lineage (NCBI taxonomy): Eukaryota > Metazoa > Chordata > Aves > Charadriiformes > Charadriidae > Charadrius > Charadrius vociferus. Next base: position 1,505,429 of record NW_009649189.1, on the reverse strand, counting down.
ATCTGGGCGCGCAGGAGAGGCTCTTCTCCACATACTGGAATTTCTCAGGGTTGTCGCAGGCCCCCAGGCCGTTGGGTCCCCGGCCCTCAGTGGCGCCCGGTGGCCAGGGCCGGGGGGCCACGGGCAGCATGCCCTGGCCCTTGTGGGGCTCAGTGGCCGAGGCGTTCTCAGGGGCTTCCATGCAGAGGGCATTGGGGTCATTCTTGGTGGGCAGCTTGCTGCAGTCAAGCGACTCGGGCCAGCCGAAATTGAACTGCTCCATGATGGGGACGCACTTGTGGCGGGCCTGCTCGCACATGGGGCGGCAGGCGGGGATGCTGGCGCTCACCTGGTCAGTGCACATGGGCGCGTAGAGGGAGCAGAGGAAGAAGCGCAGGTGGACGTGGCAGCCGTACTCCACCAGCGGGGCGAACTCGTGCAGCTTCAGGGCGGCCTCGCGTTGGCTCTCATGGCCCAGCAGGTTGGGCATGCGG
>NW_009649189.1:1465524-1504036 GCF_000708025.1 Charadrius vociferus | reverse complement strand
CTGCCCCGGCCCTGCTGACACACGTGGGGACACGTGTGCAGACACACACACACACACACACACACACGGGTGTGCACACACCAGGCTCAGCGCACCCTGTGGCCCCCCACACCCGTGGGGACAGCCGTGTGCCCTGGCACACACATGCTCACACACACCCCCATGCATGTACACACTTGCCACACGTGTGCACACACCCCGCACCCCCCAACACCCGGGCACAGGAACACGCGTGGCCTCGCTGGTGCCCCAAAACCCCTCCGGGGCACCGCTGGGACCCCGACCAGTGCCATGGCTGGGGTTCAGGGGTGAGCAGCTGTGCATACCCTGGCAATGGTGCCCATGGGGTTTGGGGGGTCCACCATGGTGGGACAGTGGGGACAGTGGCTCAGCCCCAGCACCCACAGTGTGGGCTGGGAGAGCCACATCCCTGCCCGGCACCCTCTGTCCCCGGGTGTCACCCGGGGCTGGCGGCAGGGCAGGGTGTCCCGTGCCCACGGGCAGGGGAGGGCGATGTCACCCGCCACTGGTGACATGCGAGGCCAGGGCAACTCCTGGGTGGTGACACAAGTCAGCGTGGCAGAGCTGGGGCTGCCAGCCCCCGAAATCTGGTCTCCCACTCGCCAGGTGAAAGATCAGCCGTGCCAGGGGCGAGGGGAGGCTGAGGGTGCCCAGCTGGAGGAGCCAAGGGGGCTCAGGCCAGCGTTGAAATCATGCTCAGGGTAGCAGCACCCCTGGGACGGGCTTTGCTGCCTGTACCACTATCAGTGGATGCCACCAGCTGTCCCCCACACCCGGGCACAGCCAATCCCACCTTTGGCCCTGCGGTGCCAGTGCAGGGTGCTCTGTGCCATCCCCAAAGCACCCCTTTGCGATGGGGAGGGGACACACACAAACGGCACAGCTGTCCCGGGGCCAATTCGGGCAGGGTGTCCCCGGGGTGCCCTTCTGGGAGACCTGGCACCCGGCGCATGTTGGGTACAGGCTCGGGCTGGCGCCTGGGGGTCTGGGCGCCACGCTGTCCCCAGGCGTCCCTGCAGCCCTGTGATTTCTTTAGTAACAACATAACAACCTGTCAACGCGGCTCCTAATCGCCGGCTGCGTGCTGACACCCCGGCCATACATTATTTAAACATCCCTGATTCAACGCTATAAGGAAATTCCATGGGAGCCACTTATCAGTTATTGTAATGGTGCGGGAGATAAGCTGTCGCCCTGGAATTTCCCTCTAGCACAGGGCAACTGCTTGCCCGGCTCCGGGACCCTGGGAAAAAGGTAATTTGGGGTGCTGGAGGGGGCCTTGTCCCCTTGGCCACCAAGCTTCAGGGTGTCTCGGAAAGAACTGTTCCATCTGCCTGGGTGGCACGGAGCAGCGGCCAGCTTCAGGGGGCTTTGCACCCTGGGTTAGGGCCATGCTCCTCCTCCTGCGCTCTAAGAAATGGGTGGGTTGGGGGTATTTTGTGCTGCGGTGCAGGTTTTGGGGGCAAACCATCACCCACGGATGAGCTGGAAGCCACAGCTGTGTCTGCAGCTGATGGGATGGAGGTGCCACCCACGGGGTGCTAGGATTTGTCCCTGGGGTCCCTCACCCCATCCACCCCTCCAGCCCCAGGATGTGTGTCCTGCGTGGGGTGAGGGACCCAAGAGTGGCACTGCCACCGCTCCAGGGCACCCCCAAGCCCCACTCCTGCCACCCTTTAGGGAGCCGTTTGCTAAGGAAAGCTTGGAAACATCACCTGGAAGCACCCAAAGGTCTCAGCACCCAGCTCTGGCTGCCCAGCGGGGGTTCTAGGCGGGCGGTGGGCACAGCAGCCCACGGGCCGGGGCTGGATGGGACCCCGGGGTGCCAGCCCCACCATCCCAGCTCACCCCTACGGGTGCTCTCATCCCTCCCAACCCTGCTGCGTGGGCTGCAAAGGGTTAATAGGAGGGGGCAGGGGCGAACACACAAATAAATGCCTTTTAATTTAATTTTGCTTTAATATGTAAAACTGTTGCTCTTGGCAGGAGGCGCCGCAGCCCAGCCAAGAGCAACACGCGGATTTTCAGAGTCGAGGGGCTCCTTTTAATGTGGAGGAGCGGCCACCCCTCACCTCTGTCCTGCACCCTGCGGTGCTCCCCTCCACCCCAACACCCTCCTGGGGTATCTCACGGGATGCCCAAGCCCTGCCCAAGCCTCAGGGACCCACAGTGGGGACAGCAAAGGACCCATGGAGCCCTTCCCGGAGCTTCACCCCACCTGCAGCAGCGGGCATGGGGGTGCCAGGGGGTGCCCCCACCATCCCAACCCTTGGCCAAGTCTTTCATTGCACTCACTGCTGAAGAGTGACCTGCCCACCCGTGCCCGCACCCCTGGGGTACGCCAGGGAGGGGACGAGCACGATGCTCGCTACCGGAATGGAGACATCACAGCCACGCACAGGAGCCGAGATCTCCAGCAGGTCTGGAAGTCTCGCACTGAAAGCAAGAACACCAGGTAGAGCAACACAGCAGATTTACGGCTTTGGAAGTGGCCCTGCACTGGGAATCCAATATCAATAGCTGGAAGAAAGGGCTCACAGAGGCTGCACAGAATTCCTAACCAGGAAGCGGCCAGGCTGTCGGAGCAGGACCATATCGCAGGAGCCCAGGAGCCTGTGGTTCCTGGCAGCAGCTTTGCCCCATTTCCTTTCTTCCCGTCAACAGCGCTTGCAAACCTGTGCAAGAGCCTGAGCGAGGGGAGCAGGGAGGAGAGCAGGGAGGGCCACGAGTGGAGAAAATTCCCTTACTGCCGCCCTGGGGCAGAGAGAGGCTCCTGAGATGCCACTTGTGCCCCTACATGGTGGGTCCTCCCAGGGTGGCAGGGTTTGGGGGATCCTCCCCGGCACCTGTGATAGGGACAGCACTGGTGGGAGTTGGGAAGGGGGCAATCCAGCTGGGGAGAGGGTGATGGAGTGGGGGGCTGATGGAGCCAAGGAGGGGGTGATGGAGCTGAGGAGGGGGTGATGGAGTTGGGTGTGTGTGTGTGTGATAGAGCCAAGGAGGGGGTGATGGAGATGGGGAGGGGGATGATCGAGGAGGGCAATATGGCAGGGGAGCAGGTGATGGAGTTGGGGAGGGGGCCATGGGTGCTGTCCCACCGAGCCTTCACCAGGGCAGACAGGACTCGCTGCAGGGTGGTGAGGGGCCCAGCTCTGCCCTCACTCCTGCCCCTGCCCCGCAGGCTCTGCCCTGCCAACCCCACCGACCCTCGGTGGTCCCGGCTCCCCCCAGCCACAGGTTTGCAGGCAGGGGCTGGGGCAGGGAGGGAGACCCCAAATAGCAAGGACAGGCCACCAGCCATGCCCAGGGATGAGTGTGGGCTCCAGAGTACCCTGTGCTCTCCCTGCCAGCCCTGAGGGAGGGCGATGGCACAGTCCCTCAGGGATCTGGGGCGGGGGATAATTTTCCCTTCCCAAAGTATTTCACAGGAATAGCCGGCACGAAAAGCCTGTGGGTTTGATTTCAAAGGGATGCCAGTGCCGGTGCCGGATGGGTTGGTGAGCAGGTGGACCCCTCCGTCCTGGCAGCACCCCACGCTGGGCACCCTGCGCGGCAACAGGCTGGCACCCACCCGGCCAGAGGGGCGGCTGCCCCCTGCCCTGGCCAACATCTCCTTGGGGACACCCTCCTGGGCACCAGCAGGAGTGATCCTCAAGCCTGAATCTTTCCGACCCCCGGGCACCATCCCGTCTGATGCAGACGCACACGCATCACCATGGGACAAGGGATGCTCCATGCCCCACTGCCTTCGTGAGTGACCCACCAGTGGGCAGGTGGCAGCTGTGTGGGACAATGGGGATTTTGGGGGGACATATGCTGAAAAAAAACAGGTGGAGGAACCTGGTGCTGGCAGGAGGAGATGGGTGAAGATGTGGCACAGACCCTGCCCAGCCCCAGCCAGTGCCAATGGGAGGGAAAAGCCATTTCTTCCCTGATTCCAGCATTAATTACAGCAGCGGGAACCCCAGCGGGGGGAATCACCAGCCCCACTCACTGTACGCCCAGCTGCAATGGGGCTCTGTGGCGTGTGCCACTGGGCAGAAAACCCACTCCTGGAAGGGCACCACGGGCACAGCAGCACTGGTGGCATCAGGTAAGGACCCCTGAGCATCCCAGCCTCACGTCCTGGGGGTTCCTGCTGGCCCCCAGCTGAGCGCTGACGTCCCATTACTGGCTGCTGAGACACCCGGACCCTGGTGTGTGTCCCCTGGAGGACAGGACTGTTCCCTCCTTCTCTCACCCTGCTGCCAGTGTCCGGCTGGCACAGCACAGGCTGGCAGGGCCCCCAGCCATGCCAAAGGCTCTGCAGGGTCCCCGAGGGGCCGCATACCCTTTCCCTCCTCCCCCTGCCCTGTCCTCCCATGCAGGTCAGGGCACGACCCCATCCCCCATTCTGGGGAAGGAAATCTCTTCCCAAACGTCCCGGTGGCCCTTGGGGCATCAGGACAATGTCCCTGCCTGCCCCGCTGCCCCCAGCACAACCTGCCTGCTCACGGGCAGCAGTGCCCACGTCTCTGCCCCACCACCGAGGGGCTGCGGAGACATTTCCTGCAGAAGGCGGGAGTTTTTTACCCCCGCCATCCCACCATCCCACCTCCCGGGACCTCTGCCTGCCCCGTGGGGTCCTACAGGCATCCTGGGGTGGTGGGTGACACCAGCGTCCCCAGGCAATGCCATGTCCTGAGCTCCCCAGGTCATCACCTGGCCTTGGGTCCCCTGCGTGTGTTTGCAGTGACAACCTCAGTCCACAGCATGGGGACAATATGGCCAGGGCTCAGGGACTTGGGGTGACAAGAATACCCCAGGGATCCTCTCTACAGCCTGGTCACCCCGCAGCTGGGGAGCTGTGGGCACTCTGTGGCCCACTGTAAACCAGGGGTGGCACGGAGGGACAGTCCTGCTGCCAGCCAGCCCACCTCCCTGGCCGCAGGGTCCCCAGGCCGCAACACCCCCATCAATGCAGCGTTGACGTGAAGCAGGCAGGAGACATGGCATGGGGCATGTCCCCATACCCCCCAGGAACCCTGGGAGCTCAAGGGACCGGCACACGGATGGGGACCACGTGCAGCCATGGGCCTCGGGGGACAGGGCAGGAGGGAAGAGGGGTGACCTGGGGGAGTCCCAGCTAGGAGCATGGTGGGGAGCTGGCTAGCAAGGGGACAAGAGGGGACATCAGGCAGCCCTCCAACACCTCCCTTGCAGTATTTTAGCTGGTGAGTGCGCTGGCAGCGCAGCTGGCAGCACAACGGGCTGCTTACAGCCTTCTGGGGGGGCTGGGACACACGTCACTGGCCACGGGGAACCCCTTGCCATCCAAGGGGATTGAGCCATGTCCTGCCCCTTGCCACTTTGCTCACCCCTACAGACTTCTCTGGGGGGAGGACAGGACCCAGGTGAGCATCGGCAGCAGGCGTTCACTCTGAACCCTACTGATGGCACCACGTGCAGTTTGCTGCAGCTGCCTGACAGAGGCAGGGAAAGGGCTGGAGCTCCCTCTCAGCTGGCTCAGCTCTGGGAAAAGCAGCTCATACAGCCACCAGACTGGGCCATGGGGCCATCGTCTGTCCCCCAGCTGACCTTCAGTGCCCACCCCTGTTTCCTGGCAGCCCAAGGACAGGCAGAGGAGACACCCTGTGCTGGGAGCAGGCTTTGTGGCACTCCCGGATGACATCCCAAGCCAGCACAGCAGTCCTTTCATCCCCAGCCCCGCTTGCCTCCCCCTCAAAGTGAAGCTTCTTCCCCAGGATGCCCCATCCTGTGGTGCCGTCGAGGGTGTCGGCACTGGGTCCTGGTTCAGGCACAGACACACACGGCCCTTTCTTCGCCCCTCGGCCCCGCGCGCGGCTCGGCGCTGGCAGGCAGGGCTGTGCCGCACAATGCGCCTCCTTGTTCACCCCGGCCCAGGGCCGGCTTGCGGGGAATGGCAGGGAATCGCCTCCGTTTCCTGCTGGAGTTTTATTACATTCACCGTATAAATAAATAAATACGATCCAGAGGAGAAGGGGAGAACCACGGGGCAGCCTGGAGCCAGGCAGGACGTGGGCTGAGGCTGAGCCCCGCTACATCGGGGCTGGGAGCACCCCAGGAGGAGGAAGGGGGGTTCTGGGGTGCCCCAGGGTTGTGCACCAAGTCCCTCACATCTCTCCAAGGAGCAGCCCAAATCCCAGCAAACGCAATCCAGGAGGCAGCTCTGCAAGTGCCAGACAAGGGGCTTACTGTGCTGGGCACGAACCCTGGCCACCAGCACCACTGCTTTGGTGGAAAAGAAACCTTCTCCCAGGCAATCTGGGAAGTGTGGGAGAACCCTCAAGCCCTGCCACCCCCAAGGTCAGTGCTGGGCATGCTCATGGCCTCGCAGAAAGTTCCTGCATCCCCAGCCCACCCTTGTGCATAGCTCATGTGTTGCTCTGACACCTCTGAATGGTGCCACGGGCCCAGCACATCTGCACCAGTTCACACTGGTGTGGGCTCGCAGGCTGGACCTCAATAGGGCCACGGCCAAAGCACCCCCTGGAAGGCAGGAGTAGCCCTGCAGAGCCAAGCCCAAGCCCACACCATGCTGCCCCAGGAGCAGAGACGGCTGTGAGGACTGGAACTTGCTGGAAATAGTTTTAACGTACTATTGAATGGGCCAAGCTGCCCATTTGGTTGCTAAGTCAAACCAAAGGTCTCCAGTGCAACGTCAAGGCACCGTCACCCTGCAGCCTCCCTTGGGTGCCCCATCACCACAGGTGGCCTTTCGCCAGCCCCAACTTGCTGGCAACACCATCAGTGCTGTGGTCAAAGTCCTCCTTGTGGTCGAAGTCCTCCTCGTGGTCGAAGTCCTCGTCACACTTGCTGCAAGGTTGAGCACAGCCGTGGTAGCTGGATGCAGATGCCTTCCTCCAAGCTGCATGGACTCATCAGGGCAGTACAGGAAGAATTTCGGCACTTCCAGGGCTTTTGGGTTGGGTTGGTTTCAGCTTCTCCAGTAAGGTTCAGACTAAGAGTAGTGAGCAGACTGGAGTAGCCCAGGCTGAAGCTCTCCCATCTTTGCAACCTTTGGTATTTGCACATATCTGAGGTCTTGCTGTCCTCTTCCCTGTTACTGGACAGAGCTCATCAGTGCTGGGAGATGCCGTGTTGCATTTCTTCTCTTCCTGGGCCTCAAATCAGTCCACATTCAGGTCACAGTCCTCTTTCTGATGGTTCCTACCCAAGGTTCGGTCACTTCTTGCTCTTGACAAACCAGCTGGTACAAGCAACCTCCTCTCTGATGTGCTTCTTCCTTCAGTACCTCCTTCATCTTCTCCTCCCCACGTGGAGCATGCTACGAGACCATCATCTCTAAACTGGCCAGAGGAGCAGCTCCAGGGGCAAGTTCTAATCTGCTTACCAGGGTGCTGATGTTGCACAACAATTTCCATCGCAACCTCCACTTGGCCCTCTCTGGAGAAGAGCTGCTGCAATACTGAATTACCCCAGTGCTTTCTCTCTACAAGGGACAGATGTTGATGTCCTGGCAAAGCCAGCTTGGGGACACAGAATTTTGATTGACTTTGGGGTAACAGATTTTCTGCTCTGCTCAAGATGAACCCGGAGTTCTTCTGCCCCGCTGCCTGCCACCGCCTGTGGGCTTTGGACTTCTCATCCAAACAGGTGTTTCCTGATCGGTCACTCTGCTCCTCATCGCGCCCGGCCGGTCAGACGGGCTCTTACACACCTGAGTGATCAGCAAATACCCCTTGCCTGCCCAGCACCCACAGCCCCACACCCCATCCCCAAACCCTCCACTGGGAAGTCCAGACCCGACCCCAGTGGTGGAGTCGGACTTCAGGCATTGGGAATCCAAAACAGTGAAGAATTAAACCCAAGATGACCCAAGCGTGTTCCAGAGAAGTGAGCTGACCTCCTCGCTATCCCCTTCAGCCCCACTGGAACCAGCCAAGGACCACCCCTACTGCCCTGGGCACCTTGTCCCTCCAGGGTGGCACTGGTGGGGGCAGGCAGGGAGCCTGGGGGTGTGCGTCCCACCGGGGAAGGACTTTGCTACTGGAGTGGCACCAGCGGGACCTACTTCTAGCTTAAAAACATCTCCATGTGCAAACTTTTATGAAAATACTCACGAACGCAAAGTTTAACCAAAAAAAAAAAAAAATAAAGAAAGCAGCGCCATGGTGGGTAAGCTGGCTGCCTCCTTTTCTTTTCCAAAAAATATTTTCACAAGATGGGGCAGTGCTGTTTGAGGTCCATCATCATCATCATCACGGTATCGACAGCTCAAGATGGCAACTTGGAATGGAAACCCTCAGGTATGTCTAACAAAAATACTATTTACCGTTCACTTACTAATTCTGTTCTCCTCTGGGGGAAAAAAAACACAAAGCTCCCATATTTATTTAGCAGAACTCAGCACTTTTGGCTTTTGCCGATGGCGCCTAAAGATAGTTCGTGAGAAACAAATAATCTTTCAGGGATTTCTGCTCCCTCCATCTCTCCAACCACCTTTCTTTAAAGGTCAGGTGACTGCGGCGAAGGCTCTCGCCCCAGCTGGCAACCTCTGCCATTTGGGCACAAGTCCTGAGCTAAGAAAAGGTGCTCTTTGATGTGTCACCAAGTCTGTGAGGTGGGTCACACATCCCCAGGCTCCTCCAGCAGTGTCGGGGGTGGGCTGCGGGATGGCTCTGCTCTGTCTCTGTCCCCAGTCCCCGCCGGTCACTGCAAATGGCACCAACCCTCCAGGCACGTGCCGAGTCGCTGGAGGAGATGGGCTCGCTGTTATCGGGGAGGTCAGCTTCTGGAGATAACATCTCATCCCGGAGTGGTGCGGGACCACAGGTCCCAGCTCCCCGGGTGCTGGTGGATCTCCCCAAGGTGGCGTGAAATACTCGCCTCTGTCGGACACGGTGAAGGCAGGAGAGCTGTTGCCCAACTGGGACCACAGCTCCACGGAAGGGAAGAGATGGAGACAGCTGTGGGGATGGGACAGGAGAGAAGAGGAAAGAACGACAGGGTTAAAGACAGGGCAATCCCTTGTGCTGCTGAAAGATCATGGCAAGAGGAGTCCATCTGAGTATTTGCAGAGGATGAAAACTGAGCTGAGTCTCTTCCCCTGATGTTCAACCCGCCTGTTCCTGCCCTCTGCCTCGTCCTGGTGTACCTCTGAGTTATCTTTTTCCCCTCCTCTCTATCCCTAATCCTTTTGCCCTGTCCTGGCAGACCCACCAGCCCTCGATACTTCTGAAAACCAGGACTGGAAAACAAACTTGCCTCCAGGTACGCAGCAGAGATTGGCCTGAGGGACCGCCAGGTCCCACCGCACTGCTGTGGCTGCTCACAAGCCGTGCCGGCAGCACTGAGGGGAGAAGCCAGCCAGAAGTTCAAGCCACTCTGCACCCAGCTCACGGCTGCCAGTAAAGCCAGGTTTGCTGAACCCCTCCCCCCAGGAGCAGCAATGAGGTGCCCAAGCAGGATTTGGGATGTCTGTGTGACAAGACGGTCTCGGGTGGCAAAAGGACTTGTTCTCACTGAGACACACGGCTGAGCTGCAGCACAGCAGCAAACCTGAGCCCAGCCCTACGTTCCCTGGGTTCCCCATGTTCCCCCGCACCCTCTGAGCATCCCCAGCACACGCAAAACCCACGGGGCTGCCAGCCTGTCCCGTGGGAGCCAGGAAGGCGACGCAGTGCTCAGCTGCCCTGCCTCCTCCCAAACCCCATCCCTGACCCACCCTGGGAGAGCATGCTTCCCAAAGCCCCGGGGGTTTGGCGTGGATCGGTCCGTGTCCCCCCCTCACTGGCTGTCAGAGCACAGGCTCTGCCCTGGCAGACACAGAACGTCCCGAACACCCCGGCCAAGCAAACCCTTCCCCGCCGGCCCCGCTCGCCGCCCCTCCCGCCCTCTCTCCCCTCCCGCCTGCTGCATTTTCCGCCTTCGCTGCAAACTTTCCAGCACAGGAAAATATGAGGCCATGGAAAACCAAGCTGGTCCCCAGCAGCTGGGCCACCTTCCTCCTCCTCAGCCCCTCCATCTCACAGACCACAGGTTGTCCAGCTTCTGGTGTCCCACCCCAGCTGGGCGGCCCACTCCCCCCAGCCTGCAGGTGAGATGTTTTTGGGGCTCATTGAGGGTTTTGTGGAGCAGCCAGAGCTCAAAGGAAGAGACCGCTCAGTGCTCTGGAATGATCAAAGGGCTGGAGCACCTCTGCTGGGAGGAGAGGCTGAGAGTTGGGGTTGTTCAGCCTGGAGAAGAGAAGGGTCCAGAGAGACCTTAGAGCCCCTTCCGGTGCCTAAAGGGGCTACAGGAAAGCTGGGGAGGGACTCTTGATCAGGGAGGAGAGTGATACACTGAAAGAGGGGAGATTTAGATTAGATATTAGGAAGAAATATCTATAATGCTAGGTGGTGAGGCACTGTCCCAGGTTGCCCAGAGAAGCTGTGGCTGCCCCATCCCTGGAAACCTTCACGGCCAGGTTGGATGGGGCTCTGAGCAACCTGGTCTAGTTGAAGATGTCCATGCTCATCCCTTCCAACCCAAATTATTCTACGATTCTGTGAACAAAGCTTTGGTGCTGCTGGCAAAGCCCCTGTGGTTTCCTCATCCACCCTTCCATCTGTTGCTCCAAGCCCAGGTCTTCCATAGGTACATCGGCTCCAGCCTTCATGACCTCCACAGTCGGGACCAGCCCCACCAGCATGCAGCACCCCTAGTGCAAGCAAGGCCAGGGAAGCACCAGCATCTCTCTGCAGGGAGCAGAGCTGGGAATTGCCCTTTCCCCACCGTGCTGGGCAGCACATCCAGCGCTTCCCATTCCCCAGCTGGGCCCCGATCCCACCCTCAGCTTTCAGTCCTGTTGTAAAGCAAATTTGGAGTCTCCTTTTGCCCACATCCCTCCACAACCTTCTCTACTACTTTCTCCAGACACTCCACCCCGCTGTCTGCTGGGCGCAGCTCCTGTCTGGCTTTATGCAAGAGGACACTCCTTACTGGGGGAGAGGCAGGGGAGACACTGGGGTACACTGGACACAAGGTGTGCATGGAAAGGGCAGGGGACAGACCAGCAAGACCCTGGAAAAACTCTTCAAGTCTGATTTACCTTTTTCCAAAAGCTGGAAAGAAGTCCAGGAACATCAGAGAGCTCCCACATCCCTGCCAGTGCCAGGGAGAGCCAGGGCAGTCCTGCGCCGTGATGGGGGAACAGAGCCCCAGCCATTGGGGGTGCCGGGCTGGGGGGCTGCCCCACAGACCCTGCCACAGGCTGGTGACCAGGATACAAACTCCCCACCACCCAAATCACTTTCTCCCACTGCTGTCCCGCCGGCCAGCTAAGGGTCTGGCACAGCAGAGCTGTAACAGGAACCTGGGAGGGAGGAGAGGTGTCATGGGTCCACGTCACATCAGCTGGGTCCAGCTCCGGCAGCGTTTCCGTGGCCTCTCTCCACAGCCTGACCTGAGCAAGGCATGGAGCAGGGACGTGCTGGCATCTGCAGCGGGGACAGCCACCATGCTGGAGAGGGACAAGAATGGCCAGCTGAGGGGTTGGGGATGCTCAGTCTTGCACGAGCCAGGCTTCTCCCAAGAGCATCTTTAACCAAGAGCTGCATCACACACAGAGGTGCCTTGGCCACAGTCCCTGCTCCGGATAGGGATGCTTGTGGCAGCCGTCAGACAGCGCTCGGCCCCAGGAGCCACAGCAAACAGATGTACGTTAGCTGAAACAACTGCTAATTGTTCCCAATTAGGGCCAGGTCTTGAATACTCATCAGCGCATGGCACCAGCCCTAATGCGTTCCACAGAATAGCAAGGAATGGTGGCAGCGGAGCAGAGGGAAGGGGTCCCATTGCCACCGCCTGCCCTGACGAGGGGAGGATTTATATGTATGCTGCTTTCAGGGAAACGGAGAACATGCTCCAGGCTCCGCTGGGCCTTCACATCAGCTCCTGGAGGGATGGAGCAGGGATCCAGGGATCCTGAGGTATCCCGGCACCCCTCAGCAGCAGCGCAAGTGCCAGCCCAGGGGTCCCTCCTGCCCCAGGCCAGGCAGTCATCCCCTCGCTCTGACTGGTTGCCTTTGGGCTGCCCCAAAAGCCAGCAGCTCCCAGAGCTGGGGCTGCAGGGACGGCACAAGGCTAAGGGCAGCACCAGCCTGACCCAGCCACGGGCTCTCCCTGGCCGAGGACACCATGGGCTGCATGGCTGTTTCCTGCCACCCCACGCACCTACACGTCTCAGGGGCTGGGGCCATGCAAAACCATCCAAATGCATCAAACAACCAAAAAAAGAGCTTTCCTGGGCTGTGGATGCTCCTCAGAGGGAAGCAGAGGTGTTTCCCCAGGACCATGAAGGCTGAGCCAGGTTGGATGCTCCGTGTGCGACACCATCCCCAGGAGCAGCTCTCTGCTCCCGCAGCTCACAGGGTTTCGTCCAAAGCTGGGGACAAAACCTTGTGCATTTTGCAAAGTCCAGAAGAGCAGTGGTGCAGCGACATGACAATATGGGGGTCCAGCTGCAACCCATGCCCCAAAACCCACCCAACAGAGAACAAGCTCCCAAAACCTTGCAGATACTGAATGCACCTTCGCCCTGGTAAGCCGGCGTAAGCCGATCAGCCAGTGCAGCACATGTGGGGTTCCCTGCAGCCGGGCCCCGACTCCGCTGGATGGATTTGTGTCTGGAAACACCAGCCTGGGGTGCCAGGAGCCCCTGGGGAGCCTCTGCTCTGCCGGGTAGGTGGGGAACCCCCTTAGTGACCACACTGCACATAGAGGGGAAGGCAACTGTACCCCCAGTCGTTCTGTAAGCAATGCACACCTCCTCCAGCACCCGCAGCCGCTCGGCCAGGCACTGCCCAGCCGCCGCAGCCAGCGCTGCCAGCACACTGGGAGAAGAAAGGAATTTCTGTGTAAATCCCATTTACCGTCGGGTTTCTCACTTCCCCTCCAGCAGACAATCCCAGCCCTCAGCGCAGCACTGCATGAAGGGGCTTTTTAATATATTTTTGGAAGAAGGGGGGAAAAAAAATAAAAATCCCTCTCTGAAAAGAGCCTCTTTCAGCTAATAATGAAGTGAATATTATATTAAGAGTGAAAACATATTCAGGGTAACTTACAGAGGGAGACAGAAAACCTTTTCATAACACTCTGGCCACAAACACAACTGCCAATTAAACCAGCTTCGTTCGTTGGCCCGTGCCAACACAAACGAGGGGGCAGGGGAGCGAAGCACACTGGAGCCGGCGTGTTTGGTGCCCAGTGGGGCTCAGCTGTGGATGGTGGCACTGAGGGGTTTCTGCTCCACCGACTTTCAGAGCCAGCAATTGAAATAAAAAGGCAGGAGTCCCCTGTCCCCATCCCAGGCTGTCCTTCTGTGTGGGGGCATGGGGCAGAGGTAAGGGGCTTCAACACCACAGGGGTCCTCGGTCCCTCCCCACAGGGAACGGTTCTGCCTCTCCTCTGGTCTACACCAGGACACTGCCACCAGCAGAGGGGACATGGGCGGTGGCAGGAGCCCGCAGGCACCCGGCCCAATGGACTAGCAGGATTGCTGCGGGCCATGGTGGAGGGTGCTGAGCCGCCCACCAAGGCTGAACTGATGGGACCAGCTCAGGCTCGGCTGCCCTACGCATTGTATGAAGGTTGAGAAGCTGCATCTCCCACCCAAACAGCCTGTGCCAGGGCAGGAGAACCATGACCACCCTGCAGGGCTGAGTTCAGACAGTAACCAGAGGTGCCAAAACCTGCAGCACCTTCCAGCATCCCCATCCCCACTGCAGAGTCCCCATGTGCCCTGGGTGTCTTGCCCCATCTTTAGCCCTACCGTCCCAAGTGTTTTGGTTACCTGCTGGCAATCTCAGCCTACCCTCACCCCTAGCAGAGCACAGCCCACAACACAGTGGGGACATCACCACTCACCAAGGCTCTCCAGGGTTCCAGCATCAGCTGCCACAGGAAGGCACAGGCACCGAAAGGGGTCTCGTTTCCTTTTCCATGTCGCTCAGGGTCTCGCTGGCATGGAGGAGGGCTGCAAGAGGCGGTGACAAGCTGGGAGACCTGACCCACAGGTGGCACACAGGGGCTGTGACTCACACTTCACACAGGGTTTATCTTTGTCTTGCAGCACAAAGAGCTGAACGGATGGGTCGAGGGTACACAACATCTCAGGTTCTGGTTAAACACTGGTGCCAGGAAAACATCATATGATATCAGATAATATTTTAATTGAGCAAACGCTCGGCAAAGCTCAGAAGCTGCAAGCTGACATTTGATAAACCCAAACTGGAAATACAAGACCACTTTTAAACTGTAACCAGCCTTTAGAACAGTTTCTCTAGGGAACATGCTGGAGATATTTGTCAAACTATTTAATGGAGGGGGAAGGAAGAGCCATTTTGGCCAAAAATAAAAATTCCAGGAGCAAACTTCTCAAAGGTCCACATTTTTTTGGTTAACAATAAGAAAGCGTGGCTCCCTGTAGAGATTTTTGTCTGTTTTGCTCAAGGACTTCTATTTCTGTTTTAATGCCAAGTCAAGATTCACACACATCTTTGATTCCGCCCAGAGGCTGAAAGTTTGCATTTCTTCCTTTAATTAAAAAAAAAAAAAAAAAAAATCAGGAAAGTAATTTTTCATCATTACTTGGTCAAGAAAAATGGAAAAATGCCCTTCAGCAAAGTCTAGTTAAGCACAGAAAGTGTCTCACACAGCAGTAAATGGACCATCAACCTGGAGAAGGGCTGTACGTCAAACACAAGCTACTGGCCTGGGCTGGGCGACAGCTCAGGGAAGGGCAGTTGCCGTTCCTGCAGTGTGCACAGCTGGTAGCAGGCAGCTGACGCCAGAAGCAAACCTTCCAGTGACTTACAAAGCTCCTCGCCACAGCGAGCCATCCCACCAACATACACTTCTACATTCCAGATTTAGCAGGCGCAACACCTTCCCCATGAGTTTTGTCCCTACGGTTTGGAGAGCGGAAGGTCCTGCCTTTGCAAGGTCACCGATGGACAGGGATGTGCCAAGTTTCCATGAGCAGATCCAGCTGCCCGTGCTCGCTCAACCCAAGCACCCAAAGGCTGTCGGAGGAATGCCAGCACGGCTCGCGTCAGAGCAGGGGCTGAGGAGGCTCCATGAAAGCCACAGCTGTCTCCTCCTGGAAAACTCGGCCACATTTAGCTCTTCAGAGCTATCTTACCCCAACAGTCAGGAAGCACAAAGTTCTTCACTTCTTGTAGGGAAGAGTCATCAGCTTCTGATCAAAGCAAGTTATTGGAACAATTTGTAGAGAAAAAGACCAGTATCCAGATTTAAAGCTTACCAGAAACGATCCCCTGAACGACCTGCCTTCGGCAAAGCATTACCAGGGAGGTATTGCCACCTAGTGTCGACCCAGGCAAAAGGACTCGGCAAGACATCCACCTCCCCTGACTGCCAGCCCAACGGGGACCCGTGCGCGGACAGTTTTAACACCCTCCTAGCAAAGAGCAACGCCAAGCTGACAGGAGAAGGCTGCCTGGGACAGGAGGACAGCTGGGAAGCTGTTCTCCACAATGGCTGTGGAAGTCCAAACCCAAGGAGCCGGCCGGTGGACAAGGGAGAGCCCAACGCTGGGATCTTTTCATCAGAGCGAGCAATTTTAGTTGCCGGCCCAGCTCAGTTAAAAGTCTCGCCGACAACCTTCCATACAACACTTGCGTTTCAGGTGCGGATTATCGCTGCATGCCATTCATCAGGACAAAGCATCACAGTGTACGATTAAGAGAATTAGTATCATTAACTCCATTTCTTCCTTTCTGATCATCAGGAAGGTTTGTGGAGCCTTCTGGAAAAAAGCAGATCTGGGAAAAAACTAATCACTGTTTGTTCTTAGGGGACAGATGACAAACCCCAAACCCTGCACTCCCTTTAGGTCTCTTTTCTTCAAACTAAACAGCACAGCAGGATTTGACCTCCTCTCAGAGACCAAGCCAACCTTTCTCCAAAAGCACAGAGGACCAGAACAAGTAGCAGGCTCCAGAAGTGTGCTTGCCAGATGCTGCCAACCCAAAGCTTTCCTAACCTTTCCCCTCCGCCCCCTCTTTGGGACATCCTACTGAGCAGGCATTTTATTTTAAGACACTGTCAGAGCGTGGTGGTAAGGAATCCAAGAGCCATAAAGACGCTGGCAGAACAGGAATGCTTCAGACATTTCTCTCCTGGCAAGAGGCCCCCTTGGATCACCCAGTGACCACAGGCAACCCTCCCTGCCCAGCAAGTCAACAACAAGGCACTGAATCATGTTGAGAAGACATTATCCATCCTAGTCAAATATGGACAGGACAAATACCATGAAAACATCATTGCATGTTACCAGGTTCCTCCTCCTCCATGGCTTCTTGCTAGTTTTGCATCTACCTGCCACCACTAAGCAGCATTTGATTTTGCACGTAATAAGTCTCAGCGACACCACAAAGGTGTATGTTCAGAGAGACACGGGCAGTACACAGTGGATTTTGCTCCAAAAGGAAACCAACTGGATCGAAGCTAGAGGACTCAGCAATATTTGTAGGGGATAAAGCTGGTATTCTTAAGTAATCTGAAATTTAGTATCAACATCCAGAGGAATGTTCAGCCAAAACAAAGAGCATAACATGCTGTTGCCCAAGCAGGGAGCTAGCTAGACAGCAGCAAACCAGACCCTATTTCCAAATTCCAGCTCCTTACACCAAAAGGACTCTTGAACAATAAGATGGCACAAGTGCTGCCAGTAGTGGTTCTCAGGTTGGTTTATTTTCTCAGAACAAAAATACCAAACATAATTTTTTAAAGAACAATCTGTATAAACAACAAAACTTCATGGCATCTTACTCCCATTTACAGATTCCCGAAAAGCAGCCCAGAATCTGCAAGAGGTAGGTGTCAGGAAAGAGTTTTCTTCAAACGAGTGTGCAGGGGAGAAGGGAGGGAACACCTTCCTCTCTCCTACAGCAGGACTCGGTTCTTCTGGAAACAGCCTCAGAATATTGCAGACAACACCAACTTCATGAAAATCAGGTTGTGTATAACCACAGAACCTCCACTTAACACTCTCAAAACAAGACAGTGCTCTTGCACCTTTTCCCAAAACATAGATGCGATGCCAAGATCTCCGTGTGCCAGAGGTACGTCTCCTTCCCATGCAAGATTGGCTCTTTTTGTCAGCTGCCGATGTCCTAGGATAACAAAATACCACAGTCAGTGTCCCACAGGGATCACCTGTATATTTTATTCCATTTTAGCATTAAATGGTCAATTGTTACTAGCACATGTCCACAGCGGCCCTGAAAGAAACACCCAGAATCTTGTGGATTAGCACAAGTGGAATGGGCACAGTGAAATCCCCACAAAATTCATTCAACTTTGTCACATAGGACATGGAGGAAACCGAGTATTAAATGATAAGCAGTGTTCCTCAAGGGTCAGTAGTGGGACCAGCACTGTTTAATATCTTTGTTGGTGACATGGATGGAGTGCACCCTCAGCAAGTTTGCTGACAACACCAAGCTGTGTGGAGCTGTCAACATGCTGGAGGGAAGAGATGCCATCCAGAGGGACATGGGCAGGTGGGACATGGAGAGGTGGGCCTGTGCAAGCCTCATGAAGGTGAACAAGGCCAAGTGCAAGGTCCTGCACATGGGTCAGGCCAATCCGAAGCACAAGTGGCTGGAGAGCAGCCCTGAGGAGAAGGACTCAGGGTGTTTGTTGATGAGAAGCTCACCATGCACCAGCAATGTGCGCTGGCAGCCCAAAAAGCCACCCACATCCTGGGCTGCATCCCC
The DNA here is from genome assembly GCF_000708025.1 of Charadrius vociferus. Classification (NCBI taxonomy): domain Eukaryota; kingdom Metazoa; phylum Chordata; class Aves; order Charadriiformes; family Charadriidae; genus Charadrius; species Charadrius vociferus. Next base: position 1,486,247 of record NW_009649189.1, on the reverse strand, counting down.
AGCAGTGTGGCCAGCAGGGGGAGGGAGGGGATTCTGCCCCTTTGCTCTGGTGAGACCCCCCTGCAGTGCTGCCTTCAGCTGAGGGGGTCCCAACAGCAGAAGGACACAGAGCTGTTGGAGCGGGGCCAGAGGAGGCCCCGGAGATGCTGTGAGGGCTGAAGCCCCTCTGCTGGGAGGACAGGCTGAGAGAGTCAGGGTTGTTCAGCCTGGAGAAGAGAAGGCTCTGGAGAGACCTTAGAGCTCCTTCCAGTATCTGAAGGGGGTCTACAAGAAGGCTGGTGAGGGGGACTTTTTACAAGGGCATGTAGCGATAGGACGAGGGGTAAAGGCTTCAAACTGGAAGAGGGGAGATTTAGATTAGATAAAAGGAAGAAATTTTTCAGTGAGGGTGGCGAGACACTGGCCCAGGTTGCCCAGAGAGATGGTGGATGTCCCATCCCTGGCAACATTCAGGGCCAGGTTGGACAGGGCTCTGAGCAACCTGGTCTAGTTGAAGATGTCCGTGGTCATTGCAGGGGTGTTGCACTAGATGGCCTTTAAAGGTCCCTTCCAACCCAAACTATTTCATGATTCTAAAAACGCAAAACTAGCAAGTCCACCTCAGAGAAACCCTGAGAACACCCTTCAGGCCACATTCCTTCCTGTACGGGGTCATCCATGCTACCTATCACTTGTGCTTTTCCAACCCTGACTTGGATCACCCGCCTCACCTCCTCCATAGCTACACTGACCTTGCTGCCAAAAGCTCACCTGCTCCTGCAGTGCCTCTCCCAACCACGCTTTCCCTCTGCCCCTCCACCTGCAGACAGAACCAGCACCTTCTGCTCCCTGGCCCTCACAGGCTGCGTGAGTTGGTTTTCAAGTGCCGGTCAAACACTGCAAGGTCTGTGGTGGAGCTGTAGTGCGCACAACTGTAATGTTCCCTTCTTGTCCCCAAAGCCATTAAGCACCTGGGATGAAACACACTCAGCGCAGATACTCACACTGCCTTCTGATGTGGCTGTTACATATTTCATCATCCTGCTGCTCACGCTGTTGCTGCGACTGGCACCTCTGAGATACTCACAGAGGAATACTGATACAGAAGGTATTTCCTTGATTTGTCAGAGTGCAGATGGTACCAAAACACTGCTGAAAAGTCAGCCTTGTCCCGCCCTCATCCATAGGATGAACAGTATCAGAAATCAGAATCAGAAAAAACCTTGGAAACCTTTCCACAAGATAACCCATTACCTACGAAGTTCTGAGGATCAAAGGAGGTACGTTTTAACAATGCCCTATCTTCTCTCAGCTCAAGAATACCAGAAGCCCAAACCAATTTTCGATACTCTTTCAGCAGCCGTAGCCACTACAGCTTGCTCAGCCAGCTCGGCTGCTGTGGCAATCTCTGCAAATGTAAATCAAATTACTAGTAGCAAAATGGGGAAGCCTGCTCCTTAGAGAATATCAATTTACAAACTGCTAACCAGAAGGCAAAAAAAAAAAAGGCAGTAATTGTGAGGAAAACAGATGCTTTACTGATTAAAAGACGAGGAGATGAAGTATCACATGATGCTCAAAATACACACCTCATTCATTATATATCCTTGAAAGGCACCACAGGATCACAGGATAATTAGGGCTGCAAGGAACATCAGTAGGTCTCAAGTCCAACCTCCTGCACAGACAACGGTTAGCTAGGAGGTCAACCAGATTACTCATCTTCCTCCCATGACCCTGAAGAAGGCGGGTTTTAGTCAGTCTGTATGCTCAGAGCCACATGAAACCCATGACTCAAATGCCACCCTGCCAGAAAACCAAGTCTGAATCAGGACAATGTGCCTCTCTCAAGGGCTGTCCCCACTTTAAAGTGCAGGATAATAGTAGTACAAAAACAGCTGAGAAACGGTAAAGATTGCCAGAAACACACAAGTAAAGACCTCTAGCCTAGCACAACCTGGGATTCACAGTCGCTGTCCTGGTTCACCCAGAGTCACAAAATCCCATGTTACAGTCTCATTTAACAGGCCACCTTTTATTGCCAAACCTTCCAAACCTGGGGGTTAATGAGGTTCATTGTAATGCAAGATATTCACAGACAGCTTCAGGCCGGCAGCACTTTCTAATATCTACCCAGACCAGGAGAAGGGGAGAGGAAGTTTCTAAAGAAAACTACTGGAGGACACTTCAGCTGATCTCTTCTCTTTGAAAATGAATCAGAGGTAGAAATGCTTAAATCATTTCTCCAGTTCACAGCATAAAGTTCTAGCAACTAGGACAAGGAAAGAAAGGTTTCTACAATGGAAAAATATCATTATACTCAATGCACTGTAGCGTTCTGCGAGAAAAGCATCTTCGCTCCTGTTAAAATGCAGCTGACTTCTACTCTGCTTCTTGTCAGTCTAATATTATCCCCACACAGCACTTCCTTTTATGTGTCCCTGATAGGCAGACTTAAAAGATAATCACTTGATGTTTCCACTGGCTGTTAGTTGTGGTTTGGGGTGTCTAGCTGGGTATAAAACCTACCGCTACTGAGACTTCTTGTGCACCATAAAAACAAAGAATCAGACTGTGAGTCTTCTGGTTTCACGGCTGCTATTTGAAGTAATAAAGTCTTTACATGGAGCTAATTAAAAAAATATTCAAACTGAAACCCTAAAGCCATTTCAAGGAGTGTTTGATCAGTTCATCTCTTTCATTTCCACCTAATGGCTACACAATCAAAAGAGAAGTGGAGGGGAAACACACGGCCCTGAAGACACAGAGAGTTGGATCGCATTCAAAGCGTTTGCTGCTCCTGCAGGTAGGAGACCAGCGTGCTCCAACCAGGACTCTGCTCCAATATTTGTTTCCTTCCCTTAACAGCAGGTTGGCAGCAACTCAGCCACGAAAACCAGCAAGGCACACGCTCGCTTTGAAGTTCAGACAGAAGCCTGTTGGTACCAGCTATATTAATTCATGCTTCAGAAAGACAAGGCAGTCGATCATCAATTTACAGTGAGCAACATGCCAGGTCACAGGTCATTTATAATCACAGTCACCTTTACTCTGCATTAAAGCCATAATTAACAGTTAATGTTTAACTAAGGCTTTAAAATTTGTTTAAGCCGCTTTCTTGAATAAAGAAATGTTGTTGCATCTTCCCCAGCTCCCCCTTTCCCACCTCCATCTCTAGCAGGGCTGCAGGTAAGTGTCACGTAGGCACCAAATGCAGCAGATAAGATTTTTGCCAAAGCACAGGAAAACTAGAAAGTAAGAGGCATGCACTTAAAGCACAGCTCCTGCCAGTTCAGCCTTCATTGAACCCATGCTTTGAGGCAGTACTGAGATAACCCCCAGGGAGAAGAGCGCTCCTCCAGAGAAGCAATCCAGCCATCAGCTTCGCAGATGGAAGGCTGGCCTGGCCCTTATGTCCCAGAAAAGTGCCTTTAAAGGACATTCAGAGAAATATAGCCTCCACATGTCTCTTATGGGAGACAGAATGCCTTCTTTTCAACACTTCTGTTCCAATCTAAATAGGATTTTCGCCAACCATGGGGAAGAACGGAAGCAAAGTTTTGACTTGGTAGTCAGAGGGATATGGTCCATGTTACACCGCAGCTCCACATGAACACGCTGGAAAAGGAGAAGATACGTAGAGACATTTGGAGCATAGATCAGCAAAGGAGCTAAAACCTTCTTAAACAGCAATTGCCTGAGAAGTGCTATTCACTCAAACCGTGACAAGTCCAAAAGGAACTGCCACTCTGAAATGACAGCCTGGAGAAAAACCACCGCTACCAGGAGGTGAACAAACTCCTTCTGAAACACACCACATGGACACCACGAGAGGTTAGTGACAGGCTCCAGCTCTCCTGAATGGCAAGAAGAAAGCCCAGCAACAGCTTGGGTGCTATGAGCTAGCTGATAACGAGATGTGCTGGGCAATCCACCCGGCTACGAGGAGAAGGAACAGCTATTTACAATGCCAGGCTATCACGGTTTTATCTGGACAACTATTAGAGGGAACGCAATGTATCACCATCCCAGGGAGCCTGTCTCTGAGCATGCGACGTGCCTTCAGAAAATTCCTAATTAGGGTACTACTTATCTGCTCTCTACAGCGGCGATTCTGTGGTTAGCCATACCCTCTTTCTCTAACGTGTTGTTTGGAGATGTCCAGCTGTTAGTGCTCCAAGTGGACTCACTTTTATGGCCAAGATGTCTGTGAAGCCTGTCTTTAGAGTGCAGCAGCACAGGAACACACAGACACCCAGAGACTCCCAGTGTCTGAAAGCTCAAGCAGGCTGACTCCCCCATCGCAGGTGCACCAGACATCCAAATTCACAGATGAAGGTGCAAGGAGTGGATGCACTACTCCTCGTTTATATAACCAAGCTATATGAACGTCCATGGCCATCTGAAGATCTGCGCTTACATAGGCATTTTCCTCAGGATGGGGTTGGTTTTTTTTGTGGGTTTTTTTTTTTTTTTTTGGCAAGTCAATTTGTCATGATCCTCAGCTCTGCAAAGGAGTTAGAAGCACTGCCTGTATGCTAGACAGACAGCTCAGTGGCAGGATGAATTCTCCAGAGATCTTTAACAAGTCTCAACTCCAAAGACCCTGAATGCTGATGACATGCACTCCCACCCTGAACCTGAGGTGATGGAATAAGGATTTGTCAAGTCTGCTCAGATCTCTGCTAGGACACTGATACCTAAAGCAAAAACGAAAAACAGAAAGCAGAGCTCTTTCCCAAGCATTTCTAAAAAAAATCTCTTAGAACAGCACCCAGACAAAGCAACAAAACAACTTGTTCAGAGAGCAGGTGGTCTCAGAAGAGAGACAATTATGGGAAGGTGAAAGAAAGGATGAACTCTTCAACACACACTTCTGACTCAGAAAGGACTTCAGCCAGCAAGTCTGGGATGAAACTGATCCTTACAGCAGCTCCCGGTCCTTCAAGAGCTCAGATAACTTTCATGTCAATAATACTCAGCATTCTGTCAAATCAACAGGTCCCCGATACAGCAGGGTGGGTAGTGGGAGAGGCACGTGAAGGTCATGTCTACTCTTTCCGGAAATAACTGCAGTTCTGCAAACCAACTCACAGCAGTGCCAAGACACCCCCTGCATCTTAAGCAAGACGCCTTTCTGAAACCAGCATTCCCCAAATCCAAAGCCCTCATTAGTATCTCCTGCCTGCTGGTACTCACAACCATAAACATTGTCTTTTTCCAAAGTGCTGTTGCTGCGATGTCAGACACAGCAATCAGTGCCCTGGTGCTGTTCAAGCAGTGGTGTAGCCCCTGATCCCGTCAGCTCCTCTGTGTCGCTGCTGATGGAAAGGACACCCCATTACGGGGCTGCACTTGGTGAACAACGCTTGGTAGCTCACAAGTGGTGCAGAGGAGTATTTCCCAAAACCACGATGAACACTTTTGAGGGCACTTAGCACTCTTTTTGGTAACCACAGCTGTCTCTGTATCATCACAGCTACTGCAATGCCCAGTTAGAGCATTTTAAACCCTTCCAAAGTTTGTCAGTGTTTTACCTCTCACTCTGCTGGAGCAGAAAGCTGGCAGGGCTCACAAGACCCTGACCAGCACCCTCTTGTAACCAGAGGAGCATCTCACCTGAAGCCTAGGGTGTCAAGTCATTAAAAGTTTGCAGTTTCATTTGAACAAAGAGTGGAGACTGTGGAACAAGCAAAAAAAAAAAAAACTATGGAAGCACCACCCACCACACCCACCCCCCGAAATCAGCCACGAGGACATGGTTTGCACCACCATCATCTGAAGGTTTTTTTCTTCCCAACCGGGTGTTCCCTTCTGCTTGCGCCAGCTCTCCTATCTAGCTGCTATCAGCTCTGACACCTGGTCCTGGCAGCAGAGTCAGTGCAGCGCCATGCTGAAGCAGCAAGACACAGGGACACCCCTGTTCAGTAACACTGACACCCCAGTGTGGGTACATCGGCCAGACAACAGCTGGGCCATGTCCATGCACGGTGATTTAGATCATTGAGCATGTCTGTCCAGGAAGAGATGTCTCTGAAATGAGGCAGTGAAAGACATCCTTCACTCTTTGGAAGTGGCAACATCCTCCAAGCCCAAGAGGATATGTGATTCTTCATATAGGCATGGTTACAGTCCTCCACACTCAACACTCCTTTGAGAAACCGGGCTAGAAGAACAGTAAAGTATGGAAAAAGGCCCTTTATTTTGCTGTGTAAGGCACCATCTTTTAAAATCCCCAGATTTAAGACTAAGAGAAACAGATAGGATAAAGACATTTCTTCTGCTAGTTCAGAGGGAAAGTCTGGAGCACCCCAGACCAGCAGCACTGGTGGCCAGGCAAGCCAGTTCCGCCTGGATTGGCAAGAGCCCAGGGAGAGCTGCTTAACACCGTCTGTAATGCCACAAGAACCAAAAGTGGCACCGGGGACTTCTGTGCCTCAGCTACCAGCACAAGTAAGCTGTAACCTGATCACAGGCATATGAGTCACAGGCACCTGCAGCAGGATCCCATCCAAAATCTGTTTGGTCACCACCTGCTTGGCTGTAGGTTTATCCACTTTGTCTTTTTACCCATCAAGGTAACAAAACATTCTTACTTACACTTCATACAGCTTATCACAACTGAAACACAAGAGGTGAAGAAAGGAAACTTTAAAAATGATACTTAAGAGAAAGCCTTAAAATGACCATGCGTCTCCTTGATGCTGGAAGCAAAGGCCAGTAACACTGGTATTCTGCAAAACTAAAACTTTCTTAAAGAAATTCACATCTTACACATAGATCATTCTCTTTAAACTCTACCTGCGTGATAAACCAAGTACTATCACGGGAACGAAGAGCCCAGCATATTTTTCACTCTCTCCTTATTTGTAAGAGCAGCATATTTTATCTTCCTGCTGCTGGCAAAGGCTCTGAGAAATAAAAACCCACACAAGGGTATTCACTGGAGGCTCAGCCTGTCCCATCCAGGGCAAGTGAGCTGGGTGTCCTCAGGCAGGCAGACAGGAGCTTGAGAAGAAACACAGCTAGGAACCTGTTCCTACCTGATCTGGGAACTTCATGTTTGAGTGCACAAAGGGGAAACCCAGGATTTAGACACTTACTAAGCCTTAGAGAGGATGGCCCTGGGCTGGGCCCCAAGGCAGTCCTCTGAGGAGGCTGAAGAACCCGCACTTCACTGATGCCTTGGAAGATGGGCATGGTAGGGCACTGAGATATTGCGTGGGTCTCCCCCCATTCCATTTCACATCACCTTTTCACTTATAAGCCCAGGCTGGACCTCCTGGTCTAGGCAAAGCCATCCCTAGTGGAATCACAGAATCACATAATCATTTAGGCTGGAAGCAGCCTTAACGATCATCTAGTTCCAACCCCTGCCCCTGCCCTGGGCAGGGACACCTCCCACCAGCCCAGGTTACTCAAAGCCCCGTCCAACCTGGCCTTGAACACCTCCAGGGATGGGGCAGCCACAGCTTCTCTGGGCAACCTGCGCCAGGGGCTCAACACCCTCACAGTAAGGGATTTCTTCCTAATACCTAATCTAAATCTCCCCTCTTCCAGTTTGAAGCCATTACCCCTCATCCTATCACTACACGCCCTTGTAAAAAATCCCTCTCTCCAGCCTTTTTGTAGGCTCCCTTCAGATATTGGAAGGCGCTCTAAGGTCCCCCTAGAGCCTTCTCTTCTCCAGGCTGAACAACCCCGACTCTCTCAGCCTGTCCTCACAGCATAGGGCCTCCAGCCCTCACAGCATCTTCATGGCCTCCTCTGGCCCCACTCCAACAGGTCCAAGTCTTTCTTATGGTGAGGGCCCCAGGGCTGGAGGCAGCACTGCAGTGGGGTCTCACCAGAGCAAAGGGGCAGAATCCCCTCCCTCCCCCTGCTGGCCACACTGCTGGGGATGCAGCCCAGGATGTGGGTGGCTTTCTGGGCTGCCAGCGCACATTGCTGGTGCATGGTGAGCTTCTCATCAACAAACACCCTGAGTCCTTCTCCTCAGGGCTGCTCTCAATCCATTCTCTGCCCAGCCTGGATTTGTGCTTGGGATTGCTCCAACCCACGTGCAGGACCTTGCACTTGGCCTTGTTCACCTTCATGAGGTTTGCACAGGCCCACCTCTCCAGCCTGTCCAGGTCCCTTTGGATGGCATCCCACCCCTCCAGCATGTTGACTGCTCCACACAGCTTGGTGTCATTCACAAACTTGCTGAGGGTGCACTCCATCCCAATATCCATGTCACCGACAAAGATATTAAACAGCACTGGTCCCAGTACCAACCCCTGAGGCACACCACATGTCACTGCTTGCCATTTGGACCTGGAGCCGTTGACCGCAACTCCTTGAGTGCGACTGTCCATTCAAATGAGGGATGTGTGCCCAGGGCACCTCACCGGGAAGCACATGTGGCAGAGCATCCCTAAGCAGAGGTGGTACAGTCATTTTGCCACTGACAGCCTCTAGACGAGGCCAGAACCTCCCAATCTTCCAGAGAGTTATTACAGGTACTACTGTATGCATGAACTACAGAACTCCTCTGAAAAAAAGAAAGACACTAGAAGAGGAGAGAGCTCGAGGGAAAACAAAAAGGAAAAAAAAAACCCAAACCCCAGCCTTACTAAAGCTTTTCTCCTTCTTCTGCTTAGCAAGGAGAATGCTTAATTAAGTCATCCTTCAAGCCTTCCCACTCGCTCCAGCAATGCTCAGCATAAAGCAGATACATAACAATTTCCTTCGCAGCACAGGACATCTCTGTGGTACAATAATTTGCATATTCTAAAGGAGAAGTGAAATTGCCAGTTCTCTGTTGTTCAGCTTTATGCAGTGGGTAGGGACAGTATCAGCAGGAGGCACATTTTAGATCTGCTCAGTAATAAGGGAGAGCAGGAGGGGAAGGAGCAAGTTGCTGTTGAATCAAAGTCTGGAGCCTTCCCAAGGCAGGAGTTCTGCCTGTGTTATGCACATACTTCTTTCTCAGTTTATTTGCAAGTCTCTTTCAGCTTATTAGGTCAGTTTAACTGGCAACTGCTGCTGATTTTAAGCCCAATTATAGTCACTTCTACCTGGTGACACAGCCCCAATTCTGCAGCCAATTCTCACAGTTTAATGGCTTCAGAATTGCTAGACCCTGCTACTCGTAGCAATCAAGTTTGACCTAAGAGTCATAGTTTCCTCACATAATTTCAGCATTGTTTGTTTTCACTGGAAAACTTCCCTGTGTGCTCTCAACTACTGAGACCACTTCTCCTGTGTATTGAACTGAGATACACATTAGAGGCAAGTTTTCAACGTTGGCCCACCTTTAATAAATAAAAAAAAAGCTCAGAGACACCTTTTTGGGATAAAACTATCACTAAGGACCCTCTACTAGAATCCAGACGTTTCTAGGGAATTTGTCCCCACTCATTATTAAGTTCTCTTGGTCATAAAGGACCACAGCAGTACAATGATAAGAAATTCCTTTTTTTCTGCCGGGTCTTTCAAACAAGAAAGAACAAAAAGCTCCAATAAGCCAGTGGTCCTCAGCCCATCCAGCCCGCAATCTAGGGGAAACTGAGGAAGACTTTCAGCTCTGCACATCCCAGGTAACCTGGCTTGACACATCTGCACCACACAAAGTGTATGGGGGCAGACAACCAACCACATATGGAGGCAGACAAATAACCCAAACCCAAAGAGGGGTAAGCACGAGACCCAAGCCACTGCATTTGCAAAGAACTGCAGCAGGATGGATTTAAGAAATTGTTTGTGCTTCTATTTCCTCCCTCTGAGTATTTCTGAATTCCTCCAGGAAGCACTGTAAGTGACCTTGCAATTCACCAAAGAGAAGACTTATTCTGACCTAAAACTCCATTAAAAAGGATGAAAGTTTGTTCTAAGCAGGATGTTGTTTGTGTCAATTAGAGGAACCAGACTCATAGCAAGAGGGATACAAAAATACTGTGCAGAATGAAGATACTCAAGTGCATCTGGGTTTGAGTGTCATTATGCAAAACATACAACACAGCCCTAGATTATTCCATAGAGAACTGAAGCATTTGTCCCTGTAACAGAGCGAGCACTGCAGAACTCACCAAAAGGTACAGCAAACCCACCTGGGAAGAAGCTTTGAAGCAGGGGGATGGATGTAGCAATGTGCCAGGAGGGAGAAAATGCCACAACTACAGCTCAGAGTTATTTAGATGGTAAGCTAGACAGCGGGTCAGGTCAACACTTAACAAGCACCTGCCAGCTGGTATATAGGAAAGTTTTCCGTAACTGTTGTGATTCCACTGGATCATTAAACGTGAGCTACAGGCAGCATTCACAGGCCATCTACTCACTAAATGCCTAAGACAGAAACGATGAAGCAGGCCTGCCAGACTGACGGAGTACAGCTTGTGCCCTGAACTGAACTTGCACAAAGTTGTCAGAAAACACCAAAGAATGCTCTGCCTCAAGTCTGACTAATTAGCAGTGCCTTTGATAGAGAGCAGGAGCTCCAGTTGGAACTGCTTTGCTCCTCTGAGAATACATAATGAAGTTTTTAAGCAAGGCACAGCAGCAAACCAACCTCCAGCTAGCACAAGGTTCTACCCTGCAAGAACCTCCTCCAGCAAGGGATTTTTCTTGCAATGAAGTTAACAGTAGATTCTTGTGTAGGTCTGTGATTTATGTTTGTCTGGAAAACTTAGTTTATTTTAATACTGTAACTAAAATCAACCTCAAAGAAGGTTAGAAAACTTTTTGACTGACAGCTGTCCATCAGCTGTGTAAGGCAGGAGAACTCCAGGAAAGCGCTGTACGTGTGCATTAGCAGGAGTTAGCAGAGAAACTCTGGCTGATGAACAGCTCAGCCAAATCTTTAAGCTTGCCTCCAGCACAGGTTTCTCTTTTTCCACTTCCCCTTTGCACTTCTCAGTCTCCACTAACTGAAGACACTGTTTTACTTGCAACAATAGCTATGTGCCATTACACCAACTGTGTGGAAATCGGCATCTTTGCAAGCCACTTTTTGGGAAGAAGCCACACAGCTTTACCAGTGAAGGACCCGTCTGGTGAACCAGCAGATCACCACATTCATGTAGAGTTCCCACCACAAAGCAGGGCCAGCTGATGCACAGATCAACACAAGAAGCGTCCCAGATCAGGCACTGATATATACTGCCATCAGACACAAGAGCCAAGTCCTACAGGCTTCCAAACTGCAAGTCTCTAAAATTCAGCAAGTGGAGAATTGGAGCCTCCTTGCCAAATCCGGAGCCATGGACTTCCTGCCTACGCTGGCAAGATCACACATCAGTCTTAAAGCCCCTTTCACAGCTACTTGCCTGGGGGTAGGTACCTGCTAACAGACATGATCAGTCTCATCCTGAACCCAGGGCAGAAGAATTTCTGCTCCAAGGCAGTTTAGCAACACGCCCAGCTCAGAGCAGGGCACAGGGGTGAAAGACTACAGCAGGGAGGCACATCCAGCCAGAGGAGAGTTGTGTCACTTTATGAAGAAGCCGTTCCATCAAATCTCCTCCTCAAATACCACCTTAGCTTCCTCACAAGCACAGACAAAAGAGCCAGCCTTAAAATACCAGACCTGCACCCTGCACTCGCACTGCTGCTGATGGAAAGGCTGCCAATACTAATTTTCTACAAGTAGAAGAGGTACTGCCTGTATTGCATGAGAGAGAACAGCAGCAAACTCTGACGGCCCTGAGCTGGTGATGCTTTCTGACAGAAGGCTGCTGTCATTTTCCGCAACTTTTTCCCTAGGGTTTACCCTGAGGCAAGAGACCAGCGAAGATTTCCACTCCTCCTTACACCCCCCAAAGGTTTTCACAAAAAAAAGAAAAAAAAAAAAGAATGATCAGAGAGCCTTTGTGCATTTATAAACCCGTCAATTTTGCTAGAAGATTTAAGGCTTTAAAGAGTCCAAAACATCTATTTGAAATTTTCTATACAAACAGGTCTTTTAATATTTAAAAAAAACCAGAAATAAAATATTTAGGTTTTTCTGAAGTGAGGCATTCCAACAGCTCCAGACAAGAGCGCTGGAGGGGAGGAGGAAATCCAGTTCTTAAATTGGACAGGAACAATTTTTTTTGTTTCTTTTAATTGGCAGAGAAACAAGACTACACAGCTATTTTTCCCCCTGGCTCTGACAAGGAATAGCTGGGATGAGCAGCACAGGAAACAACAAAACCAAACTTACTCAAGTGCTGCCAGTTTCAGGTTTCTGTCCCACACCAGCTTGCCTCACAGGAAAGATTCTCCAAGCTGATGCTGCAGCAGCGTTTCACCCCACCATCCTGCCCTTCCTCTCCACCCACTCCTGTTACCTTGTATTTCACCTCCAAAACCCTCTCATGTAGAAGAGAAGCAGGTTCCCCCCCCAAAAAACACAGTTCAGACACGACAGAGGTTTTGGTAGACCTCAGCCTTTTTCACAGCTTGATTACCTTTATTTCTAGTTAGCCAGAAGAAGAGTTGGGAGGGGCAAACATTCGGCAGCACATTTCTTTCTCCTTTTCCATGTAGTCCTTGCAGCAGCTGCAAATGAGAGTACAGCATGGCATCATGGGCTGTGGACTGCCTGCCCATCAGTGCCACAAACACAAAATAAGTATTATTTTTTCTATATAAACACATTAGCCTAGTGTAAGAATGTGCTGGTATCAGAGAGACAGCACCTCCAAGCCCTTCTTTCTGCCATGTCAGGGAAGGAGAGATGGAAACACTGTGCCTCAGCCCCAGACCGTGGGTCTCTGCTCCACTGGTGACTATTAGCTAGTAGACCATTTGACTTTTGGTAGCCAGATGCTTTCTACACCAGTTTTGCAAACATATAATGATGCAGAGGAACCCCCACCTCTATCCCGTGTTCTAGTTTCTTGTCTCCTTATTTGTGCCACTTCTTGTGCGAGCTCCTTCAGCACCTAGCAAGGGACATCACCCAAGTGCCCTACTCCAGGTTATCTACCACTGACACCAAATCTACGCAGAGGATGGGTAGGAGACAGCAGAGGTTTGTGTCTTGACAAAGTAGATGACAGGGCAGATGGTTCCTCCATTCCCACTTCCCTGCCACCGTCACATTAGCATGGCAAAAGCTTCTCAGACTGCTCCATTTTAATCACTGCTTCTCCAAGCACAGTGTCCTTTGCACCCTGTGCTCTCACCTCACCGGCAACAAGGTCTCACTGGTGAGGAATCCCTGAGCCAGAGGGTGACTCAGTTTAGGCACTGTCCCAGGGATGAATGGCTGCCCACATGGTCAGCTCTCCTGCATCTCCTACCATATAAGGTCAAATGCAAAGGTTTTTGTTGCAGCACACCAGAAACAGCACAAGTGTGACGCTGGTGAATGCTCCCTCAGCTCCCTACCATCAGCACCCCTTGGGTCCAGAACCTCAAAGTGTTTCAGTCAGTGAAATCCCAGCACAGCAAGACTCTTCTGTTAAGTCTCAGACAGATGTTACCACAACTGTCCACACTGAGTAGATGAGGGATGCCCACCTAGACTGTGGATACTGCAGCAGAAAATCCAAAAGCCCCTCATTTGGAGGCGCAGACTCATGCCAGGTGTTGGAACAACCCTATTTTGTTCTGGATTTGATACAATACAAGCCTTCACATAAAAATGCCAAATCCAGCAGCAGAATTTGCACCACCAAGACCACTACAGCTGGTACCAGACACGTATTCCACAAAATCCTCAGCCTAGATTCTGTTTGTTGTTCTCCAGAGAAGTGAATTTTGCCAAGAACCTGGTTCAGCTGTTAAACAGCTGCTTTTCGAAGTTTTGTTTTAGACAGCAAAAGGTAGCTGTTGATTAACACACAACATTCCTTTTTACAAACTATAAATGTACCCAGTAAGGAAGTGAAATGCCTCTAAGACCAAGATTTTGATTCATACTCCATTTCTCAAGCATTTGCCAGATCACATTAAGAGCTTTCTCAGGTAAGGCAATTTGGCAACATTACAGGATCTAGACTGAGGTATGGCATAATTAACACCACCCGATAACATCCTCATCTATTTTATACTAATTCTACTCTTTGTCATAGTAAAAGCAAAAAATACACCAATTTTAACTGGCACTGAAGCAGAAACTCCAAGACATGTGGTTTAATGCGTACTCAGCTTACTGACACATGTGTTAGCTGTACGTGCTGCTGCCTCCAGAGTCAGAGCCAACAAGCCTGCCCACTGCTTCCCCGAAGGCAGAATGCCTTGTTGCTTCCTGGCAGCAAAACCTCAACATTATTAGCAAGATTTCTCTTTTACCTACCAACATATTTCAAATGAGTCTACAGGAACACACGAGGCTTCCAGAATCAGGATTTCTAGCACTGTACCAGGGGTCTTTGACACCACCCACTCCAAGAGGAGCTAGCCGGCCATCCAGATCTGTTTCATAACTACTTGGGCTCACCTAGCAATTTGGTAGCTACATACCCAGAGGCAGATCAGGATGAATAACAATGGTTTATTTCAGATTTCCAGACCAGCAGCTAATACTGCCTTCAAGTTCTTTGTACTTCAGAAGTAACAGAACAAGTTTGAAGACCTGGTGTTATCACAGACTATTAAAGACAACGTGGGTATACAGGACACCGGCGTGCAACGACAGCTGTCTACCAAAACACTACCTGATGAAGGCACCCAGCTCATGAGACTGGCTTTTCCAGCTGCACCAACTACTCTAACAAGAGATGCTACTGCTGCCTGTAAGCCTTTTTGCAAATGCCTCGCAGCGACACACAAAAGAAGAGGGTTTGGATTCAAGGGCTGCTTTGTCATCTCTGAAGCTGGGGACTGCATCGCCTTCTGAGCCTGCGAAAAGTGTCAGAAGTACAGCACACACTTTTGGGAACCAGCTAGCACTTTTCCCAGTTTCAGAGGGAAGAAGAGAACGAGGGCAGAGACTAGCGTTCATCATGTTTTGGTGGGGCATGACTAAAGCTGGCAGGATTGTGCTGTACTCAAGCCTGCGGGCACAGGGAAAGTTTGCCTTCGGGATTGCTCACTTATTACCTCCAAGACAGCAAGAAATTCACTTTTAAACGAGCATTAGTATTTGCAGTATTTTACACCAAAGCACTTGCAGTACAGAAGAGCTGCTGCAATTAACCAATGCATCTTAAAGGGTATGGAAAGTCATATTTACTAATCCAGAACATTACCGGCTTGAGCGCTAGCCTATTGCATTTCATTGGTTTTGAGGCTTTTCAGCAGCCCCTGTCTCCCTGTTCTAACCCTGACCCATGTAATCACAAGGAACGTAACACACACATCCCCCCAGAGAAACCATATGGAAAGAGTCAGTGCTCTCAGCTTCTCACCTATCACCTGTAACCACTGTGTCTGCAAAGCATTTGAATCAGCTGTCTCCACACTAAAAGAAACCTTCTGCATTTTCCCAAGTCGCTTACGAACCCAAAAGTTTTGTGTTTTGTTTTGGGATTTTTTTGTTGTTTTTTTTTTTTTTTTTAAAAAACGTTTTAGATATTTTTGAGCAGGTGTTCCAGCCTGTATAAGTACTCTCTCTTCCACTGGGATGGAAAGGAGTTCTCTCACCTTGCCAACTTTTTCAGCTCATTGTTAATATCCTGGTTAAATGGCTGTATGTGCTGAGCTCTGACCAGGAAATCCCGTGCTTTTTCGTATTCTGTCATGCAGAGACAAGCCTGCCATTGAAAAAAGACAGATGCATCAGAAGGTAAATATAGGCTCCCTGCCATTCTCCAGGGCTGAAACATGTGCAGCCACAAACATTTATGAGACAGACCCAGGTAGCTCAGAAATACCCCATGACAAGATCTATGTGACAGATTTAGAGAGAGAGATTTTCCAAAAGGTCAGACAAACCACTTTGCTGCAGCAGCTTAGGGGGCCTGGCCCAGAATTTAGTGGTTCCCCTTGGTTCATTCAAGGCTCTCTCCACAGCCAGTCAGACTGACATATTCCTTGATGTGGCTACCAGAGGAATTTATTTTTGCCCACCTGACCACACCTGAACAGTGCTTTGGCATTTCTTTGGTCAATCTCCAAGGCCTTCTTCCCATATATCAAAGCTCGGGCAGGACATTCCAGTTTCAGGTAAGTAAGCGAGAGATTCAGTAGCACCAGCAACTTGGAAGCATTGATCTGACACTGCTCTGTCTCATTAGAAGGGCTGCGATGGAGGATGGAGAACGCCTGAACAGACAGGAAAAAAAGAACTAGAGCACAACAAATCTGTTACAGAAAGTGAGAAATCCATCTCATCAACCAGCTACACCCATGGTTCTGTTTACCTAGGTCAGTTAAAAATAGTAATAACCAAAATTCTAAATATATTGCATAGCATTATCAGCACAACTAGCCAGCTCAGCCATTAGACTACAGGTTTAGGAACCTACCAAGGAACTTGAAAGCAGCAGAATAAAAATACTACACCCAGATTTTAAGGCCAAAGACAGAAGAGAAATCCTACAGGGAGACAGGGAATTTACATTATTTTTATTACAAAGGAATACCAAGAAAAAGCAACCCTTAATGGAAGGAAGAAAAAATCTCACCTAAACCTCACTACTTCTGAAACAAAGGCAAGTGCATTCCAGTTTGGGAACAAGTGAGTATTTTCCTGCCCAGAGAGGTTGTGAAGTCTCTGTCCTTGGAGGCATTCAAAGCCTGAATGGACACAGCCCTGGGAAGCCTCCTGCTGTGGCTGACCTCTCTTCAGCAGGGAGCTGGACTAGAGAACCTCCGGAGGTTCCTACCAACCTCAAGTACTGTGTGGTTCCCAACTGGAAGGCTGAAAGCAGAGTGCTCAGGATGCCAGCGATATCTGTTTCCAGATCGTGGGGATTCTAGACTACTTCTCAAATCGTTAACTAGCATGCTTTACAAGGCCATGCTGTATTGTAACATCTCCCAGCAGAAGCCGGCCTGAAAGGCTCCAGTTTAGCAGTCAGCCACGCAAACTACTCAGGGCTCACAGAGCCGCCAAGATGTACTCTTCCATCTCAGCTTGTTCCATAGACAACAAGCCTGAAAGAAAAGGGTTCTGTCTATTTCTGCCAACCCTTCTCCTCCATCATTTACCATTGCCACTCACACAAAAGCAGGTGTTTAAAATCTGTCCTTAAATAACAAACTATGCCTGGAAAATATAATGAAGTTACTTGATCTCTAAATTGTACTTGTTACGGTGAGCTAGCACTTAATAATCATTGCTTTCACAGCTTTTCACAATGGAAAACGCTTTTTTTTTTTTTCTGGTGTCATACCCTTTTGTATCTGTCTTTGGCACCCTCAAAGTGCTGCTTACGGTAGAGGTAGTTGCCAAACTCTCTCTCCGTGTCTGCCACTTTCAACACCTTTTGTAGCGGAAATGTATCCTGCTGCTCCTGTGTAAAGAAATACCCAAATTTCAGCTCAAACAAGAGAACACAAGCAGAGAGCTCAGACAGGAGAGTCCTGCACAGTTCCCTTCTATTCACAGAGGAGGAGCCAGGCCATTGCCAAAGCCCCCGCAGCGTCCAGCCAGGCCACCACCATGTGGCATTTCCCTTCACCAGGCTAAAACATCCCACCATTCTTGTGCTGATAACTCCTGCTGAAGCGTGCTACCAACCAGGCTGGGAAGCTCACCAGGACAAGACGGACTCCAGGGCGGGGGGGGGAAGGCAGAAATTTGTTCTTAAATTCTGCCCAACTCTCACCTGCTTAGCACAGAGCAGAGAGTTAGCACAAATGCTACTGCTGGCACAGAAGGTGAAGCTGATTCATGGCTCAACATCACCCATGGTGGCTGCCTCAGGCCAGCTCTGGGATCAGCCTGACACCCACAGAAGATATCAACCCAGCAAAACAAACAAAAAAAAATAATAAAAAAGATAAAAATTCAGAGACAGGTTTTCTCCTGGGTTTCCAAGTTTGAACCAGCTCAGAGAGAGGTCAGTTAGCCAGAAAGGGTGGACAAGTGGCAAGAAGGGGAGTAAGCCCTCTTGCAACAAGTAGTGTTTGCTCGCAGGGCTATGTGCAGACAAAGTAGGCTGTGCTGCAGCAGGAGGGAATGAGGGCCTCCCCTACCAGTGCTGCTGCCTGTGCCCCACTCACTGACCCACAACCACAGACCAAAGCCCTTTACATGAAAAGGGGGAATTAACAATAACACCGTAACTCACCAGGGAGGAAAGGGAACAGTGAAGGAGCACTTGGGAGAGCAGCCAAGAAGCAGAGACAAAGGGGAGGGGGGCACTTGAACGCTGCAGACTGAACAGGATTTTTACGGACAAGCTCATTACTGTTCCTTCAGAGAAATTCCTGGAAGCTGGTGCCCTCTAGTGAAACCATGAGGTTTCTCATAAAGCTAAAAATAAATGGAAGTTGTTTCACTGGCTCCAGCACATGGGAGCAAACAAAGGCAGCACCCAGCTTCTACCTGTGCACAGGAGTGCAAACAGAGCAAGGTGTGCAGGGGCAGCATTAGAGGGCATGTGTTTGTATCGGAGTGCAGCTAGCAGCCTAGGGTCTGGATAACTGCACCGGTAATTAAGCTAAACATATGTAATACATGAGCAACAGCAACTGGAAGGAAAGACAACAAAGGTTTAGCCTCCAGATTTAGGTCTCAAACCTTATTAAGGCAACTCACAGCAGTCAACTCCAAGAATGTGTCAGATTCATCCGAGTCTAGGAAGTCCAGCACCTCCACTTCAAACATGACTGTAGCATTCGGGGGAATGAGAGGAGGACAGCCCTGCTGCCCATAGGCGTAATCTGGTCTGAAGACAAATCTCGCCACCTCTCCCTTCTTCATTGTCAGCAGGCCAATTTCCAGGCCCACCAGGGTAATGTCTGTCGCAACAAGAAATGGAAAGCCATGAGAATCACAAACCTGGAAACCCCCTCAGACTCCAAACAACAATTCCTCCAAAAGCCTGGAGGAAAACATCCTTCATAGCTCATATCTCAGCAACTGCAATGGTCAGCTGCCCCCTGTTATGGCTTATTAAGGCAGTCTGCTGTGGGACCAAGCACACAGTAAACAGCGACATCTCCTCTCAGGTGATTTAAAAACACCAAGACCAGCAGGCTTTTCAGGGCAGGCAGCAAGCAGCCCTGCTACCATGAACAGCATGGGCACTGCTGCTCACTCCCACAGTCAAGTGGGGCAGAGGGTGATCAGGTCCAGACTGACCATCACCTGTGCGAAGCAGGAGGCTTTTAGACTCTATTAACAAATTTTAAAGGTTTCAAATAACCTAAAGATACTAAACAGCATTTAAATTGTCATGTCTTAATGGGCTGGTCTTTATAACCCTGAGTCCCAGGACAAACTTTTTGGCTCAAACCTACCTTTTCCAAGTTTCATCAGCCTAGGAGACTTGCTGTAGCCGCTTGTGCAGAAGGGCTCATCCCTGTGTTCCAGGTACCCAGAGTACTTCACTGCAGCCCAAAGCAAGAAGCAGGGAGAAGAGAAAAGCAAAAGTATGATTTCATATTCAGCAACAGTACCATTGGAAGCACACCAGGAATTGGTTTTGCAACATCATCCTTTTATCCTGCTTTTCTTCCTTCCTTCTGCTGTAGAACAGCAGAGTCAGCACAAACTACCTTGTCTTTGTACCGAAAACCTGGTCACATCCAAGCAGCCAAGTGGTGTTGATTATGTTTTAACATCAACACCAAATAAAACAGCTGCTTCACAGTCTTGATGACTTTCTAATCAAGAGATGTAATTTTGTGTTTCTAAGAATTGGAATGGAAACTTCAGCTGCAGAGATTAAAATGGTCCAATTATCTGCAGAAATACATAACTGAGCCTTTCCCAACCAAAGCTGCAGCTCTAGAAAGAGAAACAAAAGGGGAAATGTATGCTTCCAAGCTCGACCACTTTCCATGGAGCTGTAGAGCTAACTCCATCACTCACTCAGAAAACCCCAGTGTGCTTCCCTTGACATGGCACCAGGTCCTTGCACTTCAAGAACCACTTTCAGCTTCAAACTTCTCTGTACTGTAAACACAAGCGGGACCTGGAAATCCTGCTTTTCTCAAGGTCAGGATGCCCTTTCATTTAATCTGTCAGCCACAAGAAGTTAAACAGAGTATCCCAAGTGCTAAAACACTGATAAGGGAGAGCAGTCTCTGAACCAGACAGACATACTACTGTATAATATAAGAACTTTTAAGTTCTCGTTCTAATCTCATGCTGAAACCCAAAGCACTCAGGTTTGCCAGCCACCAGTACCTCAACATCAGAGGCTCAGGGGATCTTTTACAAGAGGTTCTGCCCTCTCCACTTCCCCCAGCGCACACTTCAGGCCCAGCCGCACAGACCAAAGCAAGGACCTTGCACTGAGATGTAAATGACATAGAGAAGCACAAGACCCCAACTTCAGTCTATGCTTCCAAGGATTTTAGGTTTTCTTAGTCTTGCTAACCACGGATTAAATTTAACAGTTGCCATTTATAAAAAAAAGCTGCTCAGGAGATGATCAGTGGAGCCTGTAGGCTTGTACCCACGAAGCAGGGCATCACATTACTACAGAGCACCCCAAAGCCCTGGGGAGCAGAGCTGTGAGCTTGCGCAGCACCTGCAGCAGGATGCCTGGCTGGCAGCACAGAGCCCTGGCAAAGGTGTAAAAGTCAGGCCGGGCCCTGTGATAGGAGGGGGGGAGGGGGTGCATGTGCCCAGCTGCTGCCACATGGCCTCCCACAGCCCACAGGGCGCACACAAGCCCCTGGGCCTGCCCAGCAGTACCTGCCACTGAGGCTCCCGG
>NW_009649189.1:1463278-1464676 GCF_000708025.1 Charadrius vociferus | reverse complement strand
CCCTCCCCGGCAATGCTGAGAGGGAAGCCGCGGGCTGGCTGCAAGTTAAGAACCAAGAGTAATTACGTGAGAACCCATTTTTTGCAGTCAGACAAAAACACGCGTGTGCTCTGCCCCACACTGGAGGAGCGATGCTTTGGGTTTCCTTCTAGTCTTTTCCAAAAGAAAGAAAGATTTTGTCCAAACAACAAAAATCCCCACTGTTTCAACCAAAAAAAAGAGTTTTAGTTGATAAGAAGGGGTGTTAGTGAGAACGTTTCCGCTGATCCAAGCAGTGAAACCCCAGCGGGAGTCAGGGAGCTGGCTGCTTAGAGAGACAAACACCGCCGGTTCTTATCAAGGCTCCAGTCATATGATGTGTGTGCCCGTACCTGCGCAGCGGGGCGGTGGGCAGCCCTGTGTGGGGGTGTGTCACCTTCCTCAGAGCAGGAGAGGGGGACAAGAGGCTGCCTGGCCTCTCCCGGGCGAGCAGGGACATCCCCAGCGGGGCTGAGGCTGCAGGAGGGGAGCAGCTCAGCTCCCCGTCCTGCCGAGGGGCTGCCAGTACCACCACCTGCCTCATCCACCCCTCTGATGGGGTGGAAATCTTCAGCTTGATCGAGAGAAACCAAGTGACATCCATTAGACTTGGGGCACCGGAACGAGTGGAGCCTGAGCTTGGGCGAGGAGGAAGCAGAGCAGGACACGTGAGTGGTGTGGCGAGCAGGAGGCTGTTATTTGGGTCTCTGGGAGGTGTTTCAGTGTGAGCAGAGGGAGCAGCTGAAGCTGGTTCCCTTATACATGGCCCTATGGTGTCTGATGGGTCACAGGCTGACGTTCAACCTTTCCTTGATTCACCAGGATCCTGTAGCAATGTATGGTAAAAGTTGAACTCAGGTTGCTGTCTCCCCTTTTCCCAGGGAAATTACCGAGTCTCTGACTTCAGGTTTATTTTCTTCAACTTCAGGTCATGTCTTTGACTTGCTCAGGATCTTGGCAGTTGTATCCCACAGTGCCGCGAAGAGCAGGGGAGGCAATGCTGCACAAACCTGTTGAACAAAGCTGTTCAACAAGCTGGCTACGTGCAGCCCTAGGGCTTGTGCGGAGAGGCTGGGATTTGGGCTCATGTCTCTTGGGACTGCTGGCCTGGAGTGTGGAGTGCTGTAGGGACCAGAGTCCTCAGTGTGTTTCAAGGGGGTGAGCTGCAGTGACAGCCCTGCTCACTGTGCCTCAGCTTCTCAACCCTCGTATATGGGTTGAATCCAGCCTCATGGGTCTTTACCATGTGGTGGTTGTGCCTGTCTCCTAGGTAAATGTGCTTTTGATGGTTTTCTTCTGCTTTCGCTTAGAGGCATCACTTGAGCTAATGCCAGTCGTTCTAAGGATGTCCGTGACTGAGACAATGAGTCTAAAGAGATG
>NW_009649189.1:1455961-1463234 GCF_000708025.1 Charadrius vociferus | reverse complement strand
AGCTGCGACACACAGGCATATCTGCCCTGAGGTGGGCTGCAGCCTCACACCCATACCAGGCAAAGGCCCAAGATGGGTAACAGCTTGGTGGTCCCTTCTGACACCTTAGGCAGATCCAACAGGCATGGCCAGGTGTGGTCTCATGTCTCCAGAGCCCAAACCCATTGTGGGTTAAAACAAGGATCTCAGACTTTGCCTGGAGCCTAATGATGAGTTTGCAACTGTCTGTGCTGCTGCTGGGGAGGTGGAGGTGTCTCCATTTCACTTTCTCTCCGTCTTTGCTCCTCTCTGCTTATCTTGCTCTTGGAACAGACCTGATCTCCCACCCATGTTTCCCAGGTCAGGTCTATGCTGCTGTGTGGGAAGGTGGCAGGATGGCTCGGAGGATGAGTATCAACGAGCTCGAGGACCAGCTTCTCTGTCCCATCTGCTTGGAGGTCTTCAAGGAGCCCCTGATGCTGCAGTGTGGGCATTCATACTGCAAGTCCTGCGTAGTGTCACTCTCTGGAGAGCTAGATGGGCAGTTCCTGTGCCCTGTGTGCCGCCAAACCGTGGACTGCAGCGCCTTGCCACCCAATGTCACGCTGGCCCGTGTCATCGAGGCACTGCAGAGCTGGGGTGAGGCAGAGCCCATCCCGGAGTCCTGCCCAACGCACCACAACCCCCTCAGCCTCTTCTGTGAGGCTGACCAAGAGGTGATCTGCGGGCTGTGCGGCACCATCGGCAACCACCGCCAGCACAAGATCACCCCCATCTCTACTGCCTACTGCCGGATGAAGGTTGGCAGGCAGAGGCAGCCAGGGCTCCAGGGGTGGGGGTGAAGGCACCTGCAGTGCTTGCTGGCCAAATGTCCCCTCTCCTTCAAGGGAGAGGCTGGAAATGATGCCAGTGTGGGGAGCACAGTCCCACAGCACAGCCAGGTGTGGGGCAGGGTCCCTGGGCTGGGGGGCAGCCGCTTCTCAGGCTCAGCATGTCCCCGGCTGAGCAGGCTCATGGTTTTGGTGGCTGAAATGCAGTGGAGAGAGCTTGGGGTCAGGGTGTGCCGGCGGGGCCTTTCAAGACTGTTTCCAAATACCATCAAAGAAAGTCTGAAGATAAGGGCTGAGGTGAGGTGCCGCAGGAGAACAAGGAGGCAGGGAAACAGGGGCCTCAGCCAGGCAGAGTAAACAGCTGGTGTCCCCTGCCCAGCATCACATGAAAGCCCAGGAATGGAAAAGCACAGGGCCACCCGTCCCCTCTGCTCCTGACACCAGGCAGATAAGAGCAGGAGGCACCAGAAATGCTCCTGCCCCAGCTAGGCTCCCAGCATGGGCACTGAGAGGGTGCTGCTGGCCTGGTGCTGCCTTGTGGCTGCTCGGCCAGTGCAGAGCCACCACGGGGTGTGAGAAATGGAGGGCTGGGAATGGGAGCAGAGACATGGTGCTCCTGGCAAGAGTACTTGGTCAGCAGCGTCCAGATCGGGGCCATGCTCTGAGTGCTCTCCTCCTTCTGGCAACCCCAAATCCTCTAGATCAAGAGAGTAAAGATCTGCAGGACATGCGGGGCCTGAGAAAGCTTTAGAGAAAGCTTAGGAGAACATGGCTTCTGAGGGCCATGTGGTCCTCGAGTGGCTGACAAGCACTGCCTGCAATGAAGGAGGCTGCCACAGAGGTCTGTCTTACAGAGGTGCTGTTTTTTTCAGGAGGAGCTGTCTGTGCTGCTGACAGATGTCCACCAGTACAAGAAGAACCTGGATGAACACTTCAGCAAGCTCATCAACAACAAAAGTCGCATCGCAGTGAGTGTTGTGTGCCAAGGGAGCCTGTGTCCCTGAGCCCTCTGTGTCCCACACAGCCCCTGGTGCAACCTCTGCTCCTGTTTCTCCCTGGCTCCTCTACTCCCCCTTCCCGGGGATAGCAGACAGGGCTTGTCTTCCACCCTGTTCCCTGAGGTTTGTGTTCTCCACGGAACTCAGGGATTAAACATAGACCTGTTTTCAGGAAGGGTGAAAGGGAGGTGTAGCCCTCTCTGGTGGCACAGAGGAAGGGGTGATGTAACTGGTGGCACTCCCCCTTCCCTGTTTTCGGAAGGGGTGATGTAATTCTCACCGAGAATCCTGGCAGGAGCACCACCCAGAGCTGGTTTGACCAAATGTCCTTGGAGGTGGGGAGATAAGAGATGACCCCACTTAGAACAGGCTTCCCAGTCAGAGCAACTCCGGTGGTTTCACACTGAGTTTCTGCCTGGTTTAGCTGCACGTCCATTTCCCACACAATAAATGTCTCCAAGGGGCCTCCTGGCATCCCTTCTGAGGCTAAAGCTTCCTAGTGGGCTCAGCCCAAATGCAACTGGAGCTGCAGTTCCTCCCCTTTAGCCCAGGACACAGGTTGTGCCCTGGAAGCAGAGGGGTCCAAGAGCTCTTTCAAGGCTCTGCTGAAGCTGGTTGGGACATCACGAAATCAAAATCTGGGGGAGGAGAGGTGTAAGGCGGGGTGTAAGGCATGGAGGTGAGCGGCTGAGGACAGCAGGATGAAACAACATCTAGCCTGCTATACAGAGCTGCACTTTATTTGGAAAGCCAGTGGAGGGTGGCATGGTGGAACATGTTGACATTGCTGGTGACAGCTCTGAAACTAAAAAGTGTGTGAAGGGGATGGAGGAAGGCAGTCCTGCACAGCTACTTGCTGTCTCCCGGCAGAACGAGGCGGATGTCTTCAAGTGGGTGATCCGGAAGGAGTTCCAGGAGCTGCACAGGTACATTGACGAGGAGAAGGCCACCTTCTTGGAGAGCATCGAGGGGAAGGCTGCCCAGCTCATCACCTCCATTGAGTCCCAGGTGAAGCAGACATTGGATGCCCTGCAGAGGCTTAAGGCGATGCAGAGCTCTCTGGAGGCACTCAGCAATAAAAGCCAGCTTGATTTCATCCGGGTGAGTGCACTTGCTAGTGAAGGCAGCGAGGGTCAGCCAGGCTCTCCAGCCCCGAGCTGGCTGCTGATAGCCCTGAGTAGTGGGTATCCTCACCAAGCTCAGCTGGGACAGCACAAGAAGTGACATGTAGGTGCCCTCTGTCCAGCCAGTGCTTCCTCAGGTGGGAGAGACCTGCCTCCCGCGAGAGGCGATGCCCATAGCTCTCGCAGGAGAGGAGAGCCCTGACCTCTCCAGCCCAGGGCATGGATGTGTGGAGCTGCTGTTCTGTCAGTCTCCCACCTGCCAACTCTCTCTTTCTCTTGTGTTTTACAGAACTACAGCTCGTCCCAGTTCAGGTGAGTGGTGGGACCCAGCAGCAATGGCGATGGCAGTGCCTCCACATGGGGGCTAGAGGTGCCAGGCCAGTGGGCAGCTCTGCATTGCTGGGGCAGCCTTGCATGGACACCGCTGTTGTGATGGACAGCCACGGCTACAGCCATGCACTCAGCCCCAGAAGAGGGCAAAAGCAGCTGGCGAGACACCAGTGGCTCCATCATACACAGCGGTCAGGTGAGAGCAAGTCACACACCATCCCCATCACCTGTGTCACAGTTGCCTGTGTCTTTCCAGGTCAGAGTTCCCCAGCCTGCACCCAGGCGACGGCATCTTCAGCCCAGTGTCCTTCAAGCCGTGTTTCCACCAAGACGACATCAAGATGACTGTGTGGAAGCGCCTGCACCGCCGTGTCCTGCCAGGTACCCACCTGCCCCACTGGCAGTGCACCGGGTGCCCTGACTCACTGGTGCCTGGGACAGCCGCCCCAGCCAGTGTCACGCTGCCCTGGCCTCTCTCTTGCTCTCTGCTTGTGTGCTCTTCACACCCAGGAGAGGTCCTGGAGCAGTGGCTGGCCATGTCTTGTACTGGTAGCAGCCTGCTCTGGCATAACTCTCCAGCTCCTTAAAGTTCAGCAGTACCAGCTTGCCTGGCTGTGCCAGCCCCTGGGGTCGCCTGAACCTGGACCCCTGCCTGTCGGTATGCCTGGAGCCCGCCTGCTTTCCTTCTAGCTCCAGAGACACTGAAGCTGGACCCGGTGACAGCGCATCCCCTCCTGGAGCTCTTCAAGGGTGACACGGTGGTGCAGTGTGGGCTCTACCAGCGCCGGGACAGCAACCCCAAGCGTTTCAACTCCAGCAACTGCATCCTCACCTGCAAGGGCTTCTCCTGCGGCCAGCACTACTGGGAGGTGATTGTGGGCACCAGGAACCACTGGCGCGTGGGCATCATCAAGGGCACAGTCAGCCGCAAAGGGAAGCTCAGCAAGTCTCCCGAGAATGGTGTGTGGCTCATCGGCCTGAAGGAAGGGAAGGTCTATGAGGCCTTCAACACCCCACGGGCCACCCTACCGCTGACCGCCCGGCCCCAGCGCATTGGCATCTACCTGCACTATGAGAAGGGTGAGCTGACCTTCTACAATGCTGACAACCCTGATGAGCTCAGCCCCATATACACCTTCCAGGCGGAGTTCCAGGGCCAGCTCTACCCCATCGTGGACCTGTGCTGGCCGGAACGAGGGCCCTACTCCCCCCCCATCACCCTGCCCGTGCCCACCACCAGCCGGCACCCCCAGGCACCATCCGGCCCCATCCGGCACCATCCTGCCCCAGAAGAACCCGCGAAGCCGTAGCCCAGCCGGTGGGATGAGGCTGTGGCCAGAGAAGGCTGTGGCTGAGTCCCGAGGGCCCACGGCAGAGGAGAGTCAGGCTGCGTGTAGGGTTGTACTTCCATGGAAGCCGTGGTATGGCAGAGTGAGCTTCAGCAGCACGGGAGCATCCCTCCCCTCTCCTCTAAGAGCATAAAATGTCAGTCTTGACCTGTGAATCCCCATCACCAATATAGCACGCTGACCCAAAAGCCAAAGCCATGGCTGGCCTGCGAAGATCTCCCTATGGAAAGGAGCGCCTGCCTGAAAAGCGTGAGCTGTGAGCATCCGGGGGTCTTTGTTCATATGTCTTTCTTCTGAATAAATAGTTTGTGTTAGATGAGCTGGTTGCTGGCTAACATGGGTACCGCCTCTGAGGAACTGACCGCAGTCAGAGCTGAGCGGGCAGCTGCAGTGCTCTGTGGAGGGGCTGCCAGGAGGGGAAAACAGAAGCCAAAAAAGCAGCAGCAGAGCACAGTTTGCCAGGCAGCAGTCAGCCCCCAGTGGGAGGACGCCAGCCTGCCCGGAGCAGCAGCTCTTCCAGTGCCTCAGGGATGTGAGCTGGCACAGGGAACCATGCGCACAGCCTGCCCAGCTAGGACATGTGTCCGGCAGTGTGAGGGGAGTGGGGCTGGGTGCCTGTACACAGCAGGGAGCATGGCGCAACCAGCACGGCTGCCCTGTGCACAGCCCAGGGGCAGCTCCCCAACAACCTCTTGGTGAGTCAGCGTTACCGCTAACCAGTCACTGGGGACCCATTCCTAAGGCTTGTCACCAAACTGGCCTGTGCTGACAGAGGAGAGGCTAATACACAAAATATACCATGACTAGGGTCAGTATTTATTCCTGTGCATGAAGCATCCCCACCCAATTGGGGCACCCGAATGTGGTTTTACGCGGGGTTCTTACACCCTTCAGTTGTTTGGGTACAACATGATTGGACTCATCCCTAACACCCACACCACCCATCACAGTAAATCACAGTAATACAGGCTCAGCGGGGAATGGCTGGAGAGCAGCCCCGAGGAGAAGGACCTGGGTGTGCTTATTGACGAGAAGCTCAACATGAGCTAACAATGTGCGATTGCAGCCCAGAAGGCCAACTGTATCCCGGGCTGCATCAGAAAATGTGGCCAGCAGGGTGAGGGATCCTGCCCCTCTGCTCCACTCTCGTGAGACCCCACCTGGAGTACTGCGTCAGCTCTGGAGTCCCCAACATAAGGACATGGACCTGTTGCAGCAGGTCCAGAGGAGAGCCACGAGGATGATCTGAGAGCTGGAGCAACTCTCCTATGAGGAAAGGCTGAGAGAGTTGGGGCTGTTCAGCCTGGAGAAGAGAAGGCTCCAGGGAGACCTTATTGTGGCCTTACAGTCCCTAAAGGGGCTACAGGAGAGCTTGGGAGGGACTTTTTACTCGAGCATGTAGTAATAGGACAAGGGGGAATGGTGTTAAACTGGAAGAGGGCAGGTTTAGATTAAACATAAGCTCCCCCATCCCTGGAGGTGTTCAAGGCCAGGCTGGATGGGGCTTTGAGCACCCTGGTCTAGTGGGAGGTGCCCCTGCCTATGGCAGGGAGTTGGAACTTAATGATCTTCAAGGTCCTTTCCAATCTAAACCATTCTATGATTCTATTTCACAGAGTCATAGAATCCCAGGTTGGAAGGGACCTCAGGGATCATCTGGTCCAACCTTTCTTGGCAAAAGCACAGTCTAGACAAGATGGCCCAGCATGCTGGCCAGCTGAATTTTAAAAGTGGCCAATGTTGGGGAATCCACCACTTCCCTGGGGAGATTATTCCAATGGCCGATTGTTCTCACATTGACAAATTTTCCTCTAGTGTCCACTCGGAATCTCCCCAGGACTAACTTGTACGCATTACCCCATGTCTTTTTCATGTGACCCCTTGTAAAAAGGGAGTCTCCATCTTCTTTGCTGCCACCCTTTAATACTGGAACGTGGTGGTAAGTTGTCCCCTAAGCCGTCTTTCCTTAAGGCTGAACAAACCCAGTTCTCTCAGCCTTGGTGGCCCTTCTCTGGACCCTCTCCAGCCTGTCCATATCTTTTTTGTACAGTGAAACCCAAAACTGAACAGAGTATTCCAGGCGTGGCCTGAGAAGCACTAAGTAGTGTGGAATAATGACTTCTTTGTCTCTGCAGGTGATGCCCTTGTTGATGCAACCCAGCCCCTTGTTAGCTTTCTTCACTGCAGCAGCACACTGTTCAGCCGTGTTGAGCTGCTTCTCCACCAGCACTCCCAGGCCCCTTTCCAGAGAGCTGCTCCGCAGCCGGGTAGATCCCAGCCTGTGCTGCACTCCCGGATTATGTTTTCCCGGGTGCAAGACCTTGCACTTGTCCTTGTTGAACTTCGTAAGAATGGGTCAGCCCATTCTTCCAGCCTATCCAGGTCTCCCTGCAGCGTGACTCCCCTCTCCCAAGCGTCCGCTTCCTCGCTCACTTTGGTGTCACCAGCAGACTTCGCCAGCAAAGCAGCGGGCTCTCTGCGGCCCTCTCCCCGCGGGCCTCCTGGGCCGCATGTCGCCGCAGTCGGTCTGGCTGAAGTTCCTGAGGCCGGAGGGCGCCGGCAGAGTTCAGACCCCCGTCAGGGGCCGGGACGCCGGCGTACCTCGGCACCCGTCGTCCCCCGTGGCCGCCTCTGAGCTTCCCAGCAGCCAAGCGGTCCCTGCC
>NW_009649189.1:1453027-1455159 GCF_000708025.1 Charadrius vociferus | reverse complement strand
CGGGGAGGTCCTGTCCCTGTCCCCGGGCAGCCCCTGACCTCCCCACAGCACGTCCGGCAGCTGTATGCCCTGGTGTCTGAGACCCTTCGCTACTCCCCGGTGCTGGAGAAGCTGCAGCCCAGTGCTGCGCTGCTGCAGGCTGAGAAGAAGCTGCCCCCGCATCTGGCGAAGGTAAGATGGGTCTGGAGGTGACCTCTCAGCAGCAGGTCCTGCCCGGTCTTGCCACACCGGGCCCACTCACATCCCCGCAGGTGCTGGTGTACGACCTGCTCTTCGGCAAGGGCCTGAAGTGTGGGGGCCGCTGGAAGGCGCTGGCCCGGCGGCACCGGGCCCGGCTGGAGGCTGAGCTGGCCCGCCTGAAGGTGCAGCAGAAGGTGAGCCGCAACGAGGACCTCCTGCCCCTGGCGCAGGCAGCGAGCCCCGGAGGTGAGTGGGCCTTGGGGTCGGGTGCTCTCCCTGTGCTGGCAATACTGGTGGGTTGTGTCTGACCTGATGGGCTCCCCCAGCCTTCCAGGTACCACGCTATGTCCGAGTCAACACCTTGAAGACTTGTGTGGACGATGTGATTGACTTCTTCAAGCGCCAGGGCTACTCCTATCTGGGCAAGGCAGCCAGGTAAGTGGTTCTGTGTGCTGCCCCACCTTATCTGGGACGTCAGCAAGTGGCAAGGGCTTTGGACGAGGTCCTGGGAAGGGTTGTTGCTCTTAGTGCTTGCAGAGGGCAGGTTGGGGTCTCCATCAATCCCCACTCTTACTTTCCACCTCTCTGGGTGCTGCCTGGTGCCAAATTGGAGAGGAGGCCTTGGGGCAAAAGGGTTTCTCTGCCTGGGTTCTGGTGTGGGCATGGTGAAGCAGGACTCTGTTTTCATCCTCCCTGTGCCTCGTGGGCAGCGTGGAGGAACTGAGGGCACTCTCCGGGAAGAAATTCTTTTTGGATCTTCATCTCCCGGAGCTGCTGGTTTTCCCTCCCCAAACGGACTTCCATGACAACCTGCTGTATACTTCAGGACACATAATTCTGCAGGACAAGGTGGGGGAGCTGGGGAACAGGAGACTGCAGGGGCGGGAGAACCACTGACATGGGTGAAGGGTTGGCCCCTTCCTACGTGCGGAGGGCTGGGCTTGGGCCCGCTTTGCTGCAGCACTTGAACTCTAAGCAGAAACTGTGAATGCAGCCTGCAGCTGTGGGGTTCCCCCCCGTGGCTTTGCTTCCATAGTCTGTAGGTACAGAATGAATTGCTCTGAACAGGGCTGTAAAAACACCCCGTAGGAGCTGGGGACCAGCAGCTGGGAGGGTCATGGGGCTGTGAGCTGGGCAGAGGCTTCCAGTGGTGGATGGTGGTGGCTGTGGGGGACTTGTGACAAGTGGCTCCCTGTCACCCTGTAGTGTCAGCCGTGCCCCGAGGAGGGGCCTGGGGTGCTTGCTGCCCACAGCTCTCATGGGGCTTTGCCCTCTTGCAGGCCAGCTGCCTTCCTGCCTTCCTCCTCGGCCCTGCCGCCGGCTCCCACGTCATTGATGCCTGCGCTGCCCCGGGGAACAAGACCAGCCACCTGGCTGCGATCCTGAAGAACAAGGGGTGAGGGCAGGTTTGTGTGCTGGGGGGAGGGAAGGGGTGCAGGTGACCCTGGGCCCCCTGAGCCCACAGAGAGCACAAAGAGAAGGTGGCAGTAAGAGCTGCAGCCTTTCACCCTGCCCTGCTAAGTCAGACTGATGCCTGCTTCTCCCTGGGTGGGCTGGGGGTTCTGATAGCAGTGGGTCATTGGAAGGGCTTGAGGGGATGTGAAGTCACGTTGGGGTTCACTTCCCAGCCCCCTGACCCCGCTCTGCCTGAGGCTGGCCCTGCTTGGTACTCCTGCCTGGGGGAGCAGCTCCCAAGCTCTGCTCGCCCGGCAGACGGCCGGTGTTTGGGGCTGCTGGGGCAGCTGCCACTGTCAGTGCAGTTCCTGGGGCCGGGTGGGATGTTCATGCCTCTCCTGGGCACTGGGCTCTGCCTTCAGCCAGATCTTTGCCTTTGATGTGGACACCAAGCGCCTGGCCACCATGAACACCATGCTGATGCGGGCTGGTGTCACCGGCTTCCAGCTGGCCCAGCAAGACTTCCTGACGGTAGATCCCGCAGACCCCCAGTACAG
>NW_009649189.1:1449925-1452897 GCF_000708025.1 Charadrius vociferus | reverse complement strand
GGCTGCAAGGGGAGTGGCCTGCCCCAAGCGCCGAGCGGCTGCAGGCACTGGCCGGCTTCCAGCGCAAGGTCTTGAGCCATGCCCTGAGCTTCCCAGGTCTCCGGCGCCTGGTCTACTCCACCTGCTCGCTGCACCGGGAGGAGAACGAGGATGTGGTGCACGCTGTGCTGCAGGAGCAGGGCTCAGCCTTCAGGTGCGCTGGCATCAGGGGGGTATATGGGGGACACACACGCTGCGGGGCTCAGCACTGACCCTTGTCCCATGCCACAGGCTGGTGAATGCCTTCCCTTCCTGGCCCTGCCGAGGACTCGCTGCCTTCCCCGAGGCCGAGTGCTGCCTCCGTGCCTCTCCTGCAGACACGCTCACCCACGGCTTCTTTGTGGCTGTCCTGGAGCGGTGTGGGAAAGGGGCTGCTGCCCCCAGGTGAGAGGGGGGGGTCTGTGGGGGGAGCTCTGCCTCCCTCCAGCAGCTTCTGGGGGGACCATGGAAGGGCTCGGGGCAGCCAGGGGGAGGGTGTTGCCTTCTTGGCACAAGGAGGAGGAGGACGAGGGGAGGTGGAGGTGGAGGGATCTGGCTGCAGCAGGGGCAGGCAGGAGCTGCAGTACCATGGCGAGTGGGCCCTGGGGTGCGTGGCTCAGGCTGTTTGCTCTTGTCCACAGCTCCCTGCCTGCGGCAGCTGAGAAGAACCCACAGCAGGGCGAGGGGACGGAGCCAGGAGCAGCTCCCAAGAAGAGGAAGAGGAAAAAGCAGCGAGTGACGGAGTGAAATAACATGTTTAGGGCCACACAGTGCCCAGCTGGGGCTGGTGGGGAGCACTCCTCCAGTGCCACCGCTGCCCCGGGGACAGTGGGGCCTCTGAATAGAAGTAAATCTTTTGCGCTAGTTGCAGCCGTGGTGGAATTATGTGATGCCCTGTTCCCCTGGGACCGAGTGCCAACCCCCGGGGCAGCCCTAGTGCCCCCCCTAGAAGGGGAATCTGCTCCTCCAGGGCCGCCCCTGGTGGAAAGTTGGTCCCCAAAGCCAGACCTGGGCTGGGGCAGTCTCGGGAAGTCTGCAGCCAGTGCCAGTGTTTGGCACAACCCCTGGTTCTGCACCCCGTGGGGCTGGAGCACTCCAGCTGTATTAGAGAGTGTCATTTTACCATGTTCCCCCCTCCCTAAAAATCCTTCCTCTGGCCTGATGCAGGGTTTCAGAAAAGCCTTTGACTGTAGGGATGAAACAGATTAAAGCTTCTCTCTCTTCACTGTCTTTTCCCGCATGTTTGTGCAGGCTTGCCCTGAAATTGCCACTGCTCATAACTGAGCCAAAGCGGCTGGAAGGGGGGAGGGGCAAGGGGGAAGTGAAATACTACTTCTTAGTAATGATCTTGTCCATGCACCTGCCTTTGAACAGGGGCAGCTGGAGGCTATTGGAAAGCAGCGCCCAGTGCTCCACCAGCGCTGCTGGCCCTTGCGTGCGCCCAGGAATCAGACACAGGCAAGGCAGCCATGAACACAGTCTTTTTATTTTAAACCAGGGACATAAGAAGCAAGGAAAAAAATTGCACATTCACACTAAAATCCTCATCAGCCACACCAGGAATGATCCAAGTCTTCAGTTGAGTTAAAACCCAGCTTCCCCCGGCCATATATGGCAGCCCAGGCCTGGGGCTCTCTCCCAGTAGGGTCTGTGCGGTGGGGAGGGGATGCAGCCTGGCTCCTTGCAGGGCTGTGGGCACTTGGGACCGAAATGGGGCAGCTACGTGGGGGGAGGCAGTGCCAACAGCCAGTGCTCCCCAGAGTGCCCTCACCTTGTCCCCTGCTCATCCCCACCACGCCGGTGTTGCTAGAGCTGACCAGGCCAAACCCCAGCCCTGGCTCCAGCACCCCCAGAGCCACTTGTCCTGCCTTGTGCCACTGCCACCTGTGAGGACTGGGGAGTGCGAGGGCTGGGGAGCGCGCGCTCTCCTGGCTCAGCACCCTGCCTGGGGGAGAGGGAGGAATCACCAGGGTCAGCCCTCCCCTCCACTAACCTCTTTTCAGCTGCTTTCCCAACCCTCATGAACACCTTTGCCCAGGCTGGCTCCTGCTCCAACAGCCCGTTGGTGTGAAGGCTAGAAACCCAATGCCAGCACGTCCTCTGTCCCCGCCCCCCAGCTAAGGGACTGTTGTCCCCTCTGCACCGCACAGAGACCAGTCACCTGCCCCCCTTCTACCCGCTGGGAGAGATGCCTTCTTCCTGGCAGACAAGAAAACCACTTGTCACCGTAGCACACAAGAGCTTCGGCTCCTCATCCTCAGAAAGAAGAATAATTAAAAAAAAAAACATAACATTTTAGTCACATCCACATACATCACATTTTAAAAATGAAGGAGATGATGTTGCAGGCCGGGAGGAGCAGGAGGAGCACGCAGCAGCAGAGCCTGCGGGACATAGCTGCCTTTCCCCGGCACAGCTAGTTCCCGCGGGCAGAGCCAGGGCATGGGCCGGCTCCTCACCAGGCTGCGACAGCGCAGCTAAACTCTACCAACAGCGCTGTGGGGTATGGCAACTTCACTGAACCAAGCTTGAAGGAATTCAAAGGCAATTTAGCTTAAATATAAAAATAAATTCTTATTTTGTTAAAAAACGTTTAAATATTTGTTTGTGTTTTTTTTTTTTTTTTTTTAATTTAGACTTCAGCAGACACACACACTCACACGGCTTGCAGAGTAAAAAACCCGGCAGCAAAGCACTCCTGGAAGTGGTGGGGAGCCCGTCCCCTCCCCCGGGGCAGGGTGGGTGGCAGCTCTCAGGTGACCCCTGGCTCCAGCAGTCTCTTCCCATAGGAACTCCGAGGCAGGGGAAGGGCTCCTGGCTGGATGGGAAGAGGGGAGGCAGCACCATAGCTCCTAGGAGCTGGTAAAACCCAAAAAAGATGGGGATGAGTTAAAAATTAAAAACAAATTGGATTTTGGGGGGGGGGGGAAGTGGGGGCAGGGAAACACATCCAC
>NW_009649189.1:1441692-1449899 GCF_000708025.1 Charadrius vociferus | reverse complement strand
CAGGGTCGGAGCCCCCACGCCTGGGGGTCCCTGCCCCATCCCCCTTCCACCCCGGCTGCCTGCCTTTCAGTCACTACGACAAAGGGAGAACTCCCCCAGCGCGAGTAGCCACGCAGTGATGCTACTGTCAACACCCAATTAGCCAGGGCGTGTCCCCCACAAAGGGACAGGCGCCCCCCCAAAAAAAAGAAACTCCCAACAGCAAATCCGGCATAACCAACATGCCGCCACACACACGGTTCAGTTCTTCCTCCAAACTCGATTCAATGAGCGTATCGAAACGGGAGCACGAATAAAGCAAAACAGAGGGGGCTCGACACGAGCAGGGTGGGGGGAGCCCACAGCCCGGCGGGGAGCAGCTCGGTGGCCGGGAGGTGGGTGGAGGGACCCCCATCCCCACCCCGTGCCTCCAGCCCAGGTCCCAGGCTACGGCGCATCCTCGGCTGGTGTCTGACGGGAGGTTAAGTCACAGCGAGGGGGTTGTCACCCAGCACCAGAAGCTGGGTCGGTCACCCACGGCACCATGATGCCCATGCCAGGCTGGCACTAACCCCGGCTCATGTTCTGCAGGGACAGCAATGAAGCAGAGCCCTCCAGAGGGAGCGTGTTCACCAGGCCACAGGATGAAACAAGGGGGAAAGATTTCGGGACCTGGAGAAGACGACATCCCTCAGCAGCTGGGGAACCGTGGCTGGCAGGATTGCAGGGCTCTGCCGGCTGCCGTGCTGCGGGGCAGGGGGCTGACTGTTGGGGGGCTGGGGAGGAGGGCACAGGAACAGCTAGAAGAAGCAAATGGGGAAAAATTTACACGTTATGAAACATGGCAAAATAAACTGGGGGAGGAAACGCTGCGGATATGTACAGAGGTTCATGCAGCCTTGGCTGTAGAACTGTTCAAGTAAGAAGAGTTTGGTTTATCCCGTCCCATTCTGGTCGCTGCCACCCAGCATGGTCTCTGGCTGGCATCAGACAGGGGCCTGGCCCTGTCACCACTGGTCCCGTTGCAGGACCGCTCTGGACCAGAGCACCCCCACACGCACAGGGGCTCCTCGCGGGGGCTG
This sequence comes from Charadrius vociferus, assembly GCF_000708025.1. Taxonomy (NCBI): domain Eukaryota; kingdom Metazoa; phylum Chordata; class Aves; order Charadriiformes; family Charadriidae; genus Charadrius; species Charadrius vociferus. Next base: position 1,448,838 of record NW_009649189.1, on the reverse strand, counting down.
GCAGCACCGGAGGTTACTTTTTGCGGATATGCTGTCTCCGTGCCTGCAGCCGCTGGCGAGCACCCATCTTGGATCCTGCCCCGATGGAAAAGGTGGGGGTGGAGGAACCTGGAAGCAGAAAGGATGCTCAGGTCTCTGCAGCCTCACTCAGAGCTGACATGGGGGAATGGAAGGTTTCGCATCCCCCAGAGCCCAGCAGGCACCACCTGAGCCAGCTCCCAGAGCCCAGCGTGGCCCTTCCGCCGTCCCCAACCCAAGGGGACAACAAGACCCATCAGCTCCCCAGGGCCAAAGCAGCAACTCCTTCCTTACCGAAGGAAGTGCCGACTCCTCCGAAGCTCGAGGCAGGAGTGCTGGGTGTCCCGAAGGAAAGGCTGCTGCTTCCGCTCCCCACTGCTCCCGGGACAGGTGTGCTTTGCCCGAAGGTGGGCGCAGGAGTTCCTGGAAAGCAACACGCCACCATGAGCCGGGGTCAGGAAAGAAGGAAGAGCCCGGCCTGGGGGAGCTGGCACCACCCGCAGGAGGCACAGATCTCCCTCCAGGGGGTAAAGCACCTCGGTCCCCCGGGACCAGCCTCTTCACCCGAGAAGCCCTTTTAATGCAAGAAGTTGGGCTCTCGTGGTAATCCCTGTGCTCTCCTGCTGGCAGGGCATCACGAGAGGATTTGCAGGCTGGGGAGGAACAAAGGCCTCCGTCTTTCTCAATCAAATAGTTGCTCAGCATGTGGGTTTCAGCTCTGTGGGAGGTGAGACAGCCCAGCAAGGGTGCAAAGTGGTAGGGACAACCTCAGAGAGCGCATAAGAAGTGACTGCAATCGCTGGCTGGCAGTGTTTCTACTTGCCAAGAAGCTCCAGACTGCTTTTAAGCACTGGCAAGACCTTGGCTTCTGCAGGGCACCTGACTGGGCTCAGCACTCACATGGAGCTCCGGATCTGTGGATTCAGAGGGGCCAAGGAGCAGAATTTAAGGATTCCCCTCCACCACCGAGGGCCGGGGACCTGGACAGCGAGTGACAGAAGCACCTTCCCTTTGCACAGCAAGGCTCCACACAACAGGAGCACCAGCCCCTCGAGGGCTGCTGAGCCCAGGGAGCACCGCAAGGTCCAGCAGGAAAGCTGCTGCCTAAATCTTGCCCTGCCCTTCTGTCCTGGTTTGAGTGAGACAGGCTTAATTTCTCTTCTAATGCCTGGGAAGACTGCATTTTTAGAAGACTCTAGTGTTTGAACTTGTGAAAATATTTACTTTATAGCCAGCTATGGTGTGTGGGTTTCAAGGTCTCGGTGGTTTTGAGTTAGCCAGTTGCAGGGATGAGGAGGAGCGAGACCCGGGCACTTGACCCAAGCTGCCCAACAGGATTATCTCACGCCACATTCACAATAAATTAGGAAGTTTGCTGAGAAGTTCTCTCTCCCCCTCAATGGCTGCAATCCTAAGAACTTCTTGCCCCGGTGCCAGAGCCCTGAGCCCTTTCCTTCTTCCCAAAGCTGTAGCTGGAAATGCACAGCTTCCTACTGATAGAATAGTCTGAGGATAATCCTTGTGTATTTTATATTGGTATTGGGATCAATATTGGTTCTTTAGTGTTATTAATGGTAATTATTTAGTCATATTCTATTAAATCTGTTTATATTTAAACCCTTACGTTTCCTTGGGTTTTCCCTGATCCCCCTTCTCGGGTTGGGAGGGTTTGTTGGGTGAGAGAATCATTGTCTAAATGACAATAAATTGTTGTGGGTTTCTCAAACCGTAACACCCTCACACTCCAAGAAGGTCTGTCTGCCCTGACTCACCTCCGAACACAGGCTTGTTGTTGGGCGTGCTGGGCACGTTGAAGGCGAAAGGCGTGCTCTGATTCTGCGCACCCAGTGCGCTCTATGTCAGGGAAGAGCCAAACGGCGTCACCACCGGGGCTGCCCCCCTCTGCCCAGCCCCGAAGCTGAATCCCACCGCGGGAGAGCCAGTGCTCAGGGCAGGCGTGCTGATCCCAAAGGCGCTGGAGGAGGGGCCCGGCTGGGCGGTCGCCCCAAAAGTGAAAGGAGAAGGGGTGGTGCCGAAAATGGTGCTGCTGGTGCTGCTGCTTGTGGTCTGGGTGGTGGAACCGAAGCTGGCAGTGGTGGAGGTGGCTGTCCCAAAAGAAAAGACCGAGGTGGTGCTCCCAAACGCTGCCTGGGTGCTGCCGGTGCCAAAGGAACTCTGGGCGCTGGTTGTGCCAAAGGCTGGCTGAGCACCGCTGCCGAATGCCGGCTGAGCTGCAGGCTGGGCTGCAGGGGCTCCAAAACTGAACGGAGGACCAAAGCTGATGGGGCCGGCAGCAGGCTTGCTAGCGGGCGGCTGGCTCTCCGCAGCACCGGCGCTGAAAGCGGGCTGACTCACTGCACCAGGATACGGCGGTGGCGGCTTCGTGCTTGTGCTGAAAGGACTGCCAAACGCTGCAACCGAGGAGCCAAACGTCAACGTTGCTTGACCTGTGGTGGCTGGGGTAGAAGAGGTCAGCGTGGTGCCCCCAAATATGCTAAAGCCCACAGTGGTGGTAGGAGCCGTTGAGTTTGAAGGTGCTTGGCCAAAGGCCGGGCCTCCTGGGGCACTGGTGGTGGCAGTGACTGCAGCTGGAGGTGGCTTTCCAAACTGGAACACTGGCCCCGGGGTGGCAAAGCTGGTCTCTGTGCTGGGAGCTGAGCTGGCCGGGCCCCCGAACAGGAAGGGCTGCGACGTGCTGGTGGAGGTGGCAGCAGTGACGGTCAGGCTGGCAGCAGGGCCGGTGGAGGTGGGCGGGTTGAGTCCAAAGCTGAAGACGGGTTTAACAGTGGCATCTGTGGAAGAACTCTGCGTGGTGGCAGTCGTAGCTGCAGTGGTGAAGATGACATTAGGGAGACCTGTGAATCCTGCCAGGGTAGTCGTGGAGGCTGCTGGCAGATCTGCAGCCGAGGCTGGCTGTGATGTTGGTTTGAAGGTGAAAGGAGAGGCCTTCACTGGAGATGAAGCTGTGGTGACGCTGCCGAAGATAGGCTTGAACATGGTGGTGGTGGAGGATGTTGAGGAAGGGCCTGAGCTCGCAGACACAGTGACTGTGGAGGAGATGACAGCCGTGGAGGGTGTCGTGCTCTCGCTTTTTGGCAAAGTGCCAAAGATGGGTTTGAAGACCGGGGTCGTGGTGGGCACAGCAGCGGTCATGGCGGGCACAGCAGTGGTTGTGGTCGTTGCAGGTTGGCTGACTGGAGGTGTGTTCAGCATCCCGAAGAGGATGTTTGGCTTCGGGAAGGAGGGAGGCTTGCTGGGGGTCTGGCCCAGCTCCGTGAACACAGGAGATGCCAGGCTGTTGGGGGCCTGCACCCCCACGGCAGGGGGGGCAGCAGAGGCAGGCGTGCTCAACACGGGCATGGGCTTGGTGTCAGCAGAGGTGGCAGGCAGAGAACTCGACTCCAGCGATACAGCAGGAGCCGGTGATTGTGCGGCTGATGAAGGCGGCTGGGACGCTACCGTAGCTCCAGTGGAGTCTGGAAAGTGGGAGAGAGCTTATTTAGGGTCACCTACGGACAAGACAGCCCCTCTGCCAGCCACACACCCCGCTGCTGCAAAGGCTCCTGGAGCAGCACCTGCCTGTACCATACAAACCCAGCCCTCCACGCTTACTGCAGCTCCCAAAAGGGCTCAGTGTCCCCAAACCTGCCACCCCCACGACCTGCCTGCCAGCTCTGCTGCTGCCAGCTCTGCTGCCAACAGAGCATTTGAACAGGCAGTTTTACCACCTGCCTCCCACAGGCAATGCAGAGCTCCTACTGCGCCGGCCAAAGCCCGATCCTGCCGACCCTCTTCCTCCTTCTCCTCACCTGCTGGTGTGGGTGCAGCCTGGCTGCTCTGCATCTTCTTCAGGCTGTCCAGGAGCAAGTTGGTGCTGGCTGGGGCAGGAGCTGTCAAGGCAGGAGCAGGCCCCGGGGAGGTCACGGTGAACGTCAGTGGCCTGGACACAGGCGTAGTCTCTGCAGTGGTGCTGGGGACCGCATCTACTGGGAAGGAGCATGAAATCAGGATCCGCAGCTCATCATAGGAGACTACCCCTTAGCAGAGCTTCCCAGCAGGTACAGAAATTGCACAAACATCCCACAGCTCCAGCCATAGGGAACCTCGCCCATCAACCTGAGGCCCCCAGGGCATGAGGTCTCCCAAGTCTGAAGGCACCAAGAGCATCCCCAGGCCTGAGGACCCCACTGGACTGGCCCAGGAGCTTCGCCAGGCTGTGCTACACAGACGCCACTGCCCCACCAGCCCTGGCCCTGGGTTTCTACTCCTTGCCATCCCTTCCGCATTCACAGTCCATCCTTACCAGCCTTATCCTCCAAGACTTTGTTGAACCACTGCAACGCTGCCTTCTTCTCTGCGTCCAGGTCCTCTGATGTGATGGAGTAGCCCAGCTGAGGCGGTGGGGGCTGCCAAGAGAGAGCAGCAGCTTAGCTCCTTCTCAGGGAAGCTGGCAGAGCCTCTCTGAACGTGTGGTGAAGGCTGGCCGTCGCAAGACCCGTGAAGCAGCTGGTTCTGCCACAGCACGCTACCGCGGAGCTCCGATTCCCATTCATTTTGGCCCCCGGCTTGGCGCTGAGGGCACGGCAGGCCTTCCCCAGGCCATTACCTGGTCCGGCAGCAGGCAGCACAATCACGCACAGCCCACCAGACACTGGGGCTGGGGATAGCGTCACTTCCCACTCGGCCAAGGACGGGGCCTCCTTCCTGAGGGCAGGCAGGTCAGTCTCCCCCCAGCCCTGCAGAAATTGCAGTGAGCACATTCTATCGCCAGAGGAGGGCAAAAGGGGCTGCGAGACAGCGACGTACCAGCGCCAGCTGGTCCCCCTGGCGAGATGACAGCAACTGGATCTTCCGCTTGCGCTTCGCACTGCTCCCAGATGCGGACGGCGGGCTCAGGGAATTTTGCTTTTTCCGCACCGGCGTCTCCACCGCTACAGAAGGAAACAAGTCAGGACCGGCTCTGAGCAGAGGGGGCATTCGGCTTGTACCAACGGGGTTGTCCCTTCTGACCTCTCTTGATGACCCACCTAAGAGGGCACAGCCAGGGGCACGGCTTTAAGCCGAGGACAAGGTTACGATGCCCTGGAAGAGCAGCTGGCTGCAACACATCCTGGGACAGTCTGTTACAAGAGCCTGCTGGGACTCTGCAGGGCAGCGGCCCCTTCCCACCTCCATGGATGGTCCTTGTACACTACCTACCCAAACCCAACCCACGCAAACTCTGTAAGCCACATGTAGCGCTGTGCCACAGGACCCTATCTGCAATGGGCACAAAGGGTTTCCTCTCCATTTCAGCTGAGGAAGCCTTGGAATAAGCTCAGCCTGGAATTTGATCAGGGTGCTACTTATACCACAGCAGATCTTGCCCCAGGGCTGACACCTGGACCCGTGCTGGCCTGGGGGCTGATGTTCCCTCTTGCAAGCCAGCTCCAAGGCATCTGCTAGCACACGGCCATTGTCAGCACCCCTTGCTTATCACCTGGAAATCCCTTTAGGGCAGTCACTGAGGCCAGCAGAAGTGCTAGTGCCTTGGGACCTGCATGTTCCTAGTTGGTGATGTCTCAAGCCAATCCCACCAGCCGACCTCAGCTACCTCCTGTCCCGCTGCTTGCTCACACTGCTGGCCCATCCAACCCAGGCACAGAGCTGGGGCCCACCTACGCTCACCTTTCTCTGTCTGCAGCTCCTTGTCCAATTTCACTGGAGTGGAAGCGTTGGAGTGATGCAACTCCTCTTCCCTGTGGAAGTGAGAGAGCGCTAGTCAGGGTCAACTCCATGCTTGGCCTGGTCCCCAGGCAGCAGGATGAGACTGAACACACTAAGGACTCCCACCAGCATCCCTGGTGTGTTTCTTTGCCTCCACTGAACAACAGGCGTCAGGACAACAGCCTTGCTCTCACTGTACTGGCCTGAACGCAGCTCCAGGCAGAGGAGCTCCTCCCCTCCCTAGGACCCCAGCTCAGTTGGGCTGCTGAGCCTGGGCACCCTCTGCAGGATACGTTAGCCTCAGGGTGGCAGCCGGGGGTCCCAGATGGGAGGTGCTGCCCCTCGCAGGTCCCTGGCTTGGACCCACCCTGTTGCCAGAGCGGATGGTTGTGCCAGTTTTAGTTCTGACATAAGCTCAGGTCCTTCTCTGAGCTGGAAGAGGAGAACAAGTGCCTGTGCTCCAAAGCAGGTGCTAAAATACAACCCTACTGTAGCTCCTGTGAATTGATTTTGAGGAGATGGCCAAAAAAATAAGGGCCTGTCTCTTCCCAACGCTTCAGCAACCCAGGCCATGCCAACACCACAAGGCAATGTTGCCTCTGCAGCAATCTGGGCCCTTAACACTCTAACCCAGCCTGGGAGCAGGGCAGGGATAGTGCAGCTCAGCACTCCTGCCAAGACCGCAGTGTAACAAGGCGGCAGGGATGCCAATTGACACAAGGGGGTTTCCACACCAGTGGGTGACCAAGCAGCCAGGTCTCAGAAAGTGGCCTGCACTGTCCTGGCTCTGGTGGAGAGCAGGACTCAGGCACCAGGACGGCTGGGAAGGCAACTGCTCTCTTGCCGGCTGGTGTCGATGAGCGGGCACTCACTGGGCGAGCAGCTAGTTACCTGGCTCTCTTGAGAGGCCACTCTGGCGTCTGGGAGCGGGAGGATGCTGGGCTAGACAGCGGGGACACACTCACACCACTTCTCTTCCACAGCTGGAATGCAGAGAGAGACCAGCAGTAACTCAGTACAGGAACTGGTAGGGAGCACAGCCTCCTATCCTCACGCTCACCCACAGAATAAATCCCATTTCCCAGGGCCATGGCTAATGAGCCCAGAGCCTCTCTGGCTTCAACACCGCTTAACTCCCCTCCACATTCTGTGGAGCACAAAGTCTGGCCACCCCAAATTGAATCTGCTCTGGGAGTGAGCAGCCTCCAGGCTTGTTACAGCCTGGCTGAGAGGACAGGGAGGGAGGATGCTGCTGGTCAGATGCCGGCTCTTGCCTTCGTGTGGCACGGGCCAAGGCTGCCCGGCTGCCTCAGACACCCTCATTTGCGCGGGGCTGCTTTGGCAGGAGCAGGCCACCACCTCGTCAAAAGCTCAGAGTGGATGGATCCCACCTCAAGGATTTTAGACTTGCCCCAGCCACTA
>NW_009649189.1:1438175-1441682 GCF_000708025.1 Charadrius vociferus | reverse complement strand
CCCTTCCCCTACCAGTATCCCCTGGAGAAATCCTTTCCCCACACAGACTGCAGAGCTCCATTAGCCATGGCTATGTCCCACCGACACATCTGCAACCCTGACCCAGGATGTAAGCAGTGTTTTATTACAGCTCAGCAGCTGCCGAGGGGACCTGGGTCAAAGCGGGAGTGTGCAGCTGCAGTACTTGCTGACTCCAGCTGAAAAGGCTGGCAGTACAGCAAAGTGTTGGTTTTTTCTTTTTTTTTTTTTTTTTGTCTCCTTTCACCTGGATCTATCCACCCTAGCAGACTGGCCCAGGCTGAGCAGGGTGGGGGAAAAGCCTCCTTCTTGCTTTGGTGTAAAACAAGCACTGCAGCAAGACAGCTCAGCCCGGGGACTGCCCCAGCAGTGTGCACCAAAGGGTGAATAACATTGCTGCCTGCTGCTGCTGGCCCAGCAGCCTGCCTAATCCGGGGAGATGAAACTGCCCGGCTGAGCTGCACTGGAGACTCTCCGCAGTGCTCCCTGCCAGGCACCCAGCGACACCGCTCTCCCCTTCCGACACAGGGTTTGAGTTACACAGGGCTATCCCAGAGGAGGGTCAAGCCACGCCGCATTGGGCTCCGGTGCTGCCTTCAGCAGGGTGTTTCCCACCTGTGAGAGGCCCCGGCTGGAGCTGTAGGAGCTGGCAATGGCGTTGCGGATGGAGCTGGGGATCCCACCAGCGTATGTATTGTTGAGGGAGCTCATGGAAGAGGTGCGTGACCTCTTATTTGAGCAGTCATCCGGGCAGTGCGAGACAAGGCCTCTCTTCAGAGAGCCAGGCCTAGAGGAGGTTAAAGAAGATTTTATGAGCTCCCCACCACTCTGCCCACAGGTCCTTCAAATGCAGAGTCGGTGGAAGAAAGCAACCCCACTCTTTCTCACAGTGCAGGGCTGGGGAAGAGACCTCAGTAGCAGCACAACCCTTATGACAATCGGGCTGCGCTCAGGCTGACAGCCTGAAGGCACGGGCATAGTGTCTCTTGCTCTCCCCCAAAGCTGGGCTCTGCAAGCAAAAGCCAAACAACTTTTCCAGAGCCTGCATGCAGGCTTTCAGACCCACCCCTCCCAGCTCACAGCAGTTGCTTTTGGCCCAACAGGCACTTACTTGGGTATGAGAGAGGCGGGGGCACCGTTGGCAACCAGCGGCTCAAACGCCGACTGCCCACTTCCACTGCTATCGTGGCGCCTGTGGGAGAGAGGGCAGAACCTCGTGGTAGTGTGGAGGCAGCAGAGACAGGGGCTCCCTCCCAGCCTTGGGAGAAGACCCCTTCTAGGTGGGCTCAGCAGTGAGAAAGCACAAACCTGTCACCCAATACCCAGGGACAGAGGTTTTCCCCATCCACATCCCGCTGTGGATTGTCTCTCCGCCTGGTCCTATCCTCACTCACTCTCACCCTGAGCTGCCACCGCCCAGAAAAGGGCAGCTGGAGCCTGCTGGGCAGAATAGTTTTGATGTAATGAAATCTTTGCTCAAATCCATTATTCTAAGCCAAAACATTTCAGAGAGTATCAGCAACTCTCAGACCTGAGCTCCAAACCTCAGATCTCCTACCTCTTCCTAGCCAGTGCCCTGGACTATTTGAGTCAGAAACCAAATCCCCCGTCCCACAATTCAGTGAAGATCTGAAGTCCGAAAGTCTTAAAGCAATCTCTGCTGCAAAGCAGAGCTGGAGGTGTACAATCAGCCCTGTCACCTAGCCCAAGTCCTTCCCTCAAGCTCAAGCACGCTGCCCCCCATCGCACAGGCGATCCAGCGCTCTCCAGCTGACGCAGGCTCCTTTCTGCCTTCAAAGGTTGCAGGATTTTTCTGCCTACAAGCATTCTTTGTGCTTGCCAGGCTTTAATGCCTTCAAAATTGGCTTTCGTGGCAGAGCTGGATATTAGCATGGTAAAAAATAGAATAAAGAAAAAAAAAACAAGCTGATCCAGTCAGTGCATCCATCCTGTTGTCGTCCTGCTCAGCTCTTGTGGGGCTCAAGACTCACCAAGCCGAGGTAAAGGTTCTAAGGTAGAAGGAAATCCAGCGATGGTAGAGAGGATGGCATGCCCTGCCGCAGCAGAGGAAGGCAGCCAGCGGCTCCCTGCGAAACACCACTCATCCCATTGTGCTCTCCGGACCACCTCTAGCAGCAGCCCCTGGGCACTGCCCAAACTGCCTCTCAGCTTCCCTGCTCAAGCCCAGGCAGGCAGCCCCCGCACGCAAGAGGCTGAGGGGCACAAGGCAAACAGCCTCCACGGACACAAGTGCGAAGGACAGAAAACAGGAGGGGAGAACGGCGAGGCAGCACTGTGCCCAGGCAGTTAGAAAGGCTCCGGCCGACCCTGGCACCCAGGATTTATACCTTGTCCTTACCAGAGAGCAAGCAAAGACACTGCACCCTCATTTCTTCAAGCTCAGAGCTGGAAATCACTGACCTTGACTAACAATAGCAGAAGATAGTCTCTCTTGTTTACCCTTGTGTTTTACCTCCTTTCGCTAGCTACAGCGCACAAAGGAAGCACGCAGACCTTTTAAAGCGTGATGCTTCCAGCCGGGGCTGTAAGACTTTGGGATCCCGTCTCTCCTGGAAGTCTGGGGCTGACTGAAGGATAGATACGATGAGCCTACAGCAGATACCAGCATTTCCCACCGCAGTTCCCCAGCCTGCAAACCCCTGGGATGACAGAAGCCACTTCCCTGCCAAGGAGCTCTGCCAGGCTTCCCCAGACCACATCCCAGCAATGCAGGAGGACACAACTGACCCACAAGCTCGCCTAACGAAAAATCTAAACCACATCCCTTTGATCTCAAGGACAAAACAAAGTCTCGGAGAACTCTCTGACACAGCCCAGAGGGCCGGGCGATGGCATATGCTTCCTCTCTGCGGTTCACTTCCCACAGCACTTTTCTGACCCAGACTCCTGGTCACACGGGGCCCAGCACGCTCTCTGGGACACATCCCATTTGTCACCATTGAAGCACTAACCTCATTTACAACCTTCCCAATGTGCCGGCAGCGACCTGGACTGCTGGCTTATTACCTTCTCTTGCTCTCCTGATCGTTTCCAAAAGCCTGGTCCTCCTCCTCCTCCTCCTCCATAGCCCTCTTCCTGCTCTCCTTGATGGCGTTCAGCACAGTCTCTTTCGCACACGGGTCCACGCTGCTGGTGGCTGGGAAGGCCACAGGCGAGATCAGCTGCTCCAGGCTGTGAGGCAAAGCAAAGCAATGGCGTTAGGCAAGTTGGGTTCACCAGAGTGAGACACCCCCCCACACCTCACCCAGTGTCCCCCCTCAGAAGGCGGGAGAGGGCTCTCCCGTGAAGCCTCTCCGGGAGGTTCAGGTCACACAACCCTCCCCGCAAGGCTCGGGATGGGGACAGAGCGGTCACTAGCTAGCCCAGGACCGCTGCACCCTCCCCGGGGGACCACGGTGGGCAGCACAACCGGCTGCGGACTAGGTAACCGGTTTCCCACCCCCTCCCCTTTCAGTCCCGTCAAGGAGG
>NW_009649189.1:1437126-1437583 GCF_000708025.1 Charadrius vociferus | reverse complement strand
AGCGTCCCCCACCCGCCGTGTCCCTGTCCCCGGGTGTCCCCTGCCCTGTCCCAGCCCCTCTGTGCCCCAGTCCTGACCCGCGTGGGACCCCACCCTGACCCTGGCGTCCCCCCCGTCCCCACCAGCATCCCCCATCTCCATCCACAGCCCCCCGTCCCAGCCCACGTGCCTGTGTCCCCACCCCGACCCTGGGGTCTCCCTCATCCCCACCACCGGGTCCTCCTGTCCCCAACCCTCCATCCTCACCCTGACCCCCACGTCTCCCTCAACCAGATTCCCATTTCCCTACCCCCACTCCAAAACCAGTGTCCTCGTTGCCATCCCAATCCCTGTGTCCCTCCTCTACCCATCCCTATGTCACCATCTCCATCCTGTCCCCTGCAGCCCCCCCACACCTCTCCAGCCTCTGCGTCCTCCCCTACAGCCCCCTGCACCCTTCCCGCCTTTGCGCACCCCC
>NW_009649189.1:1429613-1436128 GCF_000708025.1 Charadrius vociferus | reverse complement strand
TCCCGACCCGCCTGGGACCCCACCCTGACCCTGGCTTCCCCCCCGTCCCCACCAGCATCCCCCATCTCCATCCACAGCCCCCCGTCCCAGCCCACGTGCCTGTGTCCCCACCCCGACCCTGGGGTCTCCCTCATCCCCACCACCGGGTCCTCCTGTCCCCAACCCTCCATCCTCACCCTGACCCCCACGTCTCCCTCAACCAGATTCCCATTTCCCTACCCCCACTCCAAAACCAGTGTCCTCGTTGCCATCCCAATCCCTGTGTCCCTCCTCTACCCATCCCTATGTCACCATCTCCATCCTGTCCCCTGCAGCCCCCCCACACCTCTCCAGCCTCTGCGTCCTCCCCTACAGCCCCCTGCACCCTTCCAGCCTTTGTGTCCCCCCTGCCCCAGCCCCTCTGGTCACCTGCCTGTCCCCCATCCTGACCCCATCCCTGCCCATGTGACCCAACGTTGGTGGCACCCATGGGCACAGACTGGCACCCGCCTGTCCCCCGTCACCTGCATGGCCATCCCCTGTCCCGGATGAATGCTGCCACCACCACCAGCCTGTTATGTGGGGCTGGGACGAGCCACCCCACCCCGTGTTTGGGACCGTGGGAGGGCCACTCTGGCTGTGCCACTGGGTCCCTGGGGGACATGGGGATGTGGGGGAGTGCTGTCCGCCCTGTTGCCTGCAGCTTCAGCAGCCCTGCTGTGTCCCACAGAGCAGCGGACCATGGCAGGGACCATAGCAGCAATGATGGCATGGACTATGTAGAACATGGCTGTGGGGACAGCTGGTGGCTGCAGGACAGACTGTCACGGGGCTTTCTGCAGTACAGGGGGAGTGGGTGCCCCCGGCAGGGCTGGGGGAGTCTGGGTCTGCCCAGGGTGGGACGGCACCCCAGCAGGGTGATGTCTTGCTGCAGTGTCATGCCTGGGAGGGGACATTCCCCCAAGCATGTCCCTGTCCATGGCCCCCACAGCCCTGCCAGCAGCAGGGCCCTGTGCCTGGGAGGGCAGGGTGGTCTGCACGGCCCCCTCACTGCAGTGTCACCCCCCCAGGAAAGGACTGGTGTGGTGGGGAGGCCAAAGCCACCCTCGCTTCTCCAGACCTGATCCCCTCCCAAGGAACAACAGAGGTGAGGTTCAGGGTGGCCCTGGGGACATAGCCAGGACGGGGGACATCATCGCCAGGACATCACTCAGGTCACCTCAACAGCCTCTCCCCAAGTTATTTTTCTGGGGGTACACAGCACCAGGGCAGAGCCCCCAGACCTCTGTAGTGACACAGGTCCCCTGCCACCCACCCCGGAGCCGGCAAGGCTGGGCTGAAGGCTTTATTGAAAAATCGAAAACACACAACGTAGTAATTATTATCATACAATGAAAAAAAAAAAGTAATCAACCCAACCTGCAGTGGAGGGGCATCCCCCGCCCCCTTTGCCACCAGCCGACAGTGCAAGGGACCACGTGGGGGACATTTCTCCCTGCCAGCGCCCGGCTGAGATACAAAAAGGAGAAGTGGTTTCGGCTGAGAGTGATGCCGCCGTCCCTGAGCCGCCACTGTGACCCCCTCGCCACCCCCCGGCCCCGACCCAGCCTGGAGGCCTGAGGTAGTTGGGGGTACCCCATGCAGGCGAGAGACCCCTCCCCAAAAGAGCAGGGAGGGTTTGGGGGCTCCCCGTGTCCTGCAGGAACGGGATGGTTGGTATTGCGTCCGCAGGGGAGCCGGCGCGGGTCGGGGTACGGCCGCGGCAGGGAGTGAGGCAGCAGTGGGAGCCCCGGGGGGACAGCCCTGAGGTTCCCTTGGCAGGCTGGGGGCACGTAGCCGGTGTTCCGGCAGCAGGGCTGGCTGGGGGACGCGGGGACACCAGGGCCCTGCACGGTGGACGGTGTCACTCTCCTGCACGTAAGGGGTGGCAGCCCTGAGGCCATGGTGATGGGCTGGCCAGGCAGGGGGATGCAGGCGGGTCCCACTGCTCCGAGTGCCACCCAAGGGCTGACGGACGTCACTGGGAAAGCACGTGGTGACAGCCCAGTCACTCTGGGCAATGCCACCACTTCCTAAAGGGAGAAAGGCCAAATCCTGCACCCCCAGCAGCCCAAGGGGGCTGGTTTGGCTGTCTCCCCACCGGGAAGCGGCAGCCTGAAGGCAGGGTGTCCTGCAAGGGGCACCAGCAGGACCATGGGGGTGGCCACGGGGGCATGGGGACATCGCTGTGTGGTCTGATGCCACCGTCCCCACTGCAGCAAGACAAGCCACGGGGCCCGGAGCTGGCAGACACCCCCCAGCCCTCCGAGCCCCCTGCTCCAAGGCACAAAGGTTCCCTGGCCAGTGCCAGCCCCATGGCCACCCCTGCCCATGGCAAAGCCAGCACAGATCCCCCATGCACCAAAGAGGGTGGCGAGGACGCAGGGGTGGCACCAGCCCGGAGCAAGCGGGCAGGGGGAGCTGCTCGCTCTGGCTTCAGGGTGCTCTGGTTTTGGGGCACCCTGGCTGCCCCCCAAACCCTCTGCCCTAGAGCCAACCCCTGTCCCCAGGAGCTGGTGGCTTGTGTGGTGGCACCATGGTTGCCCAAACCCACGCCCAGCACCTTGCGGAGGGTTTATTGCTGGCATGAACACAGTGATCTGTCGGGGCAGGGCAGCCCAGCTCTGGGGAGGGGGGGGCATTTTGTGGGACCCGGGATGGGGGGGCAGGAGCTCACGGCAGCATCTCTCCCACCGCTCGCCCCACTCCCTCCTCACCACCGGCTGCTGCCGGCACTGCTGTCGGCACCCCGGTCTCCCCGACCGGGTTGTCCCATGGGACGCTCCCACCCACCCAGCCTCAGCCAAAGGCACTCGGTGCCCCCGCTGGAGGGGGGAGCACACCTAGCACCAAGCCCAGCAGCACCCCAAAAGCTGGTTCCCGACCCGGCAGCACCCCCGGGGCCCTTTGCACCACGGCAGGCTCCATAACAGGGGGGATGTTCACACCGAGCCAGGGACCGGGTTAAGGCTGGAGAAGCAGCGAGAGGTGAAAGAAACCCGACCGCTCTCGCTCAGCCAGAGCCGGCTCAAAAAGTTCTATGAAAATCTGTGCAAAAACAAAACTAAAGGGTTAAAGACACCCCCCCTCCCTCCCCGGAGACCCCCCCCAGCCCCAAGCAGCTCTAATAAATACACGTGCGGTTTGTGGCTGGCATCAGGCCGGCGAGGCCTCGCTCCCGGCCCCGGGCTCTCACCCGGCGGCTCTCAGTGCTGCGGCGCTGAAGGCGGCTCTTGGCAAGGGGGACGCAGAGGACGTGTGCTTCGGGGTGGCTTTTGCACCAGTTTATCGTGGATCTTCTCAAAAGGCTGCACCGAGCTGGGTCCCAGCCCGCCACGGGGGGTGTCCCCTGCAGGCTGCTTCTGCTGAGGGTGTTAATCCGCAGCTGGGGGGGGGGAGAGAGAGTAAGGGGGTGCGGAGTGACGTGCTGCTGCCCCAACATCCCTCCGCTCCATCCCCCTGGGACCCCAGGGCTCCGCAGGGTGGCAGAGCCCCAGCAGCACCGTGCCAGTGGCAATGTGGATGCCACAGACTCTGGCACATGTGAGGCGCACCGTGGCTTTGCCCATGTGTGCAGACTACCCCCAGGCTCCTCTTGTGCCAGCTGGAGTGAAACCCATGCCTGCGCGCTGCCTGGACTGCAGACATGGCTTCCCCACCCTACACCGCTCCTTCCTGGTGCAGTTTCCCAGCCGAAGCGGGGCTGGGATCCACTCACCATCCTCCTCCCAGCCCTCCGCCACTCCTGCCAGCTCGTAGTGCTTCTTGCGCAACTCCCCCAGCTTCTGCCGCTCCTTCTGCAGCTGGTTTTCCAGCTCCAGCACCCGCACCTGAAGGACATCACGCATGCCATGGGCACCCTGTGCCCTGGCACAGCCCCCAGGTGCTCCGGCTGGCACGGAGCTGTATTGGGCTGGGCACCCCCCTCTCGCACCCGTTATCTCCCCAATATCAAGCCCGAAGATCACCAAGATATATCCCATGAGTGCTCCGATGGCAAGTGGTCCTGGGCAGGGGACTGAGCTCAGGTACAAGCAGGCGAAGGCAGCCAGGGAAAGGGAATGCCCCAGGGTGGGGGGTGGGTGCTGTGGGGCGGCCAGGTGGGCACGCAGGAGCAGGGGGAGGTCACGGGCTGCTGTGCCATGATGGGGACAGCATCAGGGAAGGCTCAAGGACCAACTGCATGCGGCTCCTGGGCAAAGCCATCTGCTGCCTTCACACCTTGGGCCTTCCCCAAGAGCTGGCGCTGCCTGGGGTCAGGCAGCCGGGCAGGGTGCCCGCACTCACCGCACTTGGTGCCCCCACGCACCACGTGTGCTTCCCAAAACATGGAGAAACCTCCTACCTGCGAGTCCATCTCCTGACGCTTGATCTGGGTGAGCGTCATGCTGGAGAAGTCCATGCTATCTGCAGAGAAAGACACCACCAGCCCTGCTCAAGCTGCGCTCCCCCAGCTTGCACCCCCCAGCAGCTCCCATGGGATACATGGGCAGCGAGGGGCAGCTGCAGGCAAACACCACTGGGGCAGAGCCAACCGAAGATGGCAAGTGCGAAAAGCAGAGGTTTCAGGGCTGGTCTATGCTCCGGCAGCCCCACGCTTACCTTTCTCCTCCACCTGCGACCTCCCGGCCTTGGTGGAGGCCACCACGCCAGCGGTGGCCTGGTTGACTCCCCGGGAGGCTTGCTGGAGCTTGCAAAGGTTGGCGCTGTCTTTGTCTGCCTTCACCTGCCGGGGCAGTGAGAAGGGCTGTGCTTACACCCTGCTGGGCGAGCAGAAGACCAGCCCCATGGTTTGGGGTGATCACGTGGTGCCCCAGGGTCGCCCCAAATCGCAGGCACGGGAGCAGCCCCGCTGCTGCTGCCTCGGGGATGGAGCATCTCCCAGAGCCGAGTGCAGGCAGCAGAGGGGGAGCTGCCAGGTGATGCAGGGAGCAGCGGGAGAGCTGCCAGGGCACCGCACTCCTACCTTGGAGGCTGCCACCAGCTGGGCAGTGCTGGCCGCGATCTCCCGGGAACAGACCATCAGCTCCTCGAACGTCCCCTTGCCTTGCACCACCAGGTCGGCGGCATCACTGCCGGAGGGCAGAAAGGGGCTGGAGCATCCTCTTGCTACCCTGTCCACTCCCCGTGGGGACAGCAGGACCCTGCCATCCTCTCCCCCCTCCGGTAATGGTGGCACTTACACCATGACGGTGGCACCCCAGCCCACAGCCTTGGAAGCGGAGATGAGACCCTCGGTCCAGCGGGAATTCTTCGCGTAAAATTCCTTGGGGGATGCCGCACCCTGCCATCGGGAAAGGCACAGTCACATGCTGGGGACAGGGGGGTGGCAGGGCCTGAGACCCCCAAAGCCCCGCTCTCAGGGGAACGGAGTAAATCAGGGTTTCATTTAGTACGTGTGTGGGAGCTGGGGACACCAAACCTGGGGGATCACAGGGTCCCTACATGGGAAGGGAGATCAGGGACCTCAGTGACACCCCAGGGCAGGGGCAGGGGCTCCTGGCAGCCGGCGTTGATGCCCCAACAGGCCAAGGCTTGGAGCAGCACATGCCCAGCAAGCGCGCAGTGACCCCGGCTGGCCAGGCACCCACTGCCCTCTGCTCTGCCTGCACCCCTGCCCCCAGCTCACCCGTCCACTCTCCACGATCTCTCTCTGGAGGTCCTTGGAGGCCAGGACCAGGATGTGGATGGCCTGCATGAGGCCCGTGCAGGAGCCCAGGATCCTGTGAGACAAACCCCACTGAGTACCGCTTGTGGGGCAGGGAGACCCCAGAGCTGTGGGGCAGCCGCTCTGCCCATGGCGCCGGGCTTCCTCCTGCCTGCCTGGCCTTGTCCAGCACCCCGGCCATTGCTCACCTCTCGTTCACTTCCAGTTTGACCCCAGTGTCACCAGCCCGCGCCTTGCTCAGCATCTCCTGGTAAAGGGGGAAGAGGCTGTGCTGAGCCCCGGGTGCCATCCTGGCTTTGTGCCAGTGGTCCTGGCAGGCATGACACCCATGGGTGCCACACGGCACACGGTGACGCTCACCTCAATGCGGGCGGCTGCTGTTTCGATGGCCGCCGCTGTTGCTGCCATCTCCTTGTCTACCAGGTCACCCAGCTCCTCCTGCTTGACGTCCAGCCCTCTGGGCCGCAGCTCCTGGGGAGGGGACAGGATGAAAGGGACCATCCAGGGGTGGCACAGCCCCTCCGGCGGTGCCCGCCATGGCCTGACCCTGTTCCGCCAGCCCTCCCTGGGCACCCACCTCCCCAATGGCGCTAATCCGGCCCAGGCAGGTTGTCACCGGGCTGCAGTCGGCGCCTTCCACCGTCCCTGGGTCTTGCAGGGCACTGAGGTAGTTCACGGCCTCGCTGCCGCACTGCTTGCACATCTCCAGCAGACCTGCACAGGCAGCACGAGAGGCTGAGGATGCCACACATCGGGACAGAGACCCCTGGCCCCCGTCCACCCTGGGCCCTGCACACTCCAGCATCCTACCGTCACCACTGCCCACCCC
>NW_009649189.1:1413475-1428291 GCF_000708025.1 Charadrius vociferus | reverse complement strand
TCCTGGCCCTTGCCACGCCGGCTGGGAATCCCCACCACCCCACCACCATTGTCTCCAGCTCTGCTGAACACCTGCAGCTTGGCAGGGAGGGGGATGCCGAGATGCCTCCGGGGTACCTTGTCTCTCAGCTGGGTCTGCAATGTCTCCAGCTCCATCTTGCTGCTCTCCTGCTCACGGCTGAGCATGTCCCGCAGCTGCTGCAGCTCAGCCTGCAGGGCGGCCATCTCCTCCCCGTGCCGCTCCGCTGCCTGGCTCAGGCTGTCCCTCTCCTGCTCCAGGCCGGCAATCCGGGTGCTCTGCTCTGCTCCCGCCTGGGTAGGTGCGAAACAGTGGTCGGAGCTGTGCCGAGGGTGAACCCTTTGGTTTGGGGACTTACTCGCAGCCCAGGCTCATGCCAACCGTCCCTGCTCGGTGCATCGCAGCCCATGCAGGTCGCAGCTCTGAATCACCTGCTGCCCGGCAGCACCCTTGCAGCACTGACGGCCTCACCTGGGGCCAGCTGAGGTTCCCTGGGGAGCCCTTTTGCTTTTAGCAGTGAAAATTCACTTCTATTATCCTGATGGAGGAACAGATGAAAGGTGCGGGCTGCCGGCCCTGGAGCTGGCTCTGCCCCATCCCTGTCCTGCTGCAGCGTGTCTGCCCACCCCGGGGACGGGCAGCTCCGTTTTCCTGTCAGCTTCTGCCTTCTACAACGAGCCTGGAAACCCCCGCTGTTCTCCACAGCTTCGCAGGCACGAAATACCCTCTGGCACGCCAGCAAGCCCATGCAAAGTCTTGCGATGGCACGGCATGCTCCCTGCCTGGGTTTTAGAGAGGGCAGAGACACCCTGCCCGACCCTGCTCTTGCGGGGATTTTGTTCAGTGATCCCTGCTGCTGGAGGCCTTTTTTTTTTTTGCTCTTCCACCCAGAAGCGTTAAACCCCCTGGTACGATCACTAAACCCATCTAGATGTGGGGAGGAAGAAGACAGGGAGCTGATTATCAGGCCAATGGTGCATAACACCTGGAGGGGTAACACATCACCCAAGCACTGCGACAGCGGGCAGACTTCCCTCTTGCCCACGCTGACCGTCCCCACGCAGTGGTGGGGCTGGAGGGGGCTACTCACGGGCTCTCACCTGCACGCTGGACTCCAGGGTGCTCTGCAGGACCTGCAGCTCCTGTCTGCTGGCGGCCAGCTCCCGCTTCAGCGTGTCCAGCACCTCTGCCTGCTCCTGAGACTGCAGGCAAGAAGGGAGATTGCCGGTGCCTCATGGGGGAGCCTGTCACCCCCCCGCCACACCCCGGCACGTCCACTCCATCCCCACTCACCTTCCTCTGAGCCTGCTCGCTCACCCGCTGGAAGGAATCCTCCAGCTCCTTCTTCTCCCGCTCCACGTCCCCCTGGGCCTGCCTGGCCACTGTCACCTGCTTGGTCACCTCTGCGTTCTGGGGACAGTAGAGAGGGAGCTCAGCGACCCCCAGTGTCAGGGGGCACGGCCAGGAGATGGGGATGCCGGGAGGTGGGGGCGGATTTTGGGAGCCCACCTTCCTCAGCAGGTCGGCGTGGTTCTGCACCAGCTCGCTGTACTTCTCCTTCAGCTTGCTGTACCGCTGCTCGTTGGCCTGCGCCCGCCCTGCCACGCACGCAGGGACACCGAGGTGAGCACCTGGCACCCCCCACCCCAGGGCTCACCCCCTACCCCGAGCTGGGTGCCGGCTCTCCCCACTCACTTTCGATCTCCGTCAGGCTCCTCTGTGCCTTCTCGGTGTCCTCCCGCTGCTTCTTCAGCTCCTCCAGCTCCGCGCGCAGGAACTCGCTCTCATCCTGCGCCTGCTGCTTCAGGTGCCGCTGCTCGGCCAGCTCTGCCTCCAGCTCGCTGGCGCGGCCGCGCAGCTGCATGGCACCCCGTGCGCTCTGCGGGGATGGGAGGCAAGTAGCTCCCAGCGCCGTTCGGTGGCTGCTGGCACCAGCCGATGCCCGCCGGTACCGTCCAGTGGCCACCCCGTGGGTAGCACCCCACAGAGCCCCAAATGCAGTGGGGTGAAGCACTGAGGATGCTGGGCAGTGGGGGTGAGCCTGTCCCCCCCCCAGCACACCTGGGGACCCCCTGTATGGGCAGGGATGGCTGCACCAGGGATGCAGAAGCCATCGTGGACAGGGCAGGACAGACAGACAGGGTCACTGCCTTGCCCACCTGGGGACACAGCCAGCACCCCACCAGCCCCATTCCCAGTGTGAGCTGCTGGTCTCATCCTGCCCCTGGGCTGCCACGCGGGTGCTCACTGTGTGACACCACCGGAGGGTTGTCACTCACCTCGGCCTTGAAGTTCTCCAGGTCCTCCTTCAGGGCTGCGATCTCCCCATAAAGCTGCTCGATTAACCGGTCCCTGGGAAAGAGAGACATGGGGTACCATCCTCAGTGCCACCAGCTGTTGTCAGTGAGGTGGGGACGCATCCTGGGAGGGCCGGCGTCCGCCGTGCCACCATGGCTGCTGTGCCACAGCAGCCTGGCAGGCAGCTGTGATGCTGTGCCGGGGAGGGAGTCCAATCCCAGCCACCCTCACGGCATCACCGGGACTGCTCACTTGTCATCCTTGTTCATCCCATTCTGGCTGTTGAAGTTGAAGGGGTCGCTGCTGAAAGAGCTGCCGAAGATGTCGTCAAACTTATTGTCAAACAGGCTCTGCGGGGAGAGCAGCACGGACCTGGAGTGAACCCACCACCACCTGGGAGCCCTCATCCCCTCCATGTTCCCGATGGCACCACCGAGCCAACCCACATGCTGGCAGGGCTGCTGCCTGCTTGTGCTGCGTGGACACCGGGGCTGGATTCCCTCCGCTGCTCCAAGGGAGCTGAATGTGTTGAATACGGAGCATCCATGGTCTGTCCCCACCTAACTCCCGGCGGGGCTGGAAGATCCCTAAAGCCATGTCACTGCATGTCCCTTCCCCTCCCAAAACGCTCAGTGCCTGGGGACAACCCTTGGTGGAGAGAGGGGCGAAGCACGCAGAGCTGAGGGGCGATGCTGGGAAGCCAAACATCTCAGCCAGCCATCACTGGAGGGCACCAAACCACCAAGAGAAGCACCATGAAACGAAGCGACAGGATGAGGGGTAATGGTTTTAAACTGAAAGAGGGGAGATTTCGAGTAGATATTCAGAAGAAATTCTTCACTCTGAGGGTGGTAAGGCACCGGCCCAGGTTGGCCCCGAGAAGCTGTGGCTGCCCCATCCCTGGAGGTGTTCAAGGCCAGGTTGGACCAGGCTTGGAGCAACTTGGGCTGGTGGGAGGTGTCCCTGCCCAGGGCAGGGGGGTTGGAACGAGATGATCTTTAAGGTCCCTTCCAACCCAAACCATTCTGTGATTCTAATTCAGCCTGGCTCAGACCTAGCAGCACCCACATGTGACACCCAGCACCCACACTGCCCTCCCACAGTGACGCTCCCCAGCATCTGAGGCCATCCTGCTGTCTCAGCCCCCACCATGGCATGGTTGTGGAGAAATAACCCTGGTCCTGGAGCCAAAGGGCATCCACCGTCCTCTCCACAGCCTGAGGGGCACGGGCAGCACCATGGTGGCTCACCTGTGATGCCGTGTCCATCTCCACCAGATCTGTGATGGGCTCGCTGTCAGGTGAGGACGCCTCGGCAGGGATGACCACCACGGGGCTGATGTGCTCCGACAGTGCCGAGGCACGCAGGAAATTGGGAGGGTTCTGGGGAGGGAGGGGAGCATGGCTGGGTAGGGGAGGACTGGCACTGCCACAGGGTTTCGGGCATGGTTGGTCAAAATCCTGCCCTGGCACTGAGCTGGCCATGCCCAGACCTGTGGGAATGGAGCCAGAACCGGCAGGGATGGAGCCAGGACCCATGGGGACGAATCTGGCAAGGGCTGAGGGTCGGTGAAAGAGTGGATCCCAGACACCGGCCAGAAGGGCAGCTCCATCCCGCAGGATCCCACCCAGGGAGGGATGCAGGGATGAGCCTCAGGCTCCAGGAGCCCCACATTGCCACCAGCCTCTGGAAGCTGGGCAAGGTGGCATGCGACTCTTTTTGGACATACAACTCCTAGTGCCACCAACCCCAGCCATGGGGACAGCGAGTGTGGGGACCACAGGGTCTCACCTCTGGCAGCTGCGGTATCTGAATCAGCCGCTTGAAGTACTGCAGGTTGCTGGAACGGTAGAAGAGGTCCTTCAGCCTGCAAGGGGCAGGGAATGGTTAGGGATGGCTCTTGCCTAACCCAGACACCCCACCCCAAATGTGGGTAGCTCCAACCCCTCGCCTGGCTCTATGATGGTGTCACTGGGCTACCACACTGCGCCAGAGGTGGTGTGTGCTGCCACCAAACCCATGGTAGATCCTGAGAAGAACCCATCGCCAGCCTCCCACCTCTGGCAAAAACTGTCTGCTAGAGGCTTTCTCCCATAAAATCAGGACCTGATGAGCAGAGAGAAGGACCTGAAACTTGAGGAACTTAATCTAGTGGGAGATGTCCCGGCCCATGGCAGGGGGATTGGACTAGATGATCTTCAAAGGTCCCTTCCAACCCAAACCAGTCTGTGAGTCTATGAAGCCATGAACCGCAGCAGCATGGCTGCACCAGGTCACACTGAGGTACAGTCCACCTCTCTGTTCCGTCCTCACCATGGCCAAAGCTTGAAGAGACAACACCATTGGTCCTGGTCATCAGCAGGCTGGAGGCTTCCAGCCAGAAGGCCTCGTCTGCAACATCCCTTCAGCTCCCCGCAGGAACATCTGCCCCAGGAGTAGGGCTACACCTCTTCAGGATTTCCAGTTTTGAGAAGGAGAGGCGGTGCCCGGCCGTGCTCCTCGTGGCTGCCCTCCTTTCTAGCCACCCCAGCATCCCAGTTGGTATCTCAGTCCTGTTGATACCTGCCCCAAGGTCTCTGCCCTGGATAGTCAGAGCCCACTGACAGCCCTGCTATCTGCTGACGTCACTGCCTGGTGGTTTTCCCATGGGCACTGGTTTGCAGTTTATGACCTTGAATCAAGCTGTCCCTTGGTGCTGTGACATCGTCACACTGCTCTCATTGGCCACTTTTTGTTTTGACTAGCCTAAATAATCATGTACCAGAGGCCATGGCACTTCACTGCTCACTCTTTTTTGATCTCATTTAAAACACGGTGAGAGGACCGGTTCCAGCACCATAGCTGGGATCATCCTGAGACACAAAACCCAACCATTTGTCTCCTCACCTTTGTGCAGTTATTAATCCAGGGAAGATGTGTCCTCGCATCTCATAGGATCATGGACTCACAGAGTGCTTTGAGCTGGAAGGGACCTTAAAGACCATCCAGTCTCCCCCTCCATGCGCTGGGCAGGGACACCCCCCACCAGCCCAGGTTGCTCCAAGCCCTGTCCAACCTGGCCTTGAACACCTCCAGGGATGGGGCAGCCACAGCTTCTCTCAGCAACCTGCACCAGGGTCTCACCACCCTCATGGTACAACATTTCTTCCCCATGTCCATCCTAACCCCACCCTCGGTCAGTTTAGAACCGCTGCCCCTTGTCCTGTCCCTGCAGGCGCTGGTCAAAAGTCTCTCTCCCTCTTTCCTATAACCCCCTTTAAGTACTGAGCTGCCGCAGTAAGGTCTGTGCGGAGCCGTCTCTGGTGTGTGAGGAGAGCGGAGCAGAGGGGGAGCATCCCCTCCCTCTTGCTGTTGGCCACGCTGCTGGGGATGCAGCCCAGGAGACGCTTGGCTTTGTGGGCTGTGAGTGCACATTGCCGTCTGATGTCCCATTTGTCACCCACCAGTCTCCCCCAGTCCTTCTCCACAGGCTGCTCTCCATCCATCCATCCATCCATCCATCCATCCATCCATCCATCCCTCTGTCCCTCACTCCATCCCCCAGTCTGTGCTGGTACTGGGGGTTGCTCCGACCCAGGTGCAGGACCTTGCACTTGGCCTGGTTGAACTTCATGAGGTTCACATGGACTCACTCCTCCAGCCTCTCCAGGTCCCTCTGGATGCCACCCCTTCCCTCCAGTGTATCGACTGCTCCACTCAGCTCGGTGTCACCCACATTTCGCCGGTCAGTTCTACTTTTTTTCCCAGAGCTTTTGGAAATGCCCTTGCTTATGCTGAGCATCACCCTGCAGCAGCTCATGGCCTCTCACAAACCCAACTCACACCTTCCACATGCAGCGGCACCTACCCCATCCCATACTGTCTTTTTGATGAAGACCCTTTCCCACACCTCATTTTCCTGCTGCGCCAGGCACTGGGTCAGCCCCTCCCCTCCCTCTCTCCCCTCTCCCTGAAGCCCTTTTTATCTACCAGCACCATAACACTTCTCATCCCTGGGCACTGGCAACACTCCAGCAGCACCACAGCTACCATGTCCAAGGTCTCAGGTAACTGGATGACCATGACTCAGTTCTGGAGCTCTCCTCCTACACCTTTTATCTGCTGCTTTTAAAATATCTTATTGATATTTTAATTTAGGACAAACATGGGGACACTAGTGAAATGAGCCTTACCCTTTCCTTTTCTATCTGTCCCCACCCAAGGATGGCTTTTCCCACCTGAAAGCCACCTCTGCTCCATTGCGCTACCCAGCAACATCCCTGGCACCCAGGCTCTCTGCGAGGCTCTTCACAGACCCCTCCTCAGCTTTGCAACACCCAAAGGTTTCACCCTTTGGTTGCCCCTTTTAACATGCTCCCTTGGATTTGTGCAACTGGCATTTTTTTTTTTTTTTAAATTAAACAGAACTGGGGGAAAATCTCTTTTCCCTGTCCCACGCCCCCAGCATCATGACCGTGAGAACCCCCGGGGCTTGTGCAGACCCTCCCTCTACCAGCAACATCTCAAGCTGCCTCCGTATGCTGGTTACATTCTCCTACCCCATTGCTTCTACCAATGCATCTCTCTCTCGACAGCGTTGACGGACCCATCACAAGCAGAAAACACTGCTAAGGGTGCTGAGCACCCTGCTCACCCAACACCCAGCCTGGGGCAGCCCCAGGGTGTCCCCACCAGCAACGCCCCGTGCTCAGCTTCTCAGCCCACTTTCATCTCAGCACATCAATCACAAATTGCATTTAAAATCACAATTAAAGGGTTTGAGGGTTTTAAATCGTCAGACGTGCTGTCAGCCACTGAATGCCTTGTTAGAATTAATAACGCCGTTATCTGGTAATTCAATAGCTGCAGATTAGCCAAGCGGAGCGGCCGTCCTGGCAGAAGCCCGAGGGAAAGCCAAGAGGTCGAAGCGGGCTGGATTTCAGAGCCCCAAGCGATACCGACTCCTGCCCTTCCTCCGTCTCCATCGCTTGGCTGCTGAGCCCCGGCACACCGGCTCCAGTGTCCCCCCGTGCTCCTTCTGCCCTGGGAGCACCCCCGGAGCATCACCGGCGGCATGGAGAGCCAGCGCCCCGGGCCTGGGCACTTACTTTCTGAACTGCTCCAGGAAGCGATCCCGGTGGCCCTGCAGCGTGTCCGCCGGCAGACCTGCAAGAAACAGCAAGTAGAAGTGTCACTGGGCGTCTCCAAGCTGGGAATGAAGCACGGATCAGGGGACAACCCACTGGCATGGCCATGCGGGGACAGGTCTTTCCCAGAGATGGCCACCCTCCTCCCAGGTTCTGAATGCTGCGGGCTCAGCATCCCGCTGCAGGAGGCTATCACCCCCAGGGCAGGGAAAGGCGGCAAGCTGACATTCAGGCAGCTGCCACCATAATTCGAGGTCCTGGGTGATGAGGTTTTGCAGCCAGTGCCTGTGCAAAGCCAGAGGAGCTCCTGGTGGGCACCGTCCCCATGTCTGAGGGACGTTCGGCAGGGCTGGCTCCTGGGACAGCTCAGTCCCCCAGTGCTTGCACCTCCTTGTCCTTTGCCCTGGTGAATCCCTTTACTACCCAAAAAAGGCTGGGAAGGAGATGGGGGGTGAATGGCCCAGCTTGAGCAGGGTGGTGACCTCCGGTGTCCCCCTCTGTGTCCCCCTCCCCCAGGCCCAAGCTGGTGCTGGGGATGCTCACAGGAGTGGAGCTTGAAGAGCAGCTTGACGGTGTAGTCGTAGAGGTGGCTGCAGTCCAGGATCACCTGGATGAGCGGGGCCAGGCGGCACTGCCCCGCGGCCGTCACCGACACCGAGCGCGACATGTCCAGGGAGCTGAACACTGCGGGGAAGGAGCATAGGATCAGGCTCTGGCAGCACCGCAGCGTGCCACGCCATGTCGGCCATGTCCACAATCGTCACCCAGAACAAGAGACGTTCACCCAGAGCAAGACACCTGCTGACCCTTGGGGACCCAGTGTGCCACCCCGTAGCCATTTGCTGGCCCAGAGGAAGGGGAATTTCCCACCCAGGACTCCCCCACAGACATGGGAACACTTCAGCCTGGCACCGTGGGCTGGAAGTGCCTGGTCCTCGGTGGGTCAAGAGGTGATGGGCACAACCCATCAAGAGGTAACGGGCACAAGCTTGAACATAGGAAGTTCCATCCTAACATGAGGAGAAACTTCTTTACTTTGAGGGTAGTGGAGCACTGGCACAGGCTGCCCAGAAAGGTTGTGGAGTCTCCCACTCTGGAGACATTCGAAACCCGCCTGGACACTGTCCTGTGCAACTGCTGTAGGTGCCCCTGCTCTGGCAGGGGGTGGGAGTAGATATTCTCCAGAGGTCCCTTCCAACCTGACCATTCTGTGATTCTGTGGGTCCCTGGGTAGAGCTCCCAGCCCCCGAGGACACACAGCCCCTGTGCTGTGCCCGTCACTGCTGTCCCACAGGCATTCGGCTGTGCCGTGTGTGCCGGTGGGGACACACTCCAGACACGGCCGGGAGCAGCTGGCAGCGCCTCACGTCCCTCATCCTCTGTCCACGTCATGGTGAACTGCATCTCGTGCTGGGGTTGCAGGATGTGCCCTGGTGTCACGGGGGTATTTCTGGCAGGGCTGGGGGCAGCCTGGGGCATGGGATGCCAGGCTGCTGGAGCCGTGCCCAGTGACCGCCTCATGGCCCAGCCTTGCAGGTCTCCCAGGAGGCGTGGGATGCCTGCCCCCAAAGCGTGCCGGTGCAGCAGGCAAGGCTAGCAGGGCGGTTGGAGAAGATGGCAGCTCCATCTCTCTCCAGCCAGCAGCTCCCCAACAGGCAGAGCAGCGAGAGCTCCCAGGAGCGCTCCAGGGACGGGGCTGTGACGCACAGGACGAGCCCCTCGACACCAGCACTGGTGCCAGCATGCAGCCCTGAGACGAGGGTGCTGCTCCAGCTCCATCCAAATAACCCTGTCCCGCCAGCACCCAGGGCTTGTTGCAGATGAAGACTCGTCCCAGAACTGCTTTAATGTACCCCAAACCTGATCCTGCTGGAGCATGCAGAGGTGCGCAACAGCCCTGAGGGTTAAGACCGGCTTGTTTTTACCCCCCGGCTTGCTTGCACAGGAGGAAGGCAGGGTGCCCCCACGCCTCCCCCAGATCCAGCACCGCCGCAAACCCCCACGGCAGCTTGAGTTCGCTGCAAATAAAAGCCAAAACCTGTCGCAAGCCCATGACTAAGACAAGAAGAAATTCAGCTCCAGGAGGCTGCTGAAGCAGGAGAGCCCGAACCTGGGGTGTCGCACGGAAGGGGAGCGGGGTGGTGCGGTGCAGCCAGAGGGCTGCCATGAGGCAGCAGCACTCTGGCATGCAGGGACCGCAGGTAGTAATAACTCGTGTGAAGCGCCCAGAAAAAGAGATGAGGTGCGATGCCCTCCCGACAGCATCATTCCTGGAGCCAGCTCAGCCCCCGTGGACCCCCACCCCAACCACTGGCAGGGCAGGACAGGGACTCACCCGTCTGGAAGAGGTTCAGCTCACACTCCAAGTAGTCAAACATCTCCACCGTCAGCTGGAAACTAGGAAAAAGGGATGAGGATGGTTGGGGAGCATCCTTATGGCCACCTCAATCCGTGCCAGATGACACTCCAGAGGGATGAACGGATGCTCCGGCATGGACGCGCCAGCCTTGCCTGGGGGCTCTGCCTGCTACCAGCACCCATGGCAGGGCTGGGGAGAAGGTGCAAGGTCCTGTCCCTGGCTCGGTCACACTGCCGGTGAGGTTGGGCAGCGCCGCGCCACCCTACCTGCACCCACCCCTCTCCCTCGCCTCCTGCCCCTGCCCCGCACTCACAAATTATTGACGTCGTTCTCCCCCGCCTCGTCAAGCTGCCGGTCGGACATCTGGAGATTGCCAGGGAAGCGGGGATTCTGTGTGTGGGAACAAGAGTGGGGAAAGGGTTTTGGAGGATCTCCTGCTCTGGCCGCAGCTCTGGGAGCACCAGGGTTGCCCATGCGGCTGGTGGCTTCAGTGCAAGAGATGGAGATGGCTCTTTGCACGTGCCGAGAGTAATGTCAGGAGGAAAAGGTTAACATGAGGTCTGCTGAGTCTCGTCTGACCACAGCATCCCCAGTCCACAGTGCCCGTATTCTCCCCAGCAAGAAAAGCCAATTCTCCCTGGCCTTAGAAACCTGCCAAGCACAGAGTAGAGGGGGCCACCAGCTCTCACATGCCATCTCCAAGAGCTGGAAGGGAAGGAGCCAATATCTGCCCTGGGGGGGTAAAGCCTCTTCACGCTGCCCAGGCATTTTGGGGAAGGTCACATCATGGCCACACCAAATTGGGGTGATGGATACAGCTTGGCTTCAGAAAACACTTATTTCCAGTACAGCTCGGAAAGGAAGGAAACCTGCCACAGCCGGTTACTGTAAGGATGAGGGCGCTCAAAGCCACCATGACTTCCCATTCTCCTCTTGGCAGCGTGCCGTTATCTTAATGCCACAAGTAGATTCTTTTCTCTTCTCTTCTCTTCTCTTCTCTTCTCTTCTCTTCTCTTCTCTTCTCTTCTCTTCTCTTCTCTTCTCTTCTCTTCTCTTCTCTTCTCTTCTCTTCTCTTCTTTTTCTCTTTCTCTTTCTCTTCCATTCCTATTCCTATTCCTATTCCTATTCCACTCCGCTCCATCTGGCTAAATAATAAGCTTCGTTGACGTGAGCGCAGCTTCTTCAGGCACGAGAGGGCACTTTTCCCTTTCTATAATACATGCTCCCCATCACCCCTGGCAGCCGGCACAGCACGGAGCAGACCCAGAGCTGACCCAGAGCCGGTGCATCCTCTCCGAACGGCAGCCCGAAGAAGGGACCTGCCCAGCAGCGCTGCTCCAGGGACATCATGCTGACTCCGGCCAGGAGCAACCCTGCAGCATCCCGTGCATAGTGATGTTTACCACGTGCGGCAGGTGATAAAGGGTAGAAGCCCTGGGAGCTGCTGGGCACCGAGAGGTTTGTTCAGTGCTATCTCATCCCTATTTCCTGATTTCCCTGATAAATCCAAGGTGGGATTTATGGTCTGCGATGAACTGGGTGCTTATAAGGAAACCTTACACCTGTGACTCTGTTGAAGTTCTGCTGAGAACTAAGTTGTGCATGCTCAGTGGTGCTCAGATGAAGTTAATCACTATTTCCCTGTCATTCTTGAATTTCCTGGCCAACTTGTTGCTCCCACTCCACTTTTCCTGCCACATAAAAACTTTATTTCAGAAAGCATTAGAGTGCCTTACATCCAAACATCAGTCCCAATCAAAGGCAGGTTTCTCTGCCCATCTATATTATTTCTCCTTTGCTGACCGTGGCAAATAATCCTCCATGCTCGCATGCCGTTTGGAGCAGGTGCTGAAGCTCATCCTTCTCCATACATGACCAGCGACACCTCCCAACGATCCCTCCCCACATTCGTGGTGACGCAGAAAAGTCAGGCTCTGCCACAGGGTTTTCTGGGTGATTTACGGCTCGGTGCTGGCCCCTGCGCTGCCTCCTGCCTGTCCTGCTGCCTGGGTTTGCTTTAGCCCTTCCCAATCATGCCAGGGCAGCGGTGGGGATGGGCAGGAGCTGCTCCTACGGTGCTGAATGGCATGGCCCCCACACGCCCTCCCCACTCCAGAACCCCATGGCCTCTTCTACCTCTGCCCATCTCGGATACCTGGGAAGGGATGGGCCCCCAACTCCCAGTCCAGGTGACTCCAAGCAGCCCTGACCCACCATGAAACTGTCCATCCCTGAGGCATTGGTCCTTGGGCCACTTTTTATCCAGGCTAAGGATGCACCCCAGCAGCCTGGGACGTGTTGCACACAGGCAGCAGGACAGCCATGACAGAAGAGACGACCCTTAGTGGTGACAGCACTGGGACAGCTCTGCCAGCCCCTGTCCTGCACCGTAACGTTGCCATCGCTTTTGTCTGCGTGTGCCATCACCCGCTCCTTGTTGTGGCCGTGGGGATGGGGACGGGACAGTGCTCACCTTGGTGTGAAACTCCATCTTGGTTCTCAGCAGTTTGAGGTAGATGCTGCAGAGCTGTCCGTAGCCCTCGCTCAGATGGCCCTGGAGACACCAAAAAGCTATTGAGACCTGAGGCAGGCTGTGAAAATGTCTTCTCCCCTTGCAGCGTGAGTGAGACCTCCCTTATCTCCCCCAAACACACAGCCAAAACCTTACTCGCCAACACATGGGCTGCAGGCTGGCTTGCAGCAAACATGGTGAAAGGATTTGGTCAAGACCTTCTTACCACCTTCTCTGCAGATTTCAATGCTGTGTTTGAGCACCAGAGCTGAGTTCTACTGGCTTTTGCCATAAAATAGGAAGAAGGCATTTGATTTTGATGGAAGGGGATATTGAACACAACAAGCAAACTCAGCCTGGAGAGGTCCTGGTGGTCACAGGTCAGCCACGGCTGAGCATCTGCTCAGCCCTTGGAGCCTGGCTCCTCCTGGGTGAGATCACCATCCAAGCCAGCACCCCCTCCAGCCTGGCCAGGGTGCAGGGTGCTGCCAAGGGACCACCAGGGTGTCCCCACCGCGGAGGCTGGTGGAGTTGGCCACTTACCCACATCCTGCTCATGTCACTCAGCTCATTCTTGTATCTCACGGAGTCTTTCAGGACCTGGAGGAATAACGATGAAAGTATGTGGGCAGGAGGCAGAGCACCGGGGCAAGGTCTGCCATACTGGGAGCCGGCAACTGGGGTAAGGAATGGGAGGGCTTGATGCGTTCCCGACCCTGCAGCCTGCTGGCAGTGTCACCACTGCCAGCCCCAGGGTGCCTCAGTTTCCCCATCCGCACATGGGGCAGGAGGATCCTTGCTGATGGCTCCTGCTGATGTCCTGCGGTTTCCTCCGGCACTGGTGCCACGGTTGGCACCAGGGGTTGCAGTGCAGAGGGGCTGCAGTGCAGCGCCGGGAAGGCTCCGGCAAAGCGAGCAGGGAAGGGTCCCAGCACCGGTCCCACCCAGGAGGGCGCCGACCCGCCAGCATCTCCCACCGCACCGTGCAGCCCCACCGCAAAAAGGATTTGGCCCCAAGGCAGCTGCTGAGCTGAGCTCATGGCACTCACGTTCGAGTGGCCGTCCCGGAGGAGTTTGTGGAAGACATGGCAGAACTTCCAGCAGAGCACCGCGTTGCCTGACAGCGGTAGCCGGTTCACCACCGACCAGAAGGTCTGAGCCCCCTTCTCGTGGTGCGTGCCCAGGATGCATGGTGGTGGCCGGTCAAGGAAATGTTCCTCTCCCCCTCAGTGGTGATGGAGAGCAGCCACCCCAAAGCTGGCTGGTACCCGCAGAGCTGAGGGGAACTGGGCCACCGCAGGGAGCTGATAGCTGCCAAGCCTGGGTGCACATTGTCCCCAAGGGTGGCACACGCTGTCCCCTCTCCTCCAGCACCACATCATCGCTCTGTGAGCACTGTGGCATGCTCAGGGCTGGGGCTTGTGCCTCCACTGAGCCTTCCCAGCTGCGCTGCCGGGATGCTGGGGATTAGCTTTCAGTGGCAGCGTGCTCACAAGCACCTTTGGGGACTAAGCATCCTCAGCTCAGGCAGACAACCTGCTGCGGGCATCTGCCCCTCCATGGGACAGCAGCGCCGGGAGCACAAGGCTGAGCACGCACCGACGAGCAAAGGCTGCACCAGCAGGAGCAGGGACCCCGTGAAGTGCCAGAAATACTCCAGCCACCACCAAGAGCACACCAGGGTCCCAGCCAGCCACCCCCAGCCAGCTTCTGGCGCTGGCCCGGCTGTGCCAGCACCTCTACCCACGTGCCGCTTTGCCACTGCCCCTTTTCTGGGCGGCCCCAGCCCCGCTCCCACGCTCGCCTGTCCCACCGCCAACTTTAGGAAGGTTATTTCTGGCGTGTTTCTCCTTGACAGCCACTTCCTGCGCATTAATAGCCTTATTGATGCTGACAGTCTGCAAAAGAGAAGCGGTGGAGGGGGGGGGTGAGATGGGAAGGGTTCGGGCCCCCCTCTTGGTCCCCGATCACCCACTGGGACCCCTCAGCTCTCCCAGCACCTGTGGGTGGCTGGGTCCCATCCAGGTCCCCGGCCCCTGCTTGTGCCAGCTGGATGCTGCCCTTGCCGGATGCCTTTCTGGGATGTGGTTGGCATCTGCCAGGTTCAGCTGCTGCCAGGACTCATTTACTCAGCATAATAACGCTGCAATTAAAGCAGCCACCACAAAGGACCCTCTCCTGCCCTGGGAGCAGTGGGATGGGCAGAGGGAAGGCAAACCCCTCTGCATCACAGGCAGCAACCGGCGGCTCCCGCTCCGCTTTCAGGGAGAACCAAGGGGAGAGGGCATTTCGAGGGGCACGGGGAAGGCGGCAGCGGGACAGCGAGACCACCGCATGCTGCAGAGGACAGCGCAGAGGTCTGGCAGCAAAGGACACGGCCCCAGCTGCGGGATCAGAGTGGCAGGAGACGGACCCACTGCCCATAGCGCAGGCAGCTGCCCCGGCTGGTGCCCACTGCCGCCCCACCACCGACCGGCGCATCCAGAATCACAGAATGGGCAG
>NW_009649189.1:1410216-1413459 GCF_000708025.1 Charadrius vociferus | reverse complement strand
AGGGGCACCTACAACAGGTTGCACAGGACAGCGTCCAGGCGGGTTTTGAATGTCTCCAGAGTGAGAGACTCCACAACCTCTCTGGGCAGCCTGTGCCAGTGCTCCACTACCCTCAAGGTAAAGAAGTTCCTCCTCATGTTAGGATGGAACTTCCTATGTTCAAGTTTGTGCCCCTTACCTCTTGTCCTATCACTGGGCACCACTGAAAAAAGACTGCTCCCATCCCCCTGGCACCCTCCCTTTAAGTATTTGCAAGTATTAATAAGATCCCCCCTCAACCTTCTTTTCTCTAGACTATAGAGACCCAAGTGCCTCAGCCTCTCCTCATATGAGAGATGTTCCAATACCCTGATCATCTTTGTAGCCCTTTGCTGGACCCTCTCCAGCAGACCCCTGTCTTTCTTGAACCGGGGAGCCCAGAACTGGACGCAGTACTCGAGATGTGGCCTCACCAGGACAGAGCAGAGGGGGAGGATGAGCTCCCTCGACCTACTGGCCACAGTACAATCTGGCCACGGCACAACCGCTCCCCACCACCCACAGCTCCCGCAAAACCCTCCCGTGGGGCCGGCGGACTCTCCCCAGCACAACCCTGCCTGCAAACCACCCCTTTGCTCTGCGTTGGGACGGGCAAACCTTGCAATACAGGAGTTGGGGACGGCGGGAAGCCCACGCTGAGGAGCCTGGGCAGAGACAGTGCTCCATTTTGCCTCCGGAGAGGCGGCAGCAGCTGCTGGAAGTGTTTGCCGGGCAGGATTGTTAACCCTATGCCATTTCTGCCCCTTGGGGAGCTGTGCCAGCAGCGGGGGGACACCGTGGCTGCTCCTACTTGGCCGTGGTTTGGGGGGAGCACGGCAATGCCGGCACAGGGTCACCCTCTCCCCAAGCTCCTGCATCACTCGTGGTGACATGGTGATGCTGAGCACTTGCCTGGCACCTGCTCCGCGAGGATCCTGCTGCCGAGGGAAGAAACCGTCTGGCTCAGCGCTGCCAGAAGTAGCTAATTACTGATATAAACCAATTAAAGCAGCAGGATTAATCCCAGCGCCTTCCTCACCACAATCCTTCTTGCCCCCCTGCTTGTGCACCCTCTCAGAAGCAGCCCTGCTACGGCTTCATCATGACAGACCTCGAAGACTCTGAGCTGAGCAGGGCTGGGGGGGCAACCGGCACCCACCACAGGCACCCCATGTACGGCTGGGCACGGCCTAGACCCCCCCAGTGCTGAGCCCAACCCACCTCCCCAGAAAGTCCCTCTGCCACCAAAGCAGCCACCAGCTGGAGCGGGGACAACGTGCCGAAGGGCTGAGACAGCTTCTGATCTCACCCACAGCTGCCAACTGCACACC
This sequence comes from Charadrius vociferus, assembly GCF_000708025.1. Classification (NCBI taxonomy): domain Eukaryota; kingdom Metazoa; phylum Chordata; class Aves; order Charadriiformes; family Charadriidae; genus Charadrius; species Charadrius vociferus. The sequence goes on along the minus strand of NW_009649189.1, from coordinate 1,412,110 downwards.
CACCCCAGAGCCGAGCACCCCCTCAGCTGAAACACAGGGGCTGGGTCCTGACGTCCCAGTATGAACCAGTTCTGCTGCAGGGACGTTCTCAAGCAGCGCTGGTCCATGCAGCCCCGTGGTGTTTGCAGCCCCATCCCTACGACGCTGGGGACCACGGTGGGTCTCCATCTGCGCCGAGCTGCTCACCACACTCACCACCAGGTCCCTGCTTACTGATGACCATGGATGTGACCAGTAAGGACCATGGAGGTCATCAGTAAGGTGCAGGAGGCTCATTCCCGGGTTGGCAGGGGACCCAGTCACCAGCTGCAAGGCATGAGCATCCCAGTCCAGCAGCGCACTGGACACAGGCAAAAACCTGCATTTCAGCATGGTTCTAAGAAGAGCTGAAAGAAACACCGGCGGTGGAGAAACCTGATGCCATCAGATGTCCCTTTCCACGGGGCTGGATGGAGGTGAGGAAGGAGGACACAGGAGGACCAAGGGTGGGAGCCACCCCTGCAGCTCTGCCTGGCCCTGCAGCCGCAGCCCCTTGTCGTTTATGAAAACCATAGAATAAAATTCAGCATTAAAAAAATCCCAACAAAATCCTCAGGAAGACACCTCTCTGCCAGCGGCGGCAGCCTGGAGGGTGACATCCACATCTCAACACCCATCAGTGACACATGCCATGGAACCAGCTCCAGGGGCAGCTTGTCCGTGTCCAAAATCCCAGTCTCCAGCCATGACAGCACAGGCAGGACAGTCACAACATGCCACCTAGCACGGTGAGGAGCACCAGGATCGGCGTTTCAACACACGTCCCTCCTCGAAACAGGACTCTTGGACCACAAGTAACAAGCCAAGCACAAAGCTGGAGCTGGCGAGTGGAAGCTCAGAGCCGGAGGCGGGATGAGGCCACCACCACTCTCCCGAAGCCGGTGGCTTCACCGTGACACATGTCTGCTCCCGCCGTCCTTAAAAGACCGGACGGGGACAGTCTCCAGAGGGAAGCAGTGCCGGTGGCTGCCACATCTCCAGGAAAGCTGGAAACGGAGCTTCCCGTTTAAGTGCTGTTTCCCGTTGGCTTTTCCTGGCAAAGCAAGGAGATGTTTTTCCAACTGAAGTGACCCCCAGTGACCCTGGAGTGGGGAGATACGGTGGGAGGGTGAGGGCCGGTAGTCTCCAGGACCCTCCATCCCCAAGGCCCCCACTCTGTTTGAAGCACACGCGATGTCCGCGTGGATGGCAGAAAGGTCTTCCCGAGGAAAAGTCGGATCCCACATTTCTGTTCTTGTGGGTGCTGTGGGCACCCCACCTCCCTGCTGCATCCCCCGGGAGGGCAGTGCAGGGGTCCCATCCTGCGGGTGTCTCGGGACAGGGACTTGGGAGATGCCCAAACCACCACTCCACTGGCCAGCAGCTCCGGCAGCGGCTCCGGCAGTGCCGACACAAACAACCCAGAGGAGCGCAGGACAGCAGCGAGGTAGCAAGGCTGCAAGTGTCACCTCCAAGGGACAAGCGAGGCTGGGGATTGTGACAGTGGCATATGCTGCCATCCACAAGTTTTGGTTGCGAACCTGGGTCAAGAAGGAGGGAAATTTGGGGCTGCCTTGAAAGAAAGCTCAGACCTCTTTGCCACAGAGAGGGCCTTTCACCCCGACCCACAGGTGCTGCTTCCCAGCACCGTCCGGCTGATGGGATTTTAATTTTAATTTAATTACGAGCTTCTACACCACAAGGGCTGTGTCTAACCTGCCAGCCCACGAGCACATCCTCTGCATCCCTTCTTGCCAACAGAGGGATGTCAGTCCCTGGTCCCCGTGCGCATGCGGGTACCCGAAGGGCTCCTCTCCTGCTGCCGCCCCCCCAGCACCGGGAGCAGGGCAGGGGACCTCGGGGGGTGCAGGGATCC
>NW_009649189.1:1399774-1410102 GCF_000708025.1 Charadrius vociferus | reverse complement strand
GAGTGAGGGACAGAGCTCAGCTGGGCAGCAGCTGGTACAGGGCTGGGCCATGGCTGCTCGGCTGAGGCCAGGTGACCAGCACCGGTACTGCTGCAAGCACCGGGAACGCTGCAAGCACTGGTCACGCCACAAGCACTGGGAACACTGCAAGCATCAGCATTTCAAGCGCCTGTGGAGAGGGGCGAGGAAACCCCACTGCCATGAGCACGGTAAGGCTCCGGCCGTTCAGAGGAGGAGCAGAGTCAGGTAATAGAGAGCAGGGACTATCCAACCCAGTATCTCTGCCTCAGAGCAGTGGGATTTCCCTGAGCAGCTTCTCCTCCCTTAGCAGTACCCAAAGGGTCCCCAGACCACGCAAGTTCTTCTCCTGTGGTTTGATAGGCCACCGCAGCCCTGTCCCCGGGGGAATTTAGTGCCGTTCCCGTGGGACTCCAGGATTCCCGCTGGCAGGGAGCGAGCTGGACCACATTCCCATGGGACCCCCGTTGACTGCTGACTCTCACCCAACACCAGAGCGGAGCCACCGACAGCTCCGCACCAGGGTGACCCCCCCCAACTGTGGCTCACACCAACTAAAAAACCTCTCCGGGTGTGTGGCCGCAGGCTCCAGACAGGGACTGAGGAGCCCAAAACTGCACGGAGGGAGCAGGGACAGAGTGACGGAGGCTTTCTGAACACCGCGAAACTCCCTTCTCTTCTCTCTTGCACATGCACTTAAGCACACCCCACCCCCCTGCCAGATCTCCCCAAATTATGCTCTCAGGCTCCTCTGAATTACCCAAAGGGTCCCCAGACCACGCAAGTTCTTCTCCTGTGGTTTGATAGGCCACCGCAGCCCTGTCCCCGGGGGAATTTAGTGCCGTTCCCGTGGGACTCCAGGATTCCCGCTGGCAGGGAGCGAGCTGGACCACATTCCCATGGGACCCCCGTTGACTGCTGACTCTCACCCAACACCAGAGCGGAGCCACCGACAGCTCCGCACCAGGGTGACCCCCCCCAACTGTGGCTCACACCAACTAAAAAACCTCTCCGGGTGTGTGGCCGCAGGCTCCAGACAGGGACTGAGGAGCCCAAAACTGCACGGAGGGAGCAGGGACAGAGTGACGGAGGCTTTCTGAACACCGCGAAACTCCCTTCTCTTCTCTCTTGCACATGCACTTAAGCACACCCCCACCCCCCTGCCAGATCTCCCCAAATTATGCTCTCAGGCTCCTCTGAATTGCAAATTCCCGTCTGGCAGCGAAGAGCCGAGCTCTGCACGGCACCTTCCCGCTTATTTCCAAAAGGAAATGAGTGTTGATTAAAGAATCCAGAGCTATTGCAAATTATTTGGAGAAACTGAGTAAGTCGCAGTGCAAATCCTCTTAGTAACGCTCCCTCATGTTTCCTTAATTCCTTTCTATAAATGGAGAGATGGGACGAACCGTACCTCTGGAAAACCGCTCGCAACCAAGCCCTGCAGCCACAGGGGCTCCGGGGGAAGAGAGCAGAGGGGAGACCTGACTACAACAAGCCTGGGAAAGAAAAAAAAAATAAATAAATCTGTGAGCTTAACTAAATTGTAAATCCCAGTGCAGCAAGGCTTCGCTCCGGCCCTGAAGGTATGCGGGATGCCGGGGTGCAGGTGAGCTTTTCGGAGGGCACATGCATCTCTAAACATCACTCACCACCAGCAGCTAAAAGCAAGGCTCAGCCTCGCCGGGGCTCAGGAAAGGTTTTTCTCCGGCAAAGCTGAGGCAAAGCCAGTTGGGTAACGCCAATTCGGCTGCATCTGCTGCCGGATCCATGATTTTGGAAAGAAAGTGCTCCTCTCCCAGCCGGCAACACGCCGGGATGAAGCACCTGCACCAGGGTTGTGTGAGCATCTCCCTGAAGGCGCTGCCACCACATGAGAAATAATCCCCCAAATGACACGGATTTCAGATTTCCCTTTGCTTGGGCCATAAAAACAACCACATTTCCCCCAAAGTAACATTGGCCCCCAGCATTAAAAACCCCGAAATCTTGCTGCATCTGCCAGGGTTTGGTCCTGGTGGCGGTGGCTCGAGATGTACCTCTCTAGGAGGAGACGCTGATGCCACCAGCTGGGATGCCACCAGGGGAAGGAGGACCGAGGTGTACCAGAGACAACCCTGAATCCCAAGGGATGCCAGCATGGGGGCCTCGGGGGTAACTGGGGACACCTTGCACCACATTCTGCCCTGCTGTCCCCCTGCCCCCCACCCCGTGGCACATGGGACACCCCAAACCAGAGTCACTGGGAAGATGACCATGGGCTCTGTGAGCCATGTTGGATGCCAATGGCAGGGCCACCAGGCTCTTCTTGGCAGAGACTTGCCCTGGCATTGCTGCCTCCGGCTCTGCTCGCCCAAGGTTGGGAGGATGATGACTTCAGATCGACGTCATGCTTGGTCTACCCAGCATCAGCACTCTCTGGCACCCAGCAAAGCCTGATGTGAGTGTCATGGAGAAGCTCTTCCAGCGCATGTGGTGCTTCCAGCAGAGAAACCACCTGGGCCAAGCCCAGAAGGGTTGATGTGATATCCAGAGGTCTTCACCCCACAAGCAGACACAAGAGCATGGCATCTGCCATCTGACTCCCACCAAGCTCTGCGCCTCGTGAGCTGCAGTACTATGATCATGGCAGAAAAATGAAAATAAGTTGAAGGATACACATTTTGAGTGTACCTGAACAGATCACCACACCAGTGCCCAGCTCCTCCAAGGGGCAGCAAGGTGGCATCAAAGCAAAGGTTGGGATTCACAGGGTGATACGCCCATGAGCTGCAAGTGCAAGGACTTAAACCACCGCTCCTCCTGGCCTTTCCAGAGGCTCCAGCAAAAAAACTGAGTTCAACACCATCACGAGAGCTGGGGCAGGACGAGACAGTGCAATCCCATCACTCCTCCATCTTGATGGCAAGGAAAGGGAAAGAATGAAGATGACCACCCAACCAACTTGTGGTGGCTCCCAAAGACTCGAGCGAGACATCTGATGCCAGGAGAAGAGAGCTGTGCTGGTCACCAGTGGCTGGAAGCGTTTGGTTCCACCAATGCCAGAGACAAGAGCTTGCTATGTTGAACACGTCACTGCCCACCACCGGAGGACCAGCACCCAAAGTGTGGGGCCACGGGATTCCACCAATGCCATAAACAATTTATGCAGATTAATTACTTGGACATGTGTTTTTCAAATGCATTCTGAAGCATATGGACTTTTCTAATGCACAGATAAACCTTTTGAAAAAACTTAAAAAAAGGACAGCAAAAAAACTGAAGAAGCCAAACCTCAACAATGACCATCAGGGAAGTTGACACCATTCAACTCAGATCCCTTTGAAGCCTCCAGCTGAAATAACAGTCAAAAGAGAAACCAACCGAGGCTGCAGCAGAGCTTGGGGAGTGCTTTGGTCACCTCCAGCACTGTGAGAGACCAGCACGGGCCCCCACTGCCGCGCGCTTCCAACCCACTGCAGCCAGAGATCCCACAGCACAACCGGAGCCCAGCACGGGAGGCTGCATCCTGGGAGAGGCAGAAAACCAGGTGGCTCCCCAGGACCCCTGCACCCCTCCGCGGCTGCTCTCCACGAAAAACACTCATTACTCTTCTCGCTTTAATTATTGATATGGGCACTCCATCACTCGTGTTCCACGTTGCCCAACCGGCTCAGCCATGGCCAGAGCGTTTCCCACCGGCTGCCCCGTTAGCCAGGCTTTTAATTTTAAGTGGGGATTTTATGCAAAGATAATCTCTTCCAGCAGCAGTGATTTCTATCCGGGGAGGGAAGATGGTTGTGTTTTCCAGGGTTGGTGGTTGAGGAAGGTCCTCCACTGCCTTCAAATATTCCCGTTCGCGTTCCAAATGGTCCCAACCGAAATCTTCTGCTTCGCAGCAAATGCAAATATTTGGGCATTTTTTTGGAACAGGAGGAAATAAAGGAACGAGACTGGAGGATGTGGGGAGCAGATGGCAGGAGGCTCATCTCTGGACACGCGTTTCGCTCACCAGCCGCCATCCCAGGACTGACATTCCTTGGGAAGCGTTACCCCGGCAGGGTATCACCCTAGAGGGATGCTCCCCAGTTCTATGGAGCCAGGATGCCACGGGGATGTGGATGGAGCCCGGCAGTGCCAAGGTCGCTTTGGTGAAAATCCTTCCATGCAACCCCTCCTGCCCAGCGGCAGCTCCCGCGGGCAGCAGGTGTCCCTTCCCGTTTTCCCTCCGGGATGTCTGGATCCTGCAACGGAGCCGAGAACCGCCAGCACCCCACGGGCCCTGCAGGGCACCCGAGGGACCTTCCCCGTCCCCAACCCGGCTCTGCCGGAGCACCGTGAAAAGCAAAATCCCTCTTCCCAGGTGAGCAGCGCAGGGGATGGAGGTGCCTCCCTTGCAGGGACGGACCCTAAAACCCCCACTTTTCACCCCAAACTTGTTTCCATCCCTAACGCCGGGGTGAGGGGCTGCCCTCACGGGAGAACACCGGTACGTGGGGACACAACCGAGCCGAGTGGAAGCCCGGGGGAAAGCAAGTTAAAACGGGTACTCAAATTCGTTTAGCACTGGGCTAAAATCCTTTTGATTGAGGCTACCATGAACCTGTATTCCACAATAACCACTGCAAAACTCTGCAGAATATTGCAGTATTACTAAGTTGTCTGTGAAACTTCATACTGCAGAAGTGACGCCACAGGACTTTTATAGAAAACTTCAGCTAGATATGACCCGGTGACTCTTAGGTGTGAACCTGCATCTTACTAAGTTTGCCAAAATGAACATTTTCCTGTAACATCTGTATTTAACACATATCACTGGACAAGGAAAGCACACAATTAAAATCATGTTTTGAGTTGGCGCATCCTTGGTCAAAACCATGTCGTGAGGGGTCACCGACACCATGTCAGTGCACGGGAAACCACGGCATGATTACACACCAGCCCCACAATCTACCTCGATATACCACATTGACCTGTGATTCCTAAAATAAAGCAGCCCAACCAACCCAAAGCACTGTTTAAATTACCACTTTCTTACCAATCACTAATCCTACCATTTGAACTACTTTTGCTAATCAGCCACTGTATTAATAAGCAAGAGGGAGAAAAAAAACCCCACACTGGCTAATTTCATCCTCAGCATTTAAAAAAGGAATACTGAGTCTGTCAGGTAGTTGCACTGAAAATTTACTTCACCACCTGCTAGCTGAAATATTGCTTTTATGGATTTATATTGTATTAAAAGGTCACTGGCTGTTTAAGTCTTAAACAGTTTTAATCATTCTAAAAGTCTCTTAACAGTAAGAAAAGGAAGCTCAGAACAAACAGCAGCAGGGATTCTAATTAAAAGGGCCAATTCATCTAATTTTATTTGGGGTTAATTATTCAGGATTCACTCTCTGATGTGTAAGGAATAGCAATTAGTAATTTTAGTGATTTGAGGAACATTGGAGGTGTAATCAGTTAAAATGAGTGAGTGTTTACAACACAAGATGTTGAATTAGTTTCTCCCAGCTGGAGAACAGGAACATTAGTCCCCTACAGTTCAGGACTATGAATCGCAGTCCTGCTTAAAATATTCTCTTCAAAGGAAAAAAAAAAAACAACCCAACCCCTGCCCCACTGCCCCACTGCCAGACCCCTGCTCCATTCTCCACCCCATCCCCTGCCCCACTGCCTGACCCCTTGCCCCACTGTCAGACCCCCTGCTCCCCTCTCCACCCTATCCCCTGCCCCACTGCCAGACCCCTTGCCCCATCGCCTGCTCCACCACCTGACCCCCTGCCCCACTGTCAGACCCCTTGCCCCATCTCTGTGCCCTACACCCGAGGGTCCGGCTGGTGAGCTGCACAGGGTTTTCCTTGCACAGGAGCCCACTTGGCTGTTGCCATCTCAGTTCCAACAACAAAAGCAATTAAACCGGGGTGGTAAACGAGTCCCCCCAGCCTCTGTCCGCCATCCTCGGGCAGGCATGGCATGCTGACCGCCCGCGTCGCCCACAGTCCCAGCAGGGATCACCGCCCCGCTGTGGGACAGGCAAACACCCGGGCAGGAGTAGTTTGTTTTTTTCCCAGCTACTACCAGTGCTCAACAGCACTTCAGCATCTTCCGATGCAAGACATGAAAGAAACCCAAACAATTCTATTTTTCTGTGATTTCCACAGCCCCAAAGCAGGGAGGAGGAAAAGCATCTCAGCTGCCCCTCAGCTCAAGGCCGAGAAGCTTCACAGCCCTAAGAAAAAAAATGTTCCTGTGGTGCTGGCCCCGTCCGAACATGCTAATCCCCCAGGATTACTATAGTCTAGTCACGGCTCAGCCACTTACTCTGGGATGGTGACTTGGCCGCTCTTAATAAGATAACGGGACAGAGTGCTGCCACCGCCACACCCTGCTGGCACCCAGCCCGGGGGGCGGGTGGAGGTGGGGGAGCAGCTTTTAGGGCTGAGACCCAGGCCGTGTTTTCCTCTGGTGGCTGCGATTCCTGGGACGGACGGATGGACGGATGCACTCACCGCTTGGCAGCACTGCAGGTACGCGACTCGGGTTTTTTTTGCTGGACTGAATGGTTTTAAGCAGGCCCCGCAGCAGAGGGGACAAAGCCAGAATCGAACATGGGGAAGGGGCAATGGGGTTTGCACCCTCCCCCCACAGCGAGCGATTCCCAGCCGTGCTCCTGGCATGGAAAGTGGGAGCTTGGATCCTTGCTGCACAGCCCAGCTCCCAGCCTGGTGTTCCCCCCATCTCCAGCTTAATGGGATCCTGGAATTAATTAATTCACCCTTAGCTGGGTTTAGCATCGCTCTGAACCTGACGCCACAACCACTGCTGCCTCGCTGTGTGGGGATGTCCTGCAGATGCGCTCCATGCTTCCTGGAGCACCCTCTCCAGTGGCCGCAGCCCTGCAATTAGTGCTTGGCCATCAGGTTTTAATGCCTCATTTGCACGAAGAGACCTTAAGGCAGGTGTAGGAGCGAAGGCACAGCCGAAAACAAAGAGCATTCTCTGGAGCAAACCCCAATCCGCCCCCAACACGCATAGGAGGATGTGACTTTTCCTACTGTGCCACCTGCGCGGGAAATAGCTTGTGAAATATTACGCAGGATCCATCCTTCAGCCCTATTTACCGGTGACACCCTGTAATACCACCGAAACCAGTGTGCAGCCGTGCCAAGCTGCCCACCTCCCACGTACAGGCTTTGTGCTCCCACCGCCCCTCCTTAATCCCACAAATTAAATCAACTCATCATCATTAACCTTATTTTTTTCAAAATAAAGCTTTGACCCAAGCTCACCCCTGAACCAAACATCTCAGCTGGTGCTAAAGCCGGGTCAGAGAGAAAAGATGGTTATCATCGTTATCGCTGGTCTCCTATGGATGCTGCAGAGCCGAGACATGCGGGTGTCTGGCCAGTGCGGCACGGCTGCAGCCACTGTGTGGTTCCCGTGGCTGAGCTCCCCCCAGGCCAGCAAAGCCGGATTTTGTGTGAAGCACTAGGGAAAAGGCAGAGAGCTCCAGGTCCACCCGGCTTCACAGCAAGGGGGGGTCTTCAGCTAGAGGGCAAAAGTAACGGCCAAGGCAGAAGAAAACCATAAAATGAAGTGAAAGGTAATTTCGGGAGGGTCCCTGGAGCAAAGGGAAACCCAAGTTCCCCACCTCCCCATGCTGAAAGCACTGAGCCGGGGTAGCTCAGGAGGGACTGGGGTCACCCGTGGGGACAAATCCCACCGCTACATCGGGTTGAAAGGAATTTCCGAGTCCAGGGGAGTTCCCTGCTGTGCTTCACTGCATCCTGGTGGAGAAACACTGGTGCTGGCACAGGAGAGCTGCTCCTGCCCCACACGGTGCCTCCGGGTTATTCCCGGGGGCTGCTGTAAAGGCACTGACCTGTTGCTCCTTGCAGCTGCAGGAGCATCAGCTCTGCTCTCAGACTGGTTTCTCCAACTGCTATAGACACAAATATATCTATATAATATTTAACTCGCTCACAAAAATCCACCGAAGGCTGTGCAATGAGTGAACTTGCTCTACAGCTCTGTGCTGCCATGGCAGGAGCGGGGCCGGATATATAGAGCATCCCAGTTGGGTATGCAAACCCACACGCTTCATCCCAGGCCCCTGCAACCCCTTCCCAGCAGCTGGGCATGAGCTTGGGGAGGACCAGCCTCTCTGGATGGAGATGGAGATCTCCAGATGGAGATGCTGGATGCACTCCGGCTGGGATGGAGGGAATTGCCCTGCACATCAGGGCCGTTGTGGGGATGCTGGGGCTGCTGCAAAACCCCGCGGCATCAAAGGCGCTGCCTCCGCCAACCCCTCCATCTCGGGGGCGGGGGGTAGGGTAGGAAGGGACCTTTCCCGGCAGGAAACAGGGATGGCAAAGCAAGGAGAACCAGGGGGGAGGCAGCCCCTTGCTTCACCCTTTCCCCCAAGTGCCTTCATCATCCTCCCAGCTGATCCGGAGAGGTGGAGAGTCTCCTCCTCTCCCCCTGGCTGTATCGACCCTCCTCCGGTGCTGTGCTGGGGACCATGTACGCCACCCTGGAAACACCCTCCAACCTCCTGCAGCTCCGTTATTCTCCTGTGAGCTGCCGGGATGGTACGTGTGGTCCAGACTGTGATGGATGAAGAAGGAAACATCTCACCTGAGCCTGCCAGAGGCTCCACAAGCAGCTTTTAAAGTCTATTTCAGCAACCAACTCCTGCTAAAATGAAGGGAATTAGGGCCAAAACATCTCGGCAAATGTGGCCTTTTGTCATTACAGCCAGCTTGATGAGGTTTGTTGGGTAATGATCTAGAAGGCATTTTCTTTTATTGGTTTTACATCCCCTACTTCTATTTAAGCATATCTCCGCCAGAGCTGATGCTCAGGGCGGGATGGCGCAGAAAGCCCGGGCCACTCTGCTCCGTGAAGCATTTATGTCTCTCTCAAAGGTCTCCTTGCCTCTTTTTCCCCCCCCGTACTGTTCATTTTACCAGGTCTAAAAATACTCTGAAGCCTTTTAAACCCTCTTCCCCTGCAGCCGCCTCCCTCCTGGATGACTAATAATATCTGTTGCTCCCTCTTGATCTCTCTGTATTTCCCAAGTCTTCCCTGAGGGGAGGAACCAAACAGGAGCGGCGCTTTCAAACCACCCCTTGGATTCACAGTCTCTTAATTTTGTTTTCTTCCTGGAATGGCATTTTTTTTCCAGCTGCTCCAGTGTAGGATCAGTTTAAACCCATGTCCCCAGAGCAGCTCTCAGCTCACAATAAATCAGTCCTGCCCCATGGCTTAACTGTGCAAGATGCTGCTAGAGCATCCTTCTGATACGGGATCTCCAGGATCCCGGGGTTTTCAGAGCTCTGGGAAAAATGCAGAATAGCAGGTTCAGTGGAAAAAACACCAAGTGCTTAGAAAACTATTTATTTTCTATTTTGCAGGTTTCAGCTCTTTTCAGCATCTCTCTAGATCTGGGGTACTTGCTTTGGGGATGCGCCTTCAAGGACTCGTTAGGCTGGGTTTCGTTTCGGGTCCGTGGAGCTGGGTGAGCACTGCTGGCTGTGCGAGGAGTTGTGATTTTAGGAGAAGGGAGTGACTGCCAGGCACCGGGGTGTATTTGCAAGAGTGTGATTTAGAGGAAAAACCCACCTTGCCATTGCCGCTTGTGGCAATGGCTTTTTTTTCCCACTGAGCTGGGAGGTTTGAGCATCGTAACACAGAACAGCTTTCCTGACCGATCCCCTGTGCTGCTCCACGGCACAGAATCACAGAATGGTTTGGGTTGGAAGGGACCTTAATCCAGTCCAATCCCCCTGCCCTGGGCAGGGACACCTCCCACCAGCCCAGATTGCTCCAAGCCCCCTCCAACCTGGCCTTGAACACCTCCAGGGATGGGGCAGCCACAGCTTCTCCGGGCAACGTGCGCCAGGGGCTCATCACTCAGAGTAAGGGATTTCTTCCTGATATCTAATCTGTATCTCCCCTCTTCCACTTCGAAGTCATGACCCCTCGTCCTATCACTACATGCCCTTGTAAAAAGTCCCTCCCCAGCTTTCTTGTAGGCCCTCTCCAGATACTGCAAAGCTGTGATAAGGTCTCCCCAGAGCCTTCTCTTCTCCAGGCTGAACAATCCCAACTCTCCCAGCCTGTCCTCCCAGCAGAGGGGCTCCAGCCCTCGCAGAATCTTTGTGGCCTCCTCTGACCCGCTCCAACAGGTCCATGTCCTTCTTCACAGAATCACAGACTCCCAGACTGGTGAGGGTTGGAAGGGCCCTCTGGAGCTCACCCAGTCCCACCCCCTGCCAGAGCAGGGGCACCTCCAGCAGTGGCACAGGACGGCGTCCAGGCGGGTT
>NW_009649189.1:1397082-1399159 GCF_000708025.1 Charadrius vociferus | reverse complement strand
GTCCAGGTCATGCTGGATGCAGCACAGCCTTCCAGTGTGTCAGCCACCCCCCCCACCCCCCCAGTTTTGTGTCATCAGCAAACTTGCTGATGGTACAACTCTATCCCTTCATCCAGGTCATTGATGAATATATTGAACAGGGAACCTCTGGGGAACACCACTTGTTACTGACCTCCAACTAGACTGCACCACTAACCACAACCCTCTGCGGTCTATCTGTCAGCCAGTTCTCAATCCACCCCACTGTCCATTCATCTAACCCACACTTCCTAAGCTTGCCTGCGAGGATGATGTGGGAGACGGTGGTGAAAGCCTTGCTGAAAACAAGGTAGACAACATCCACTGCCTTCCCCTCACCCACCCATCCAGTCATGCCATTGTAGAAGGCTCTCAGATTAGTCAGACATGACTTGCCCTTGGTGAATCCATGCTGACTACTTCTGATAACCTTCTTTTCCTCCAGATGCTTGGAGATGACGCCCAGAACGAACACTCTTATGTTGAGGGCTCCAGAGCTGGACAGAATATTCCAGGTGAGGTCTCCCCAGCATGGAACAGAGGGGCAGAATCCCCGCCCTCACCCTGCTGGCCACGCTGCTGGGGATGCAGCTCGGGATGTGGTTGGCTTTCTGGGCTGCCAGTGTGTATTGCTGGCTCATGGAGAGCTTCTCATCAACCAACACGCCCAAGTCCATCTCCTCAGGGCTGCTCTCCAGCCATTCTCCACCCAGCCTGGATTAGTGCTTGGGATTGCTCCGACCCATGTGCAGGACCTTGCACTTTGCCTTGTTCACCTTCATGAGGTTTGCACAGGCCCACCTCTCCAGCCTGTCCAGGTCCCTCTGGATGGCATCCCACCCCTCCAGCATGTTGACTGCTCCACACAGCTTGGTGTCATTCACAAAGTTGCTGAGGGTGCACTCCATCCCAATATCCATGTCACTGACAAAGATTTTAAACAGCGCCGGTCCCGGTACCGACCCCTGAGGAACGCCATTCGTTACTGCTCGCCACTTGGACATCAAGCTGTTGACCGCAATCCTTGGAGTGAAAAGCTCTGCCCGGGACGCCCTCCCCACGGCCAGCATCACACCATGGGTTATTTGGGATACAGGGATGGAGCAGCCGGATCGGCAGAAGCTGAAAGTGTGACAAGTTTCTCTGGCCTCAGACACTGCAATACAGCCAAACCCCTCCGGGCTGATCCCACACCACCGTGATTTTCAGAAGGGATCCAGCAACCTTCAGAAAACCCTTACGCTCACACTGGTGATGTAAAAAAATATCCCCCAAATCTTTACAGTGAATCTTGGTGAACCAGCTGCTTTTCAGCACCAAATCTGCACTTGCACTGGAGGCAGGTTTAAAGGGTGTTTGGGTGCCCTGATGCTTCTGGAAATCCCCCTGGCTGACTAATGCCCAAATACCTTTGCAAATCTTGATTTAGGCAAAATATCCGCTCTGGAGCGGTGCTTAAAAAGCTCAAGGCCATTTTCAAATCCTTGTAATGCAGCTGTTTCCTGGGCATGTGAAAGCGAGAGGAAAAAGCAGATCAGTCTGAAGCGGGCACGGGTCCAGGGCTGGCGGCTCCACCGAAGGCTTGTGCCGGCACGGAGCAGGCAGGGCGGGCAGGAGCGGGCAGCCCGGGTCTGCTGGTGAGGAGGTTATTTCAGGGGGTACCATGGGCTGGGCCAGCCCGGGGGGTCGGGGAGGAATGCTGCCCTTCCACATCGCCCCAAGCAGAAGGTAAGCGAAGGGCTCCAGGGTGCAGACCCCCGGCGTGCAGGAAGCCCAGCTCCGTTATCCCTCCTGCCTCCACAGGAAGCTGCTTTGTTGTGTTGTCAATATACAGATTTTCTTAAAAAAAAAAAAAGCAAAAAAAAAACCAAAACGAAAAAAAAGCAGGGTTCATGCTGCCATTATTGATTGTTTGTTATTTTTAGCTCCTTGTTCAATCCATACTCATTGGTGTTACAGCCACCGCTCCAGCCCCATGTAGCATCAGACAGTGCCTGCGGATGGGGCTGGCCCAAGGTTAGCAGGAGCTCAGCGAGCGGCTCTGCAAAGCCAACGGGAT
>NW_009649189.1:1396399-1396994 GCF_000708025.1 Charadrius vociferus | reverse complement strand
TCCTGCTTCACCCTCCTGCTGATGTTGCAAGGAGCCAGGCAGATCCTCCCATCCAAACCTGGAGCAGAAGAAACTCCTGATCCTCACCTGCGTAGAGGGCTGGGAAGCCATAGAAAGGGTGACACCGAGCTGAGTGGCAGTCAATAATGCTGGAGGGAAGGGGAGGCATCCAGAGGGACCTGGAGAGGCTGGAGGAGTGGGTCCATGTGAACCTCATGAAGTTCAACCAGGCCAAGTGCAAGGTCCTGCACCTGGGTCGGAGCAACCCCCAGTACCAGCACAGACTGGGGGATGGAGTGAGGGACAGAGGGATGGATGGATGGATGGATGGATGGAGTGCTCTCCAGCCTGTGGAGAAGGACTGGGGGAGACTGGTGGGTGACAAATGGGACATCAGACGGCAATGTGCACTCACAGCCCACAAAGCCAAGCGTCTCCTGGGCTGCATCCCCAGCAGCGTGGCCAACAGCAAGAGGGAGGGGATGCTCCCCCTCTGCTCCGCTCTCCTCACATCCCCCTGCAGCACCGCCTCCAGCCCTGGGGTCCCCAGCACAAGGCAGGAGTGGACCTGGTCAGAGGAGGCCATCACAATGCT
>NW_009649189.1:1381629-1396286 GCF_000708025.1 Charadrius vociferus | reverse complement strand
AGAAATGTTGTACCACGAGGGTGGTGAGCCCCTGGCGCAGGTTGCTGAGAGAAGCTGTGGCTGCCCCATCCCTAAAGATGTTCAAGGCTAGGTTGGACGGGGCTTGGAGCAACCTGGGCTGGTGGGAGGTATCCCTGCCCAGGGCAGGGGGATTGGACTGGATGGTCTTTGAAGGTCTCTTCCAACCCAAACCACTCTCTGAGTCCATGATCCTATGATGGATGGGAAAGGCACCACCTGAAGCCCTCAATCCAAAACGACAGCCTTCAGCAGCCACAGTAATAACCGTGTGTGAGTCGTGGCCATGGGATGTAAACCTGCACACTTTACCTCAGCTAATATGTACATGACCACTTGTTCATTACTGGCAGATCTCTTCTGTGCCTCTTGCAGCCCCATCAGTACGTGCAGATTATCTGGAACCCCTTCTTGACTCCAGCTGAGGCTTGGTCTTCTCTTACACACGCACAATGCACTGCTGTAGTTAGTTGCTTCCTTCTTGTAACCCTAACACTGACACCATCGAGATAAGCAAAACGCCCAGAAGGAAACAGGATTAGCAAAGGTCACCACCGTGCTACCGGACCGTCAGCGCTGTGCTCACTGCTCCCATGTTTGCCACCTCTTTGCTCCCTCAGCTGCCAGCGCCCAGAGCTCCTTTGTCACCCACCTCCTTGCCAAGTCCCAGAGGTCTACGGGGTTAAATGCCCCCAGCATCCATCCCCATCAATGGGAGCATTTGTCCACATCAATGGCACCTGATTTTGTCAGCGTTTCTCCACTTTGCAGCCCATCCATGTCTGGATCAGTGCCATCAATGATTCAGGAGATGGTCAATAAAATACGGCTCCCACCCATTTCCTTTTGAAGCCCCTAAGTCCTGCCCTGGTGGCTTCATGTATGGGGAGCTGGAGGCTTCACATGGAGCACGGCTGGTGCCTGTGGGGCCAGAGATGAAGCCAAGCCAAAATAGCTTCAGCATCTGACCTTGGGTGCCTTCTTCCCTCTCCCAAAGCGCATGGACCCCCCCTCCCTTCGGTAATCTCTAAACCTCTGCCTTTGGCAACCTTCAAACTGCCCCATCAGTGGAATCATTTTAATTAGCTGCTTTCATTTGTCTCTTGACTTGAGATTTGCAGACCTGGTGGCAAGGCCACCTGCATGATGCTTCAGCTGAATGCCCAGCCGGGACTGGCACACCCGCCGTCCAGGACCTTCCCACACCTTCACCTGAGCTTCGTTTCCCTGCACACCCAGAAGATGGGGGAGAAAGGGGCTGAGCGGATGCTCCCGGCAGATTTGCAACGTGTCCACACACCTCAGCCCCTACAAGAACCCTAAATGTTAACAGCTTCGGCGCGTCCATGTAACGAACGAGGAACCAACTCATCGGAAATGAAACCACCTGATGCAATAGGTTGGGAAATGCTACAGCGAATGTTCTCCCTGAGGCCGGACCCCACCCTACAGGGCCAGACCCTGCCAGACCCCTGCCAGATCCTGCCAGACCCCTGCCAGGATCCACCAGACCCCTACCAGATCCCACCAGACCCTACCAGATCCCTACCAGACCACTGCCAGGTCCCACCAGACCCTACCAGACCCCGCCAGACCCTACCAGACCCCTGCCAGATCCCACCAGACCCTACCAGACCCCACCGGACCCCTGCCAGGTCCCACCAGACCCCACCAGATCCTACCAGCCCCCACCAACCCCTGCCTGCGCTCTGCAAAGCAGTGCTGGAGGGACGCAGAGGGCTGCAGATGCTGAGCCCACCTCTAGCTAACGGGCAGCGGCGAAAGTACTCGTAGGAAATGGGCAACATATTTACAGCCCTGGGGAAGGTTCCAGCTCTGACCATGTTCATATTTAAGCACCATGCAGTTGCAGGGAGAGGTCGGAGCAAAGCGGGCAACACCGGCTCGCAGCAATTCTGCCTCCTCCTCCTCCGAGTGCTCCTGGAGGTTTTTCTGCTTTCTTTGGCATTGCAAGCCACGTCCCAGCTCTCCCTCTGCCCAGCCCGGCTGCCCAGACCTCTGTCTACCTCCCTATCTCCCGGAGAGCTGCTTCCCACAAGTGCCGGCGTGCCGGGGGCTCCAAAGAGCTGTGGGATTGCATCCTGTGGTCTTGCAAAGGGGCAGCCGGCTCGTCTCCCTCCCACCAGACCCAGCAGGATCCAGGTGCCCATTTCAGTCCGGGGGAAAAAGAGCGAAGCAAATGAACTATGTCCAAATGACAGATAAAAATGACATTTTTCATTCACTGCTCAGCATACCCCCTCATGCTGCAGGTGACCAGTGCCAGGGTGATACCCTGTGGCTGAACCTCCTCCCCTCTCCCCCAGCAAGGACAGAGCTGACTCCTGGTGTCCAAATCTCTGCCACTGGGAAGGTTTGGCCTTTATAATTAATAAATACTGGTTTAATAAATACATAGGACCTAAGCTTATAGGTATTTAATATTTAATACATAGGACCTGAGCCTAAAGGCGAGAGGGCTGTCGGCACTGGAGCAGGATGGAGCTCCATGTGCATCCCTCTGGGATCTCCCAGGACTTCAGAAACGAGTGTCCAGCTTCTTTAAGCCACCAGCATGGTCCCCAAGCCCCCGGCCCCAGCAGCTCTCCCTGGTGCCCAGGCCACCACGCGCCGACGGCTCTAACTGGAGCTCGGCACCCAGAGATGGGGTGTCTGTTCCCTGTGCAGAGAGGCAGGATGGGCCAGAGGAGGAACAAGGGATGTTCTCTGATCGATGCATAACTGGAAATTAAACCAGTCCTGCCCTGGTATGCGAGCTCAAGCTTTCCTCATGCTCTTTTGAAAGTACCAGCGGGCCACATTCCCCGTGTTTGACACCTCTCTGGTGCCCGCGGATGCTCCCCACCACAAGTGATGCTCCCCGCGCAGAGGTCCATGACTTTGCTGGGCCGCAGGCCCCTGGCGTGCCGCCTGCTTGCCAGGGGTGGGAAGAGCCTAGGGAGCATGCAGAGCCAGAGCAGGGATCTCCGCTGGGATGCAGGGTGGAGCCCGAGGTGGAAAAAAAACCAGCATATAAAGGAAACTGTGTTTCGTGTGTTACTGCTGCCTGTCTGACGCTGACCAGGAGGGGAATGGCAGGCACGATTCCATGCGAAATCCCTTCCTGAGATCTAAATATTAATTTTTACTCATTTTCCTTGTTTGAAAACAAACACGCCCTTCAGCCTCCCCAGCCCAAGAAGAATGGCCTGCACTGTCCCGCTCCTGCCAGCCCCAGCACTGCGGCTGAAGAGGAACCCAGAGTGTAAACCCCAGCTCCGGGTGTGGAAAACATGGCTGTGCCTCCTGGCAGGATGGGGAACATGGCTGAGATGCACTTGGGCTGGGCACAGACTGCGAGGCGGCTCCATCGGGAGCCTCTCCAGCAGCAGGATGAGATGCTCCCATGCTGGGAGCCACTGGTGCCCACAGATCACCCATGGGTGATCCCATGGGGACCTGGCCAGGCTCAGGGTGGCACCTGCCACCCCACTCCCTCCCTCCTCCGGCCCTATGAACAGGATGAAACCTCCTCTGCAGCTGGATGAAGTTAGAACCATAGAATTGTAGAATGGTTTCGGTTGGAAGGGACCTTCACAAATCACCCAATCCCACCCCCTGCCCTGGGCAGGCACACCTCCCACCAGACTGCATTGCTCCAAGCCCCGTCCAACCTGGCCTTTAACACCTCCAGGGATGGGGCAGCCACAGCTTCTCTGGACAACACCCTACTAAACACACCCAATTTAATTCTTTTTCAGCAATTCAGCAGTTGTCAGACACTGCCACTTCAGCCCAGCACAGGGGACTGTGGTCCTCAACCACCGCCAGGGCATCCTCCTGCATGGGATACGCTCTGCTGGAAGGTGACAGGGCTGGCTGCTGTGACGCAGGGACAAGGTCTCCCATGTGACTGACATGCTGCAGGGACAAGGGCTCCTGTGAATGCCAGCTGGGGACAGCCAGCCTCTTGGACACAAAAGCCACAGGGACCAGAATCATCTGGCTGAAGGCCAATGGATGGCTGAGCAAGGCACCAGCCCAAGGACCGCAGGAGCTGCACCCAGTGCTCCTGCGGAGAAAAACCTCCGTGTTCCTACGGCATTCGGGGAATCAGAACTTTTTGTTACTTTTTTGGATAAATAAAGAAGATTGTGCTAGAAATCTACTGGCTGATACTATCAGAAACAACGCAGAGAGCCCTGAACACAGCCCTGCTGCCGCGGCCAGTCCCCCGTGCCATACCCAAGTGCTCGCTGGTGAGGCACGGAGAAAGAGAAATCCGCATGGTGAGAATTGGTGAGAATTTGCACAATGCTGCTACCTGGGAGAAGAGCATATTGCAACTAAACACTGGGAAAAGGAAAAAATGGAAGTGAAAAGCAGATATCCAGGTACAGGAGGACCCAGGCTGCCGGGACTGCCTGCGTCGCTGCTGCGGTGCTGCAGTCCTGATGTGGGGCAGTCATGCAGAAGGAGCTAAGCACTGGTCCTTTTTACCCTCCAGGGCTGGAAAAGATGGAAAAACCTAGGAAAAGAAGAGGAAGCTCTTGCCGTGGCTAGGCACGCTGCTCATGTTATTTCACCGAGAAGTAAACATGCTGCATCTCTTTGCAGGCTGGAAAGGAACAGTCCCTTGGAGGTGCTGGGATCAGATACCCAAAATTTGCTTATCATCAGAAGAAAGGAGCTGGCCGACTTCATCCCCTCTGATAGGAATCTGCAGTTCTTAGCACTTTGACAATATGCAAAATCTCTTTTTCCCGCTGATGGGAAGAGAAGATGGATAGCAGTTGCTCTCAGAGCTAGTGAATGCAGCGGAAAGGGAGGAAAAAGGGTTAAAATCACAAAAGGTGTGAGAGGGACAGTCTACCTAATTGCTATTTCCACATGACAGTTGATTAGAAGAAAGAATTGGTTCAGATTTGACCTGAGATGAATTTTTCCCAGGTATGTCCTTTCCCAGCAGGCATCGGTGTTGGTGTGTTTATCACACGCGACCACAGACACCAGCAGGCAAGTGGCAGCAGGGACCCTAAATGGTTCCTGTGTGATAAAAACTCTCGGAAGGGAGGATTGCAGCCATGGCATGCCCCCAAATGGTATCCAAGTATTAAGGGATTAATGGAGAAGTCTAGAGGTGCTAGAGTTAATTATACCCCTCTCCCGTGGGAGAGAGGAGCAGACCCGGTGGGATGCCCATGCCAGCCCTTGGGCGGCCCTGCCCACGTGCTGCTGCCCTGACTTTGCATCACAGCCAAAATCCCAGCTAATTTTAAGGGGCTGAAAACCACGGGTTTTGTCAAACAAAGTGTCCTCTCCTTTTTGGTCCGGTTTATTCACGGCTGTGCAGCACGATGAAGCTTTGCTTCCCTCTCAGTGGGCAGAAATCTCTGAACATTTTGCCTGAGCTCTTTGCTCACCACCCAGCAGCTTTAGCAAATACCTAATCGCTCATCCACCCCCCAGATATTATTAATTTCTGCAGCTTCAGCCAATGCTGCTGGCATACAGGGAGCTCTTCTGCCAAAGCAGCCACACCGAGGCACAAAACTGGGGGTTTACAGAAAATATAGGCTGGGGTGAGAGACCTCATTCCCTGGGAAAGCCATCTCATGGACGCTCAACGGCTGGTGTGAGGGCACTGGGAATAAGGCAAAGGAGAAAAAAGACCCAATCTGAGTGGAAAAAATGCAGGACATGGTTCCCAGCTCAGCGCTCGCGGCAGTGGGACTCTTCAAACTTGGACATCTCAGCTGAAAATATAATAAAACTGGAATGCATAAGCAGAGAGCAGCCCTATTTCTAGCTGCGACTCCTCCCTGTGTGCTTGGCCTCCCAGACGACTCAGAAACTCAAGGCACTTCTTTCTGAGCTATAAAAAGAGCTGGAGCAGGACTGCAATAGCTGGGAAGACAAACAAGAGGGGTGTGTGTCCTCCCCTTGAGGCCAAGAGCATCTCACCAGGAGATAAGCAAAGCCAGAAGATGGTCTTGCTGAACCCAGCTCCTCAGCTAATGTCACCTTTTGAGGTGTCCACACGGAGGGAGCCTGTGGGGCATGGCAGAAACCCCAGGCTGGATCCCACTCACTGCAATGTGGGCTGTGTCATGTCCAAAGTCATCCCACCACCTCTCAACCCTCCTCCACGAGGAGAGGAGGTGAAGGTCCAGCTTCATGCTGTGCTGTGTGTGACCCTCCCCACCCGTCACCTCAACACAAGGCTGGATCCCCGCAGCCACAAGATGCTCTGTGCTTGGGGGGAGGCACAGGTACATCCATCAACATCTATGACAGGTACCACAGTGAGCAGAGACAGGGCACAAAGTGTCCCCTGAGACCATGGGGAGGAACAAGCCACACCAAAACACAGGTCCCCGCTCCCCAGCCTGGCTGCTGAAGGGGTTAACAGCCTCACCTGACACCCGCTCCACACATGCTAGCAGGACAGTCCAGACCACACAAGTTCCAGGTAACAGAACGAGACCATAAAATTCAGCTAACTCAGAAATACCTACCTTTGCACTCTCCAGACCAGTATTTACTTCCACAGAAGCAGCCAAACTTTGCTGACTCTGTCAGAACATTCCGTTCCCATTTGTGCAGTGCACAAAACCTTTCTGGCTGGAAAAACACAAGGTCTCCACCAGGTCACAGACTGGGAATAGCTCCACCAGAAGAGATGCTTTCTTCAATGACTTCATTGACTTATTCAATGCTGAAGAAGTCATCTCTTCTGGTGGAGCCATTCCTAGTCTACATTGACCTCTTCAACACAGAAGTCAAAGTCTTCCGCTGCCTCCATTTCAGCATTGCCTTAAGACCTTGGAAAATCTTTGATGTGAGCAGTTCTGAGGGTTGTAGAACTGGACTGGGTGGCCTACAAAGAGCAACCTGAAGACAGCATGCTTGGTGCATGCAGTAACCGTGGGACAGGAGGAAAGGGACAACCATGATGCCTAAGGACCAGCAAGAGTGGGCCAGCACCAGTGTGACCTGCTGCCAAGCCCACTGAGATGCAGAAGTGCTGATCAGTGCTCGATTCAGTGGATCGCAGTGATGGCATTTAGTCTACACCTGGATGAACAGTGACCTTCACCAGCAGCAGGTTGTGGACCTGAGGACCACATCTTACTTGTGCAGAAGATGCAGATTGCTCTTTGCAGCTGTACCCAGTGCCCTCCCGCGCACAGATGCCTGATCCTGAAGGAACCCTGCCTGGTGGGAGCTGTATCTCAGGACATGCATCACCACGTTGGTGAGGTCTACTGTTGAGGTCTCAGCACTCATGTCATCACTTCTTTTCTGGTCTCTCAGGAGGAGGAGGAGGGACAATTCCTGGGTGTCCCTGGTGTTCTGGCACGAGCACCTTGCAACGCCATTTGCGCCTATGAAACCCTGTATTATTGTTCACTTCCATGTGAACACAATGACTGGAAAACACTATTTTCCAGCCAGCATTTGCTAATTAAAATAAAAAGCGATGCCATGCACTCTCTTGAGAGTGCCGAGCTGCTCGCATGGAATAAAAGAGACAAATGGTAACAATAAATATCAAGTCTCCAGCCTGGCCCTGTTCTCACAGAGGGTCCCTTTCTTTGCTGCAACTTGCCCCTTTTCTGCATGGTACCTATTTAACGTGCCCTCCTCGGGGGCTCATCTCTGGCAGCACAGCGGGGCTGGCCAAGGGGCTGCACCATCCCACACAGGAATCAGGTCACTTGGCAAAGCAGCGAATGTGATGGAAAGCCAGACGGTGGATGCCCAGACCTTAGGAGACCACAAGGGAACAGAAACCCAGATGCCAACAGCCTTTGATGCAACATTTGGGGCAGCAGGACCAAAAACCCACCCAGGAAGGGCACAGGCTGATGCTGGTAAATTGGGATTTATTGCAATCACATTGAGCTGGCTACCCGTCAGACTAGGTAAAAATGGCATGTAAAATTATGAAAATCCTGGAATAAAGTAACCACAGCTTCAGCAATCTGATCTGCAAGCATGCTCAGAAGAGCTTTGTTAGTTTGCTCAACGGCCAAGAAACGAAGAATCTTCTCCACCTCAAGACTCAAACAATGGCAGATATAGGCAACTCAAGTCAACCTCACAACATGAGTTTCATGACAAAGCCATAAAAAAAGCCTGGTAATCTCACTATGAGCTACATAAAGCTGAATGAGCTCTGGTGCTACATGATATCTCAGTAACACAGCTTCTGCAGCCACCACGCTGATGCTTTTTGCGTTGGTGGGAACAGAGAATGAAATGGTGTTTGCTTGTCCAGCTGCCAAACCAGCACGGCAGGGCAAGAAGGGATCAGCAAGTGTGCACCGAGCCCTTCAGGAGGGCATAGGCTCCAAGACACAGCTGATGGACATACCCACAGCCCCCTGCAGGGGGGGACTGGGACCATCTGGGAGCACCTCTGTGCTGGACTGAAGATGTTGTTGGAAGCCATGGCCAGGGCCATACCCTGCAGCAGCGCATCCTCGTGGCACACCAACCATGACCACAACCAACCTACACCATGCGCTTGCCACCGGCGTGAGACTTGTCAAGCTGCAGAAACATCCCACCAAAGAAGGGACCGAAAACCAGCAGTTACAAAAGGAAGCTCCGTGTGCTAAAACACGGTTTTAATCTGAATGAGGGTGGGGTTAGGTTGGACATGGGGAAGAAATGTATGACAAAGGTGGTGAGACACTGGCCAGGGGTGCCCAGAGAAGCTGTGGATGGGAACACCCCCATCCCTGGAGGTGTTCAAGGCCAGGCTGGACAGGGCTTTGAGCAACCTGGTCTAGTGGGAGATGTCCCTGCCCGTGGCAGGGGGATTGGACTGGATCATCTTTGAAGGTCCCTTCCAACCCAAACCACTCTGTGAGTCCATGATAAATATTAAATGTCTGTATATGCCTCTGAGCAAGTAACTTCACCTTCTGCATGTAGACCAGGGATCATTTACCTTCCACTGTGATTAGCCCGGAACAGCACACAATGTATAATTAGTCCAGCCGTGGGCTGGGACTTGCACATCCGGGCTAAAATACCGGCTGCGCTGCTGGTTGCTGCTGTCACCCGGGGAACAGTCTGTCCCCAGGAAGTTTTCTTATTTGGTGACTGTGCAGAATAAATCAGCCAAGCTGGTGGCAGAGATTAGGGCCAGGATCCAGACCTTCCTCCAGCCCTCGTGCTGCTGCGTGACCCCCCGGGGTGCTGGCCCCACATCCCCACTGCCCCGCCGTGGGTCAGCCTCGAGGGCAAACAGAGAGGGATCGAATTCCGTCAGGACAGAGGAATTTTAAGTCGATTACCCGCACACCACGCCAGTGCCCAGCCCACCAGGGCTGAGCCACGGGGCTGCCCGCAAAGCCTCTTCTCCTGCTTGCACCGGGGTGTCCCAGGGGCAGTCCTCACCAGCCCTCCCAGCAACGCTCACTGTATGCTGAGTATATTTTTTTTAAACAAAAGTATCAATAGTCTTAATGAAAAAATATAAAAATATTTTTTTTAATAAAAAAAGAACTTTTTTTAAATCAAAGTGTGGGGTTTGTGCAAGAACAAGCCTCCAAAGATGTGGCAACCTCTGGCTCTAACCACTGCTCCTGTTCTTGCTTGCTTGGAGTTACGAATACATCCAGTTTTCCAGCTCAGAAATACTCGTGTCAGAGGATCCGGGCATCTGTTGAGCTCAGGATCTGTGCAAAGGCTGGGGCAGTCGTTTTAGCCCACCAGCCACAAGAGCGAAGGAGTTACACAGCCGGAGGCAGGCGATGTGCTGAGGACAGGCAGAGCATTTGGCTGCCAGGGCTCATGCCTCGGTGCCTGTGTGCTGGACGGTGCCGGAGCAAGTGGTGCTCAGCCTGTACTGCATCACACCCATGGGACGATGTGCTCAGAGGTGCAACAGCCACCTTCTCCCCATCCTTGGTTTCTCAGTGTTCAGCCAAAGTTATCCCTCTTGCAGCTTCAGCCCCTCCACTTTGGCCTCTCCAGAGGTTTTTTCCCCTGGAAGAGCAAAGCTGGGATGAGCCACCCCCTCCTGGTGGCAGGTGCCTGCATCCTACCTGTCCTTCCCCTCCATTTTCCCGGGGCTCAAGGGTCACTGCTGGTACCAGTGGTGGGGACCACTCAGTTCAGAGTCCTCCGACGGGGAATTTTGTAAAAACATTACACCTGACTGGCTGCTCCTCCCCAGTGTTGCAGGAGGATGGAGTTAAACAGGCTGAAGTTCAGAGGGCAAGAGCCCCCGCGCTCCTTAGTACAGGACACTTGTACTAAGGGCAGGGAGCCCTCTCCTAACTGCAGAGCCACTGAGTTACAACCGCCCCGGCTCACATCATCCATGCTGATCTGTATTTCAAAGATCAGAATTTGAAGAGCCTCCTGTAACCATCAGAGCAGCATGTGCTGAGCGAGGGCAAATGGGGTTTGGGACAACAACATCCCCCAGCCCTTGGCATCCCTGCCTTCCTGCTCAGCCTCTGGTGTGATCTGGGGTAAGGTCTCCCCTTGTCACTTGGTGGTCCAAAAACATCACATCCCCAACCAGAGCAGCCCCTTGCACTTGGTGGCAGAAGTCCCCCCACTTCCAGCACCAAAACTATTTATCCTCCTGGGGCTCAGCCGCTTCTGGAGTCCATCACCACATTAAAAAACTCAGTTATTTCTGCATATATGTAAAAAAAAAACCACCCAACCCCTCCCATCCCAGATTGCACTAAAGAGAAAAGCAGCCCCTAATCTGGTAAAAGACAAACTATTTCCTTTCCCCAGGGATGGAAATAAGTTCCTAAGAGGGACTCGCTGAAAAGAGATGAGATGAGTCATTTCTTCGCTGCTGAAGCTGTATTCAATCCCAAGCACCTCTAATTCCGATTAAAAGACAGGAGACCAAAAGCATGGGGGTTCACAGAGCACAAAGCACAAGAGCTCATTTTCCTGGAGATGAAAGAGCCATGAATTAATCCCCTGTATCACCTACTCCCCCAGGATGGGCTCAGCTGCCTTCAGCCCTCGCTCCCCACAGCCAGGAGCTATTTTTTCCTGTTCTTGCTAGTGTCAATATGTTTCTTTAAATATCTTTTCAGAGAGGCTATATATATAGCCCCACTCTGGTGCTTTGAAAGGAGCCTCATTTCCTGTGTAAGAACTGAAGTTCTTGGCAAAGCTGCTGGCGGCTGCAGCATCCGAACCACAAAAATTGTTTTTTTCAGTAGTAAAATGGTATTTCCTCCACGACTGTGAGCCGTACCGAGCCGGGTCTGGTCTGAAACCAACAGGGCTGCTGTGGATGGCAGATAGGTTGCCATATTCCCAATTATGCGAATGATGGGGGAAAGGGATTAATAGCATTAATAGCAGTGGTTGGCTGCAATGGTGCCCGAAGGTGGCACAGCCCATCACAGGGTGTGATGTGCACAGAGCTGCTTTCAACCTGCATTTGGCTGTGGAAAGTTCTGGTTCTGACATCAAAAGGACTTACTCACCAACAGTGGGGGAGGGAAAAAAAAAAAAAAAAAAAGCAGCCGATTTCATTTGACATCATTTTGTGCCTGAAACTTTTTCTCCTTCTTCCGCACGGTCTCTGCACGCCTGGTTTTTGAGAGGGCTCCTCCAGCAGCAGAGCAGGAAAGAAAACAGCTTTCCAGCCTCTGCAAGATCGTGGTGGGATGGCTCGCAGATGCCCAGGACCTTAAAAACCTTTCTGAGGAGACTTGGCATCGTCTGCATTCAGCATGTTGCATCTCCCCACTGGGAACGGTGCTGCACCTCCCCACTGGGAAGCCCCCAGCTGCAAGGTTTGACACCCCTCTGCACCCTATCAGGGACCTCTTATGAGAGGAGCAATGATGCAGACAGCTCCGCAATCCTCTTCCGCTGCAAATATGTCTTCCCAGGGTAATTTCTGAGTCATAAATTGCTTTTCTTGCTGGTCCAGCAGCAACACACAGTCCTAAGGATGTATCGTGCAAATGTGCAAGAGAAGGTGGTGGCCGTGGGCAACCCAGGCGGTCCACGTTTCTCTTTGCTGCTTGGTGACTTTCTTAGGAAAAAAAATGAAGTCAAAGAAGATAAAGTGCAAGTTTTTTAGATTTTCTGGAGGAATTTTAAAGAAGTGTCTTCTCCCAACACTCACCACTATCAGGACAGATCACCCTTGGGATTGCCCCCAATGCACAAGTGCACAGGGACCCTGACGGGCACATAACCTTGGTAGAAGGCAGCACCACATCTCCTGGCCCAAAGCCCCAGCAGACACGATGTCTGGGGGACAAGCATGAAAATTCTGTCCCCTTCCGCAACACCAGGCACCACGTCCACCGGCGCTGCATGGATGTCCTCATCGCCAGGACCCAGCATCGCCTCTGGACTGGCAGCCCATGCTCACGACAAAGCACGGTTGGGGCATCGGAGTAACGCTCAGGACAGGGGGAAATACAGGACAGTTATGTTGTCATCTTAGCAGCCCAGAAGACAACACGCAATCACAATATACTGCTTTCCTTCCGCCCAGAAGCCACAAGGGCAGGAACAAGGACCAGAGCTCAGCGCATGTCCTGCTGGGACTCCAAGGACACTTCCCCCATCTTCGCTTTCTGACCACATTTGTCCCTCTCCAACGTTCAGTTTCCCGAAAAAGGGAAGGGGCAGGTGCAGGAACAGCTGAACAGAATCATGCTGGGTCAGAAGGAGACCTTCCCACACCTTCAGCTTTCCAGGGGCCAGCTGGTGCTTGGGGATGCCATGCACCACCTCCGTGAGTCTGCAGTTCTTCCTGTACTGATGCCAAGCAGCGCCTGGCCTTGCTGGTCATGTCCCTGCTGGGAACAAAGGGAAATTCCCCACAGCAGTCTGAAACACGAGTGAAGAAGCAGCACAGCCTGGCATTTCACCCTGGTGTGCATCCTCCTTGTCCTGCAGAAGTCCTGCATCCTTCTGTTTCCGTTTTCACCCTCAAGATCTTGGTTCATCCAAGTCTTGAACATCTAGTCTTCACCAAACCAGCCAAGCAAGTCAGTGTAGAATGAGATTCACTCCTCGGCACCATTGTGGCACAACAATGACTGCTGAGGACCACTGTGGTGAGCAGAAGGGGAGGGAGACCCAAGGAGCGAAGATCCCAATGCACCAATCTAAATGAGGAGGTCTTCAGACCTTCCCTGCAGAGCTCCAACACCAGAACACGCTCCTCAGTACAACCAGGAGAACTTGCAGGGGATGCAAACATCAGACTCGGATACCATGTGAAATACAAACATTTACCTCAACATACAGCAGAATTTTCACTTTTAGTGGGTTTTCTCCTCCCTTGGTGACCTTTGCTCTGCACAAAGATTTATTCTACCAAGGTTGAGGCAATGAGCAGCAGTGAATCACAGCAAGTGAAACACCAGCAAATGGGAGACAGTTGTTGCAACACTCGTCCCCTCCATGGCAGTGATGCACCCCATACTGCCATGCATCTGCAGAACAGCAGAACTGCAGGATCTGGTGTCCCTGTTGCTCAACTTCCAGTGAAAACCATCAGCATTGACAGCAAAAGAAAAGGGGAGCTCTTGGGTGTGTGTCCAAAGCAGATGGCCCGATCTCTGCGGTTCTCACTGAGCAGCTCTCGCCCAGCAGGCAGCAAGGACACACACAGCAGCACAATGGCAGGGACACAATGTTTTGGCATGTCTTCAGGTCTCACATTTGCATCACCATGAAAACTGAGACACTTGACCAGCCATGGGAGAAGAGGCCACCAGGAAATTTATTCCCATTTGTCCCCAAGCCAACAGATGGATGTGGTCAAGACAGAACCACTGTACAACATGATGACCATCACAAAAGCATCCCACCACCAGAATTCCCCACCACCATGCGAATGTGCCACTACCAGAATCTCCCACCACCATGAGAGCATCCAACCACCAGAATGTCCCAACAGCAACACAATGTCCCACCATCAGACCTTCCCATCATCAGAATGTCCCACCACCACCATCAGAATGTCCCACCACCACCACCAGACCTTCAAGATGCTCTTGTTTTTCCAAGCTGAGTCTCAAACCCCATAAATTGGGCGGTGCCAAACCCAAGCAGGTTGTATTCAGGCTCACCAAAAGTCCATTTTAACATACTTTCTGCCTGTTTAGGGTCTTTTAGCCCAGAATAGTCTTTCTGGTGAATGTGCTGCTGTCACAAGACAGGCAGGTTTGGAGGCGAGGAGGGAATGAGCCTGTAAATGCAGAAACACGGGTAAAATGTTCATTTTAAAGGCCATTTAACAGATTAAACTCTTCTTAAGAAAAGTCACTTTCAGAAAAAACCCCAAACCCCCAAAACCCACAAAGTTTCTATAAAAAAACTCAGAAAGAAGAAGTCTGACAAAAGCTGTGGATGACCAACATGTGGAAGATCTGAGGGGTGCCTGACAAGTTCCCTAAACTGGAAAGACAGAATTATGAAAAAAAAAAAAAAAAGAGATTAAAAAAGAAAATAGAGAAGAAGAAAGGAAATTGCACAGAGCTGAACCCACTTCAGCTTGAACCCTGAAGAAGGAAAAAAAGCCAGGCAGGGACTGAACTCCTAAAAACACTCGCTGTGTCATTTGTCTGCGAATCAGACAAGGAAGATTAAACCCCACTTGTACGGAC
>NW_009649189.1:1380516-1381599 GCF_000708025.1 Charadrius vociferus | reverse complement strand
CCCCCGCCTGTGCCGCCCCTCCAGCCGAGCTCGTCTGCCCTTCCCGGGGGAGCAGCGGCTCTTGGGGAGCACAAGGGAGCTTCGGGGATCCCATGGGGTCGTTTGCCGGCACAAGGAACGAGGCGAGCCATTGCATGCACAAACTAGTCCCAGTTCCATATCTAGTGCGATAAATAATTGATTTTTGAGGTAACTTGAGCAAGGAAGGTAAGAAGACTCCCTGTGCATGATCTCGCATCCAACCTTAACTCCTGATATTTTGCTTTCTGCAAAAAAAAAAAACCCTCAGAGCTGATCCTTGGTCTGTATTTTCATCACCCATGTGCCGTTCCCCCCCAGTCTCATCCAGGTCCCGCCCCCTGCTGCTCTGCTCCCAGAGCCGCCAATCCCACCAGCTGTCACCTCTCCTGCCTCAGTTTCACCTCCTCTCCCACAGTAGGTCAGGACAGCACCGCTTTGCCTTTCCTTCTCATCCCTGTCCGCAGCTCCTCCCACTGCCGTCCATCCCTCTTCTCCCTCCCCGGGGCTGGTCCAGGCATTTCCCCAGCTGCTTCCAAGCATTCACCAAATCACCAGCTTTTTACCCCAAAGCGCCCCCGCTGCCAGCTCTGCCACCACCTTCCCTCTGTGAAGGACATCAAGCTGTCACTTAAACCACTTAAACCACAGGCGAAGGACAGAAAGGCCCCATCCGGGCACTGGATGCTGCTGGGGAGCAAACAATGACTGCTTTTCGATGCGTTGGTGCCTCTTCCTGAGAGCCACCTGCAGAGGCAGCCCCTGCCCCGTGTCCCGCCCGTGCCGGTGTCCCCGAGCGCACGGCAGGTCTCTGGGTGGGGAGCACCCGAGGGGGTGACAGGCCCCGCGTCCCCTCCAGCCGCTGGGGCAATGGCTGCTGTGTCCTGAGGGTGACTCTGAGGAAGAGGATGCAAGATGGAGCCCAGAGCGGAGAAGGCCCTGGCTGGGGCACAACGCCTGGCTCCGGCGGGGCTTGGGAGGCCAAACCCCGCCATCAGCCCCAGCCAGCCGGGAAGTGGCCGCAACCAGAGCCCGGTGGGGCCCCCGTGGGCTTACACAACAAGC
>NW_009649189.1:1367462-1379193 GCF_000708025.1 Charadrius vociferus | reverse complement strand
CCCTTCGCCAGGTCAGCCGCAGGACCCCTGTGCGGTGGCGGGGCTGAGCTGTGCTCCCGCTATCCCACTGAGCAGCATTTGTCGGGCTTCGCTCAGCATGTGGGATGGATTCAGGGCTTCCCAGGCATGCCTGGGGCCAGGGAGGAGGTGGGGAGAAGGTTCCAGCGTAGCGAGGGTGACCGCAGCTTGCAGGGAGGCTGCATGGGCCCCTGCGTTATCCAAGCTGTGGCTGAGGGGCTCTGGAGAGGTGTGTGCGTGGGCAGGAGGCAGCCACAGGCACAACTGGCAGAGCAGAGCAAGGAGGATAGGTCATTTCTCTGGTAGCATCGCAAGAGGGGCAAAAAAATGGTTACAGATGTCTGAAAAAGAAGGAAAGAGAAGTGGGAGAAGGTTTTAGCCTCCCCTGAACATCTGGCAGATTGATGGCTGAGATGTTCTTTTGCATAACTTGATCCAGGCTCATGTCTCAGGTCCCTTCGCTCATCAGAGACTTGTGCTCTTTCCTCTCTCTCAACCTGGAGCATTGCTGCACTGTGACCAGCTCCTGTGGTTTTGACCAGGAATCCCATCCCACTCTGGAGGTGAATTTCCCGCTGGGTCCTTTGCCAGAGCTTCAACATTTCTGCAAAATTCGGACAAGTCAGTATTCTTGCGAAGAGACCGAAAGGTCTCTCAGACTGCTTGCTGGTCCATCCCCTGTGATGGCGAAGGGGGCTGTGCTGGGTCGTGCCAGCTGGGTGCCTGGATCCTTAAAAGCAGGTCACGCAAAATCAAATGTCTTTGCTTCAGGTGGGGTGTAGCTGTGCAGAACCCTCCTGTCTGCTGCTGCCAGGGGTGATGGGGCAATCTGGGAACAACTGTTGAGGATGTAGGATGTCAGGAGCTCTTGTGCAAGCAGTTCTCCCTGGGTAACTCACTTTTGTGACTTATTTTTCAACTGAATCAATTGCCACACAAGCACTCTCCTGTCGCTCCCCAGTGGGATGCATGAACAGGCTGTTTGCATGACAGAATTGACCTGTCTCTGTGTCTTGGATATCAGATTCACAGCTGATGGGAAATGGCTTACACCGTTGTGCAGCAAGGCCATCTCCTCCCACCCCAGCTTGTCTCGACTCCCTGTCTGCCTTCTCTCTAATGTACTTTCTGGAAACCTGCCTCCTTCCTTGGGGCTGGTCCCAGAGGAGGCGTAATGGGTTTAATTCAGCCACTGTTGCAGCAAGGTGATTAATAATTGAAGAAATGAAGTCATTGCCGAACAGAGATGGAGGAAAGAACAGAGGAGGACATTCAATAAAGGACAGCAAGGGCCTTGTGGTCTGCCTACCTCTCCCGCCCCTCCATCTGGCTAAAAGCATCCTGCTCCTGCCTGACCTCTCCAGCATGCAGAGAGGCTCTGGGAGGGCTGGACCTCGACCCTAAGGCGAGGGACCATGAGGCTTGTGTTATCTTCTCCCTCTAACTGAAGAGCAGAAGTCACATCCTCTTCTTCCACAGACAGGGCTGAGTGCCCCATTTTGGGACCTGGGCTGGCCAACTGGGAGACTCCAGCCTGGGCAGGACCAGAGGAGAGGGTTGGATGCGGCTCAGAACGGGCTGTTTCTACCGGCAGCTCCTGCCTCCTCCAAGAGAGGGGCTGTAACAGGATGGAGTCAGGATCAAGCCCACAGGCAGCTGCTCAGACCACCCTGGGCTGGCCCAGTCCACCCAGTGGCTCTTCTGGACTGTGCTTTGGGGGTCTGTCTCAGGCTTGGCTGCTCTGCAGGGATTTGGGAGGCTCCCTTCTGGTGGGATCACATGCTTCATTTTCAGGCTGCTCTGCAGGGATTTTTGGGGCTTTCTGGTGGGAGAGGGTGCCTTGCTTTTGGGCAGGTTGAGAGATGATCTGGAAGAGGGGAAGGCACAGGGCTGTGCCAGTGTGGGGTCTGTTCTGCCTCAGAAGCCATGGCTGGGTTTCATCTGCTTGGTTGCTCTGTGTGCCTCTCACTCCTGTCCAAGAAGCTGGCTGCAGCCTGGAGGCGAAGGGTGATGGGAGAGCCTGTCATGGGGGTGTCTGGCCTGTGTGGGGACAGAAAGTGCCACCCACCCCAGTGCAGCCACTTTCACGTTTCTGGGACAGGAGACCTTGGGCTTGGGCTGTGGAGCATGGTCACTTTCCTCGCTTTCAGTAGCTGCCTGGGTTGTCTGCACCTGAGAGGATGGAGACCTGCAGATGATACGCGGGAAACACCAGACAAGTCCAGTGTCGGCTGGGACAGGGAGAGCATTGATGGTGTGTCCCCTCTCTTCTTCCCTTTGGGCAGCCTAGTGCTCAGCAGCCTGTGACACCCATCAAGTGCTCGCTCAGGCTGGGCAGGGGGGGGCTGGAGCTGGTCCTTCCCCCCATTGCAGGGCTCCGTAGGGCAGCCTCCCCTTGCTGCTCACGTGCTCCAAGTCTCCCACCCATAACAGCCATGCAGGGGTCTTCTCCCTCTCTGCCAGGACATTGCTTCTCAGCTTGGTCTCAACCCAAAGGACCTGCAAGCAAAGGGGAAGAAGAAACAGCAGGAGGGGCCAGAAGGGGCTGCAGGGGCTGTGGGCCCTGGGGGGGGCTGAGGGATGCTCTTTTCCCGGGGGCTGGGAGCTAGAGGCTCCCTTACCAACTTCCGTCCCTGGCCAGTGCCAGGAGAGTCCCAGGGTGCTGCTGCAACACTCCTCACCCTCCCGTGGCCTGGCCCAGGCTCAGGGAGAGCACAAATCCCCCTTGTTTCAGCAAGAAAATAGAAGCACAGAGTGCGCCACAGTCCTTCCTCTGTTATCCAGCTGGCTGCACCAGAGCCGGCGGGCACAGGGCTCTGTGCAAAGATCCCACTCTCTTTTCCCCGCCAGAGGTGAGGTCCCAAATGGGACCCCTTCAGTTGCCACTTCAGACACCCCAAGGCACAATCTCTTGAGCCCACTGGCGCAGACGAGCCGTCCCTGGACGGTGCATCTTCTGGAAAGCCAGGCAGCAGGAGGGCAGTGGCCGTGGCAGGGCTTCCAATAATGTATTTCTGCAACCACACATGCCGCCCTGCCCTGCTAACAAGGCTGTTTTCTCAGACCCTGGGACAAAAACATCTTATGAGCCAAAATGCCCCCACCGGTGCAGGGAGAGGGGCAGGCTCTCAGGTGCAGGGTGGTTGTCCAGAGCCAAAAGGAGGTGGTCTGGAGCACCTGGGGCAGCACAGTGCAGCAGGAGGAGCCTGCATGTGTATGTGTGTGTGTTTTTGCATCTTTTGATCCCTTTTTTTGCATGCTTTGGGCAAAACAGATGCTGGTGCTGAGTCCTTGTCTGCTGGTGCTCTCAAAGAGCCCCTGGGCTGCTACGTGGGGTGGCGAGCGGCGAAGGGAAGGGACAGTCCTGGTGCAGGAGGGCCAGCTCCTGCTTGGGAGGGCGGCTGAGGCCGAGCAGTGGTTTGAAATGGGACAGGGAGAGCGTCTTGGAGAGGACTGCTTAGCTAAGGAGCGTGAGGGTCCATGGGGCCCTCACCCCAGTCCTGGGAGAGGTCTCCTGCTTGCCCAGCTTTTACAAGGAGGAGTGTGACTCCAAAACATCACCATCTCTGCACTAAAGTCTCAGCAACTGCCTCCATTTGTCTGAGAATTCAAAAGCAAAGCTGAGCATGGTTTCCAGCTGGATCTACAGGACAGGACCCAAACACAACCTTGGGCTGTGGATCTGCAGGGGTGGTTGCCTAGGTGCGAAACTTGCTCTGGAGCAGGGCCTGGAGGTGGGAAGTGTTTGCCATCTGCTGGAGAGCTTTCCCATTGCAGGGGCAGCAGGTCCAGCTGCAGCATTGCACAGAGCCCAACACGCAACCCTGAGGGTGACCACCTTGCGCTGGCTGGCCTCTCCCAAAATAGGACATGGCAAGCTTGCTTTGCTTCTGTGTTATGAGACAGCCTTCGGCTACCAGAACGCGATCGCTGAGAAAAGGTTTTCTGTGTATGACTTGGCGTGTGCAGGGTTGGGTGTAGGACCCTGTGCTTGCTGCAGAAGAGCATGGGTAGTGCCTGAGGCAGGGGCTGCAGGAAGGAATGGGCTGTAGATGTGGAGATCCAGTCTGTCCCTATCTTCCCTTTATGATATGGGCATAACTCAACGTTCTCCAGTGCTCTTGTGGAGCATGGTCTTTATTTTCCAGATTCTTGAAATCCTGCGGTCTGGCTTGCAGACGTCACACGTACCTCCAGCTGAAGACAACAGGAGGCAGACTTTGCAAGTAGAATGTACCACATAATGCCAAGTGCTGAGAAACGTCAGGTTGTGGGTGTCTCAAAGCTAACACCCAAATGTTTTTCTCTTAGTTTCTCTGAACCTCAGTTGCCATAGCTAACAGAGTCACGCAGTGCTATAGCTGCTGGGCAAACCCTGCTCAGCTCCAGGCAGGTTGGTGCTCGGTGCTGTGGGCATCTTCAGGGAAACCAAGGTATATATGAGTGGCTGGAATTTGGCAAAGGCAGCTTGCATCTGTCCTTGGAAGTGCTACCAAATTTCTGTGTGGATCACCTCCTGACATGGCAGCCAGCCACCTCCTGCACTTCAGGCTCTTGGTCCAAAAGTGAGGCTTTTCTAAACACCCCAAATTTGTCTTGGAAAATCCCACAAACTGCAGCAATATATTTCTGCCTTGCTGTGAGCTTAGAAACTGCTGGCATCTTTCTGCTGACATTTACCAAAAATATTCATCTGGAGGCATATCCTGATATATAAATTTTAGTCCAGGGATTTCAGTGCAATTTCACGAACTATTCTATAGATCTTAAAGTCCCGTAGGACCAGTTGTGCTGGGGAATCAAATGTGAACAGTCCCAGGGGATGTAAGTGAAGGGTCCATCCAGCCCAGCCTTAATATCTTCAGATGTGGCCACAGCAGACCCCTAGAAGAGAAAGGCAAATATTTGTGCTGCCTCCCTCGAGTGCAGTCCCAACCTCCAACCATTCTCATTTTACAAAATCTTCTTGAGCTTATCGCTTTGAAATCCAAGCCCTGACTCAGACACATGGAAATTTCCTTGTGATCACCATGTCCCTTGGCAAGGAGCTCCTTGTATGAAGAGCTGCTTCCTTCTGTTCATTTTGAACCTAGCTCTTGCCAGCTTCATTTGATGATCCATGGTTCTTGCTCCGGGAGAGACAGTGAATAATCACTAGTTGTCCTTCTTTCTAAGCCAGTCATCATTTTGCAGACTTCAATTGCATCCCCCCTGGCAAGGTTCCCTTTCCCATGCTGGAAAGTCTTGATCCCTCTGGAAAATACCTCTTTTCATCTGAGATCTTGCTTGTCTTTCTCAGACCTGCACCACCCTGTGATCACTGCCTGCCTCCAGTCATTCCCTTTCTGTTTCCAGCTAATTTGCTCCCAGTTAAAACCAGAGTTTCCCACATTAGTGATGTGGCAGCTCTGGGGCACTGTGATAATGTGATCCCCTGGACACGACTTCAACCTACGAGTCGGTGTGGTGGAGCAGGCTGCCTTCGGGGCTAAGAAAAGACTTCCTCCTGCATCCCAAATCTGTTCTGGTGATGGATCCAAAGATACCATGTGTGGTTTCTATTGAAAGCTGAAACGCACCATAAGGTAAAGGTTTTACAGACTCCATAAATAGCTACTATTTAGGATGTATGATATGGAGGAGGTTTTAAAATCAAAATATTTAGAGATTTGCATTATTTGTCTTGGCAGGAAGGAGCAGCTGAGACTGAAATACGAAGTCTTCCTTCAAGGAAGGAACAGAGTTGAAGAAAACAGTGGATAGGGGGAATAACAGAGGTGTCAAAACCTCCAAGAATTCCTTTTGCAATGAATGGAAGCAGGAAACACAGCCTGGTATATCTGAAAGGAGAGAGAATTCATTGAAAATGTCTAGGCACATTTATATTCCTGATAGAAAATATTGATTTTTCAGACTGAATCTTGACATTTCCATCAAGCCCATATTTGAATATTGCAAGAACATCCAGAACATTCAGCTAAAAGCAGCTCCAAGCTGGGCTGTGTTGGTGTGAGCTGCATCAGCAAGGACATCTCCAGCTCATTCCCCAGCCTGTTCTCCACCTCTCAGTTTTATTCTAGTCCCTGTGTGGAGATGTGTAACAGGAACATTAAGATTGGTCTGAACAGAGAATGTGTGCAAACATTGGGTCTGAACGCACTGGTAGAAATGGCAGGAGCAGGGGATTGAAAGTGGTAGATGTTGGTGGCACCTAGGTCAGCAGGTCATCGTGATCATCTGGTCTTGTCTCATCTCGATCGCATCTCTCCATGTGGTTTCCCAGTCTGCTGCTCGGTCAGATCTGTCTCCAAGCCTGTTTCTAGCACCCCCAGCCTCAATCTGCCATCTGTTGCCTCAGGCAGAGGTGTCAGTCTTGGTCTGTTGTTTTGGGCACGTCAAGCTGTCACGTCTCTTGTCTCAGGCACGTGTGGCCAGCCCCATGGGGACAGGGGTGTGCAAGGGGAGCTGCTGGGTCCAGGCAGCTCCTGCCCATGCACCCTGCTCCCTGCCCAGGAGCCCAGTTTCACCTACACCTTCCCTAGCATCCCTGAGCAGCAACTGGGAAAAAAGAATGCCAAGAGCTCCCGGAGGTGGGGGTAGCCTGGGTGCAGGGTGAGGGGAGTCGCTTGTGGCTGGGCTGGAGGTGCGGCATGGCTGAACTGGGCATGGGGACGGAGGGGACCTGCTACGTCTCTGCCCCAGATGTCCTGGGAGCACAGATGGACACACGTCGCAGGAAGAGCTGGGATGGAGAGGCAGAGGGAGTGCAGAGGTACTGTGGATTTGGGATCATGGCTCGGCACACACCTTCCTTGCAGGCTGGCCCTGCTGCTGCCAGCGCTAACATCTCTTGCTGGGCATGCTGCAGCCTGCCTGGCCCCTTCCTGGGAGCTCCCCAGGACAGCCGCTCTCCCCAAGCTCCCTGCTAGACGCTTCGGGCAAGATGAGCAACTCCTGACCGCTCATGGGATGGACCAGCAGCAGGCTGGCATCCTCCTAGCCCCACTCAGTGCAGTGTGGGGGCGAGTGGATCCAGCCCAGGACATTGGTGGTGGGACCTCATGCCCCTGGAGGCACAAGGTTTCATCTTAGCACCTGAATGGGGTCTGGAGCACGGGACAAGGAGGATTATAGAGCAGGCAGGATCCCAGAGAACCTCAGCTGTTCAGTGCAGGGTACCGTGTGTCCTTCTCTGCCACAGGCGGGTAAAGCCTCAGCCTTCATTCCAGCCATCTTGATTCACTCTCACTCTGGGAGTTTAACCCCTCAGTATGATCTGGGGTGGCAGCAAGCCCATCAACGGTTTTTTTGGAAGAAGATGCAGGGAAGCCAACGGCTGTGCCAAGGTGTTCACTGCTGCAAAGGCAAAGCTGGGGACTGAGCTGCAATGGCAGCCAAGGAACCGTGGGTTGTGGGCTGAATGGGGGCTGACTTCTTGCTGGTGTCGAAACCTCTATGGTTGTAACTCAATAAATCATTTGGGTAAATGATTTTTGACAGGACAATGGGATAGAAGGAACAAACGAACCTAAGACTGGGTACCAGAAACTTCAGTGGGCTGGTTGCCCAAGAAACTTGGCTATACCTCATGAAATGTGCCATGTAGGTGAACTTGACTAATTATAATATGAAGACCGCTCCTCTAGAATTTAGGATACCCACCTCCACTTGAAGACCCTTGCCCACTGAGCTTGCACAGTACAATTAAGAGACACTGTACCTTTAAATGAAGATGAGGACATTTCACACCAATTAGCTTCACGAGAAGGAATTATGAGCACTGGTAACAAGTTGATAAGCAATGAATATGTTAATTATTATGGTCATTTACGATGTATAAGTGAATGTCTGTTCCAATGTTGTGTGTGCTAGCTCTGCAGAAAAGCCCCCCAAGCACCTATGTCTGCGCAGACCTGCTAATAAATAGCTAATACCTCGACTGCATGTTATCGGCTTGCACACTGGGTAAACGATCCCATGGGTTTTGGGACAACATTGTTGTGCGATGGGAGATGCCTGTCCCTGCATCTTTCCCAAAGCCCCACTGGCAGCGTGTGTCCTGGAGTCCCAGTGCTCTGCAGGTCACCCTCCCCGGCTGCCCGCTCTCCAGGCTGGTGCGGGCTCCCTGCCTCCATGGCAGCAAGGCACCCACGTGTGGTCTCACCCTGGCTCAGTTCTCCTTGTGCTTAGTAACAGAGTGTTTTAGTGAAGCAAAAGGCTCTGCGTCAAACAAATCCTGCAATGCCACCTAGCCCACACTTTTCTAACAAGTCTGGCTCAGTTTTTCAAAGAGTTCAGTCTATTGAGACGTGGTGATGGTGTGCATCATGGCCTGGAGCACCTGGGAGCCCCAGGCGTGGAATCAGCTCTCCTTCAGCTCGACCAAGGAATCTCCTCATTTCCCTTCTAGTTCTTCCTATGGGTTCCTACAAGGTCACCACTTTGGGCAGTGCTTTCTATTTTGTAATCATCCTCCCCCATAGAGGACCCAGATCCCTTTCTTCACTGGACCATCATGAAAGGAAGCCTGTCCATGGGCCTTTCGCACTGCAGCTGTGGTTGTCCAGCACCCGGACACATTCATTAGCGCCACGAGTACGTTGCTCTTTCCCCTCTTTCTGGAGGCTTTGCCCATAAGCCTTTGCCTGGAAGTCAGCAGGGCCTTTCTGTGGGGATGTAGTGTTTCCAACAGGAGCTGAAGTCACTGCCAGTGCAGTGACACTATTCTTGTCCCAAACAATATGGGCTGAACCAGCAAATCTCTTCTGTGTGTGTCTGTGGCTCCTGGGACAATGACAAAGCAATGTCAGGAGGGCGTTGGAACCAAATAATCATCTAAGCCAACTCTGCTGTGCCAACACGGTCATGAGCTTCTAAAGCTCTTTGTAAACATTAAGGCTGATTCTCCTGTTTGTGGGTGACATAGTGCTGTTTTAGCGGTCAAAGAATCACAGAATCACAGAATAGTCAGGGTTGGAAGGGACCTCTGGAGATCATCTAGTCCAACCCCCCGCCAGAGCAGGGGCACCTACAACAGGTTGCACAGGACAGCGTCCAGGCGGGTTTTGAATGTCTCCAGAGTGAGAGACTCCACCACCTCTCTGGGCAGCCTGTGCCAGTGCTCCACTACCCTCAAGGTAAAGAAGTTCCTCCTCATGTTAAGATGGAACTTCCTATGTTCAAGTTTGTGCCCCTTACCTCTTGTCCTATCACTGGGCACCACTGAAAAAAGACTGCTCCCATCCCCCTGGCACCCTCCCTTTAAGTATTTGTAAGCGTTAATAAGATCCCCCCTCAATCTTCTTTTCTCTAGACTATAGAGACCCAAGTCCCTAAGCCTTTCCTCATATGAGAGATGTTCTAATCCCCTAATCATCTTCATAGTCCTTACTGGTATATAATACTTGTCACTGGTATTGCTACTGCAATGTAGCAACAGAACCAGTTTCCTAATGACTTGCTGCAAGTGATGGTCAAGGATAGAAGAGGAGCTCAGATCTGGGGTGGCACCATGCTCTACCCTCTGCTCTGCATGCTGACATGCTCATGGCCTTCTGGGTCCCATGGAGAGAGCCCCCATCTCCTTGGGGCAGCTCTGGAGTGGGGCAGGGCAGGGATGCTGTGTGCCTCACTGGCCCACTGAGTGGGCAGCTGGGGAGGGCTGCCTGACTCACAGACTGTCCCCGCTTCAGTCGCTGTGGGACAAGTGACTGGTCCCCAGTTTGTCTGTGATGCAGATATTCTAGGAAACACAAGTGCATGGCAGCCAGGGTCATTCTCCATCTATTGCCATCGTGTGACTTATAGGTAAAAGGTCTATCTAATGATCTTCTGAATTGTTACTTCTAGGTTCTCTATGGAGCCCTTTGGTCAGGGGAAAGGAAAAGAGAGGTCATATCCTGTTCTCTATCATTTCATGGTGTCATACCATTATATAACATGCCACACCAGGGCACTACTGTCATCGGGGCTCTGGGTACTTCCCTCCACAGGACTGCGCGGCACCCTTGACACAGCACTTTTTCCATTGTGTCATGTCTTTCAGCAATGTTTCCGGTGTGCTTCCGTCCTCACTCACCGTCTCCCTCTACAAAGCGGGCCGAACCCAGGGATCCCGCGTCAGGCACAGCGAGGGGCACTCCGCAGCAGTCCAGCCTGTCTCCTACAATTTATCTCCACCCAAAAGAAGCATGAAGACCTCCACAGCTGCCCTTGCTGTGCTTTTCGTGGCTGTCCTCTGCTACCAGGTCTCCTCTTCTCCAGGTGAATCCAAGCTCTCCTCTCCAAGGAGCTCTCTCCTCTTTCTTTCTGCTGTATAATGTCTAGTAATGCTTGGCAACTCTTCCTTCCAAGCATCTGCTGCAGGAAAGGAGAGGCACGTCTTGCTACTCCTTGGCTTCCTGAG
This sequence comes from Charadrius vociferus, assembly GCF_000708025.1. NCBI lineage: Eukaryota > Metazoa > Chordata > Aves > Charadriiformes > Charadriidae > Charadrius > Charadrius vociferus. The sequence goes on along the minus strand of NW_009649189.1, from coordinate 1,368,770 downwards.
GGAAGGATTGCTGTGGTGGGAGCCCATGGTGGGAGCAGCACCTCCCCCAGTGGGGATCTTCTCATCTTCTGACCCTGCTTCTTGCCACTGATGCTTTTCCAGGTCTGGTTTAATAAGAAAACTTAACTTCTCTTCCAGCTTCTGTCAACTTTTCTGGTCCCTGCTGTATCCGATACAGGACCAAAGCGTTTCCCGTGAGCCACGTGATGATGTATGAGCACACAGGCAGCCACTGCTTCCAGCCAGCTGTGATGTGAGTAGATCTCTTGCCCAAATCCTGGGGGAGGGCATGCTCCACTGAAGGGTGGCAGCGCCAGGAAACCCCACATCACACCTCATCCTGGCAAGGGAAGACACCAGGCTGGGCTCTCCCGTGTTAGGAGAACAGCCTGGAAACATCTCAGAGGCCAATCCCACATCCCAGGCAGCCAGTTTCTGGAACTCCATAGTAGATTTGAGGCAAAAGAGCTTCTGTGGGTCATTCCCCTCATCCCCAGATAGGACTCAGGCAGGATGGTGTCCCAGCTGAGCAGGCATGCTGGGGATGAAGTGGCTTAAGCAGCAGAGAGCAGGACACCTGTAATGATATTACGCCAACTGCCCACCCTGTATTTCCTTGGGGCTGTTCTGGAGCTATAGAGGTGTTTGTTTTGGTGGGGTTCACCAGTGGCAAGGAGCAGGTCGTCTCTCCTCTCCTCTCCTCTCCTCTCCTCTCCTCTCCTCTCCTCTCCTCTCCTTCCCCTTCTCCCTTCTCCTCACAGCATTTCCTTTTGCAGATTTACCACACTCAAAGGCAAGATGGTCTGTGGGAAACCTGACGATAAGTGGGTCCAGGACATCTTGAATCACCGGAAGGACAAGGCAGGCAGTGCATGAGCAATGCCCTGCTCCCTCCAAGCATCACCTCTGCAAGGACCTGCTCTCATGGGCACTTCTGAGACACATCCCTGTTTTCTTATCAACTGTGAATTTGGCAGACTATTTAATACAGTGTTTAACTCTTTTATTTAAGTTTATGCAAAAGTGATTTTAATTTATTTGGCATTTTCTGTGAAATTTTTCATTCTAATTTGTACTGATGGTGTTGATGCTATTTTGTGTAATAAAAAGGAACAAAATCCGCAGCTTCGGCGGCTGCTGGTGCCTCCCACCCCTCTCCTGCGCCCGAGCCCTGCCCCGGTCGATGCCCGCGCTGGTGGGTCTCTGCAGTGGGTGGGTGGGAGTCACAGGGGACATCTCGGGGTATGCAGCAGTGTGGCGAGGCGCGGGGGTCACGGAGCTCACCCAGCTCCTTCAGACAGTGGGTGG
>NW_009649189.1:1258547-1366503 GCF_000708025.1 Charadrius vociferus | reverse complement strand
CGCAGGGACAAGGCTGGACCCACTGGCTCCCAGGTTGCGGAGACACCCAGGCTCAGCCCTGCCTGTCTGGGTGCACGGAGCCGGCTGGGCTCCATGCCCCTCCGTGACACCCGTGGAGAAGGGGGGGTGGAGAGTCCGGCCCTGGGGACATGTCACCTCAGTGGAGGGGTGCACCAAAATCCCATGTCCCAGCAATGCTCCTAGGAGCACGCTGTCAGCCACCCCATGACCCAGCACTGCAGGGAGCAGTCACTCGGTTCTCCAAAACCTAAACAGTGAGAAAAATATGGGAAAAACCCAAGGAGGGCAGAGAGGGTTAATGCTGCGAGTGGAGTCAAGAGTGCAGCTGCTGGGTCCGGGTGCCAGGGCTGGCACTGCCTGGTGCGGGGTCACTGTCCCCTGGCTGCTGGCGGCAGAGCGGACCCGGACGAACTGTAGCACTGCTGGGGCAAGCTGAGCCCGTTTCTTCTCTTTTCAGGTCAAACTCCAGAAATCCCTGGAGCATCTTTTGAAGGAAGTGGAGGAGGTGAAGAAGCGTGAGTCAGCGGAAAGGATGAAAACCCAGGAGTGCAAGGCAGGTGCCTGGCTTAATTCTTAAAGAATGAGCTTCAGAGATATCAGCAATTATGATCACATCTGGGGCTGTAAATTTGTCACAGTTCTCAGGATGGGACATGTCCTCGTGTCCTGCTGTTGCATGGAGGACTGGTGCTGGAAACCAGCTCAGTGTCTGTGTGTGGCTCTATAAAAAAGATTAAAAAGGTTTGCAAAGAAATACTTTGCAAAGAGCAACACGCCAGCTCCACTGAAACCACAGGGGCTTGTGTGCCGGTTAAACACTGGATATTTTTTATTTGCCTTTTGTTTTACAACGTGTGCTTGAGTTATGAGCCAGGCATGAGCCATGTAGTGAGCTCTGCTTCACAGCCATAGGAACGAGAAGTGTTTTCATTAAAAAAAAGAAAAGCTGAATTACTGCACCTCTGCCCAACTCCCGGCAGTCCCGGGGAGATACAACGCCAGCACAACAACCGCATTTCATGTCCTTTCAGAGTGGAAGCTGGAAAGTAAAAGTAACTGCAGAAAAGGAAACGAAACTGCTGGACTGAGTTATCCAGCCCTGAGCTAGAGTTGATGATTAATCAGCTTTGGCAGGGAAAACAGGTTTCTGCACACTCCCCTAGTTACTTGCTCACCTCCCCTGCCTGCCTGCTGCAGCCCAGCCAAGTGGGTGGTGGGTTTTTGGGGTGTCCCTGCGTGCCCGCTGTCCCCCTCGGGCTGGGATGGGGCCGGGGATGGAGGTTGTGAAAGAGCTATGTCACTCTCCCCCCGCTCGCCTGAGTCAGGAGTCTGGGACCACAGCTCAGCTGCCGCCACCTTCCTCCCGGCCCAGCGGCTGGTTGCGCTTATTTAGTAAAAAGGAAAAAATGTCCCTTATGAGTGGTGAGGGGGAAGTGACTGTGACCATCCTGGCTTATCAAGCCTTCGTGACTCAGGTCCAAGAAATCATGTGCTTGGACAGAAAAATAAATGTAGTTCAGTTTCCTTTCATTTATCTTCTGCATTTTGAGGTTTCACGGTCCGAGCAAACCAAAGCATGCTTTCCTGGTGCTTCAGGTTTCCAGCAAACTGCCAATTTTTAGGGCTCAGGCAAAAAACTTGAAAGCATTGGCAGACCCTGCCTGTTGCTGGCTGTAGTGAGAGATCTCAGACACCTGAGGAGTCCTCCCTGGCTCCCCCTCTCCATCCCTCCCCAGCTCTGGGGTTTCTTCCACCTCTTTCCCATTGTTGTGGGTTCTTCCAGACATGGAGCATTTCCTCTGGGCTGCGTGAGGAAATTCAGGTTGGCCTGAATCTAGCTGGAGGGATGAGTTGTACCACAACTAATAAAAACCTACCCCAACCGACACCTGATGGCATCTCCTTGCAGCCCAGCACCCTTCCCCCCCCCAGTCTATCTATGCACCGAAGCATCATTAGACATCTGAGGTCCAGCTGAGCAAAATGCACCGGGCAAAGTCCTACTGCTGGTAAACTGGGGATGTCGAGCGGGAACTCAGGTGCAGCAGTTAGCCTCTGGCTATTTTTTAAATAAATGAGCTTACAAAAAAAAATGCGGTGGTTTCCCAGGGCCTAATGCCGGAGCATCCAGCTCCATCTCAGCTGCCTGGCTAACATCGCCTCTCTTCACCCCATGTGTCTTCTTATTGCAAGGAGATGGTGAAGAAAAAGCGGGAGAGAATTGTGAGCGAGTTTGGGAAGCTACATCGGCTGCTGGCCGATGAGGAGAAGCTGTTGCTCCAGAAGCTGGAGGAGGAGGAGAAGCAGATTCTGCTGATGATCAATGAAAACCTGGCCAACCTGGTGGAGCAGAAATCCTTGCTGGAGGAGCTGATCCTGGAGATAAAGGAGAAGACCCAGCAGCCAGCCGACAGGCTGCTCAAGGTCAGGCTATGCCACCAGCCCCACTAACTCAGCCCTGGTGCCTTTGCTGTCTGGGCGGGTGGCCAGAGCCAGGCTGGCTGGTGGGCACGAGGCTCTGGAGCCCCACACCCAGAATGTTTTTTCTCTTTTCCTTCTAGGACATGAAAAACATGCTGAGCAGGTAGGTACCCATGCTTGTTCTTCCCACCATCCTGGCTACCTCCAGGCTCTGAGATGTTTGTTTCTGTTTGGGGCTGACAATGGAGGGACTGAGACCATCAGGGATTGGAGAAGAGACTCCATCCTCTTCTTCCAGGCCCTCAGAGCCAAGGTATTGCCTGGCCTTGTGGTGTGTGAGATGCGTCCCCTCTGAAGGAACATGCTGCCCAGCTGGCCTCGCTCCTTCCTTCCCAGGGAATGGCACTGCTGCTCTCAGCATTGTTTAGCTCTGGTCCCATCATGCTTGCTGGCAAGCAAGCAGTTATCCCTAGTGCTCTTCACAGCTGAAGAGCTCAAGGGAGGAGATGCATCTGTGCAGCCAACAGGAAGGCATTAAACTGCCCCCCCCCCAGCAGGAGACTGGTCATGACATGGGCTCTGAATACAGCTGATGGGCATTGCTCTCCTTTCAGATGCGAGGGAGTAAAGCTCCAGTCCCCCAAGGCTGTGTCTGTGACCCTGAAGGAAAACTACAGCATCCCTGAGCGCTGCATGGGCATGAGGGACATGCTGAAGAAGTTCAAAGGTAAGGGGGCTGCTTTTGTGGCAGCTCCTGGCACATTTGGGCTCTGGTCTGCCCCTCCATATCCTGGGGCACGGGGACATTTTTTCAATAAGCTTTGTCCAGCTGGTCTCAGTTTGTGTACTGATGAATTCAGGCTGGTTTCATGGTGGGCAGACCTTCCTCGTTCTGGTCTTGGGTGGGTTGTGAGCTGACCCTGAAGCCTAGGAACTCACTCAGGGGTTTCAGGCTCTGTGTTGCCCATGAAGTCTTGCTTTCGGCGTTGGCTGTTTCTGAAACTGTACCAGGAGCTGCAGAGCTGCCATCATTTGGTTCCTGCTCTGCAGCCAGATGCCAAAGATTTTGATGTGGTTTATGGTTAGCATCATTTTCTGTATTCACTTCTCCACTGCCGGGCAGTGCTGGGAGCTGTGCAAAACCATGGGCACAAGCGTATAAATGTGGGAGGGAGGAAGATCTGGAAGAGCCCAGCATCCAGGTTGCAGGTGCCCACTCGTGTCTGCATGTGCAGACCCCCAAATCCTTGTCTGTCCTCCCACCCTTCTCTTACTCCAGTGGACGTGACTCTGGACCCTGAGACGGCGCACCCGGAGCTCACCCTGTCTGAGGACCGCAAGAGCGTGCGGCGTGGGAGCAAGAAGCTGATTCTGTCCCTCTTCGACAACCCCAAGAGGTTTGGCACCACGCCAGTGGTGCTGGGGAGTCAGGTCTTCTTCTCTGGCCGCTCCTACTGGGAGGTGCAGGTGGGGGACAAGCCTGAGTGGGGCTTGGGGCTGTGCAGGGAGTCTGCCAGCCGGAAAGGCAACGTCCTCTTCTCCCCGAACAATGGCTTCTGGGTGCTGCGGCTGCAAAATGGGGGCAACTATGAGGCCCTCACCTCGCCCACCTCCCCTCTGACCCTGAGTGTGAGACCCCGGCGCATTGGGATCTTCCTGGACTATGAGGCAGGAGAAATCTCCTTTTACAACGTGAGCGATCGCTCCCACATTTACACCTTCACCGACAAGTTTTTGGGGAACCTCCGTCCTCTCTTCTTCCTGGGTGCCTTTTTGGGGGGCAGAAATGCAGAGCCTTTGGTGATCTCTTGGGTCAGGGACACGCAGGGGACGGGGTGCATCGTCCTGTGACAGTGGCTACCCTGGCTTCTCACCGGTGGGCATAGACAGGAGAGCCGGACCGGCTCCTCCCGTGAGCGGGGCAGCACCAGGGAAATAGCTGTGTGCCTTTATGAGCATCATGGCAGGGTCCCCGTGTGCTCCTGGCTGCTGGTGGTGACCCTCCAAGTGTGACATCCACCCCATGCCATGCCCATGCTGGGAAGGGCGCTTTGCAGTGGGGACATGCCATAACCCGCTGTGCTGCCAATGGGGACCGGGGCGCCCGCTGCCCACTGCTGCCCTGCTGCCCATCTCATGGGCTGCTGGAGAAGGGTGCGCACCCGGCTTGCTGCATAGTGCTGATTTTGGTGTGACTCGTACTGGAACAAGGCAATAAAGGGTCGATTTGGGGAGCCTTGTGCAGTTAGCAGTGTGGTTTTGTGGTGCGTCCATCCCTGCTCGTTAGCCCCAGCTAATCTGCCACATCTCAGAGGGCAAAGGGTGCTGCTGGACCTGGTCCTCTCTGGCCCAGAGAGGGTCCTTGAGTGATGCTGCTGTGGCATCAGGGGGACATCGCAGCAAGCCGGGTACACGCCAGGCAGGGACTGGGTAGTTGGCCACGGCTCAGCCTCGCTGTGCTGGGGCCTGGGGGCAAGGGGACATCTGTGTGGGTGTGGGTACTGCACTGCCTGGTGGCTCTTGGGCTGCTCTCTCTGGTCCCCTGGAAGGGACATCACCTTCAGTTGGGTAGGTCCAGCCCCTCCTCCTCCCCTCACAAGCCCTGTGGGTAGGAAATCTCCAAGTGTGGAAAGCCATGTGTTGCGCTCCCCAGGACAGGGGCACTTCAGAGGCTGCAAAAGCCAGGGAAAAAAAAATAAGCCAGCCTCTGCTGATGTCTCCAGAGGTCACCTTTGGTCTCTCCATCCCCTGGGACATCTCTTCTCCTCCAGGCTGTACTGCTGCCCCAACCTCTTGCCTCAAGCAGTCTGCCTCTGTGTTGCCAGAGGAAAGGCTCTCCAGTCCTTAAGCTCAGCTGTGGCATCAGCCAGTCCTACTCATCTAAACCAAAGCGCCCATGGCTCACAAGGCCAGGAGGCAGGACACACTGCTGTGGGGGAAGATGGGGCGGAGGCGATGCCAGCAGCCACGGACTGCCAGCTGGAGCAGCTGCGGAGCGTGTCCTTCAGACAAAAATAACGAAGCTGCTTAATTTAAAGATTGATTCATTTCAAATAAAATGAGATTTGATAAAGCATGGTCTTCAGTGCTCAGCACAGTTTCTCTGGGGATGTCCTGAAAGGTGCTTTAGGAGTCTTCTAGTGAAAAAAGATGCTGGACCTGGGATAGCAGTTCCTCTCGGCTGAGTTTCGTTGCATTTTGGGGAGTCCCACCCTCCTCCCTTCAGCTGCAGGCCCTCTTTTGGAGGCTGCGTGGCAGAGAGAAGAGACCACTGGAAGAGCCCAGTCTCAGCTTTGCCATATCCCAGGAGGTCTTGGTGGGCTCTGCAGCTCGCTGAACTCTACAGGAGTTTACGCAGTCTGAGAAGATAAGAAAGGACATGAACTTTGAGGTCTTGACAGAGGGCTGAAAGCAGAGGCAGTTGTTGGGGGGGGAGTGATGAGGACGGCCAGGGAAACCTGTTGTGCAGGGTGATAGTTGGGAAGGGACCAAGCTAAATGTCACCGAACCAGGGGCGGGAGGAGGTGGTAGGATGGAAACTGTCCAGAAAGCAAGAGCGATCTGACCATGGCAAGTTGACAGCTGAGCGGCACTTGCTGCTGCGCCAGAGGGATGAAGACCGTTTCCAGAAGAGGCTGGAGGAAGTGCAACTGTTCAGAGATCTTGCAAAGAGGGGGAAGAAATGAATGAGCAGGAAGGATGTGAACTCACCCCGATGCAGCATCCAAAGTGTTCCTAGAAATCATTAATCTGCCTCAGCCAGGAAGGAGAGTAAAGTTTGAAGGCATGAGATAGGTCTGAATATGCCATAAAATTTTCCATCTGGTGAACTCGCCACCTCACCTGCAACTAAGAAACTGCTCATAGCAGATACCATTCTGCCTTGAGATGCCCAGACTGGTTGGCAATGGGCAGCCAGAGAAAAGCCAGGAGCACTGGGACCTGGCTTTTAGAGCTTCCTGCTAACCTAAAGCTAAAGCTTCTCCTAAAGCTATTTGCAACCAGTTTTTCTGTTTAAGTCGTGACAAGTCAATCTTGCCCCTGTCCTCGGTGTAAATGCATTTATTGCCTGTCTCTAGCCTCCATGCAGATCCTGCTCAGCAAGGATCAGGTCCTCCTCGCACTACCAGCCCCAGCCGTGAGGGACGGCTGCATGGCACAGTGCAGTCCAGCCTGAGCATCTTCCCACAAGCGTTCCTGCTCCCCGGCTCCAAGCAAGCTGGTGACCCTCACACGGCATCATAAGGTTATTTATTACCAAAAGGTTTGACCTGTATGTGCCAGGCTAGTCACAGTCACACCATTTCCTTTTGATTTCCATATGCTGAAGGAAGATGGACATATATGTATACACATATACATATACATATATTTTGCAGGAACATTTTGGGTTGAGGCAGTCTCTTGCTGTGGTGGGTCCCAGGACTGATTTGCTCAAGCTCTCTGATTTTATTGAAGGCAGTAATCCCTTGGGATACCACGTCTGGGAGAACAGCCATGGGTTGGGATTGGGTGACCAGGGAGCTGTTTTTCTGAGCAATCAGTAGATTAATGTCAAATTTTTGGGTTTTAGCTTCTGGGGCAGTTTGGTCACCCAGCTACACTGACTGTGTCCCCTGTTAAGATCCTCCACAGCAAAAATTACAGATCTGCAGTTTTAGAAATGTGTTTTCTCAACCAATGTTAACATCTTTCTCCTCTAGTATAGTGGAAAATGTTTCGTCATCTTACGGGAATGTAAGTAGTCATCTGCCTCTTGCTAAGAAGTGAGCAGAAATGTTCATTGCTACTTCTGCCTTCTGTTTTCTGCTCCAGGGAAGGCGATAGCCAGGTACTGTTTCTAGAGTAATACTTCTTTGTCATCCTCAGCCCTGGAAGTCTGGGATATATCGCTATTTTAAGAAAGCAATACTTTTGTATGCAGCATGCGAAACCATCCACTTTTTTAGGTGCTGGTCCCCCAGAAGAGACACGGTCCCCCATCTTGGTGTCACTGGGAAGAGTGGTTTCGGGTGGAGGACCGAGCCTCCCCTCTCTGTGGCGAGCTGGGGCCCCGGTCATGGGATGGTATAGAAGACACAGAGTTGGCACTTTGGAGCACACAGGCATTTTGCATTAAGGGTGTCTAATTCCTCTCTGAAAAAGTGGAGATGTTAAAGCTGTCAGACCATGAACCTTGATTGCCATCAATGCATATCTCCACCAGCACAGCCCAGCTCCTCCTTCTGTGCAGTGCCAGACTGCGACCTCCAGCTCCCCTGGCTGTCGTTATACCTCAAAATGCCTGTGGACACAGCAGGGTGATACAAACAACAAATTTATAGAGATGTGCATCTATATTATACTAATGATGTTATTCCTATCATAGTAAGGGTTTCATTTTTGTTCACAGCTAGGATTTCCCAGGGTTGTCATTAAAAATATTTACTGTTATATATATTGCACAAAACATTCAGTAAAGACCACACTCTGGTTTCAGGATGAGTCTCTTTTTTAAGTAGTTTACAAATTCTGAAACCCTTGATACTGTTGCTCTTGTCTTGGTCTGAATCCAGAGGAAACCCCCTGCAAGCCACCCTTCTCTTGGGTCCCAGCCTCCCCTTTCTCTTCATCTGCTGCCTCCAGCTTCATGCCCTCTGCTTCTTGCTTTCACCTGCCCCGTCTCCAGTGGGTGCTCCCTGAGCACCCTGCGAGGCTGTTTCTGGGAGAGATGATTCACCCCTGAGACCCACACACGGGCACTGGGACATACCAGGGCTCCTCCAAGGGCTGCACAGTGTGAAGGTTTTCTAGCTCTAGCAGCAAGGTCAGCTTAAAATAGCTGCATCAATGTTTATCACAGAATCAAAGAAACACAGAATCACAGACTGGCAGGGGTTGGAAGGGCCCTTTGGAGATCATCTAGTCCACCTCCCTGCCAAAGCAAGGTCATCTAAGAGCAGGTCGCACAGGCCATCCAGGCGAGTTTTGAATGTCTCCAGAGAAGGAGACTCCACCACCTCTCTGGGCAGCCTCTACCAGTGCTCTGCCACCCTCACAGGAAAGGAGTTATTCCTCATGTTCAGATGGAATTTCCCATGTTCCAAATTGTGACCGTCGCCCCTTGTCCTGTCGCTGGGCACCACTGGAAAGAGTCTGGCCCCATCGTCTTGACACCCGCCCTATAGATATTGGTAAGCATTGATGAGATCCCCTCTCAGCCTTCTCTTCTCCAGGCTAAACAGCCCCAGGTCTCTCAGCCTTTCCTCATAAGAGAGATGCTCCAGTCCCTTGGTCATCTTTGTAGCCTCCACTGGAAAGGACTCTCTCCAGCAGTTCCTTCTCCTTCTGGAACCGGGGAGCCCAGAACTGGACACAATACTCCAGATGTGGCCTCACCAGGGCAGAGAAGAGGGGGAGGATGACCCCCCTCAACCTGCTGGCTACACTCTTCTTAACACACCCCAGGAGACCATTGGCCTTCTTGGCCACCAGGGCACATTGGTGGCTCATAGGCATCCTGTTGTCCACCAGGACTCCCAGGCCTCTCTCTGCAGAGCTGCTCTCCAGCAGATCAACCCCCAACCTGTACTGGTGTACGGGGTTATTCCTCCCCAGGTGCAGTACCCCACACTTGCCTTTGTTGAACTTCATTAGCTTAATTCTGCCCACCTCTCCAGCCTGTCCAGGTCACACTGTATGCAGCACAGCCTTCCAGCGTGTCAGCCACCCCTCCCAGCTTTGTGTCATATGGCAAATATATCCCCTGCTCTGGGCAGGGTATCCCTGGGTGTGGATTTGTGCTGATGGTGGTACGGGCACTGCAGTCCCTGCTCTGGGCCACCTTTCTGCTCTCCTCCTCCTCCTTTGCAAAACACGGCGGCTCTGAAGATTGCCAGGGATGCTTTCTCCATGCGCACACTGATGCTCGCGGGCTTTGGAGGTAGCTGCGAGCTTGCTGAAAGCTGCTGGCTGCCTTTGCCTTGCTCGTGCGGGCTTCGTTCACACCTCTATGCCCGGGGGTGTGGATTAACGAGCGCGCTGTATCCCTCGCATGCACTTTGAGGGCTCCTCTGAGCTGTCACGCGTAGGTGGGTGTAAGATCAAGAAAGACATGAGCAATTCAGGACTCCCCGCAGGCTCCCGGAATAGCGGTGAGGAGTTAGCTGAGGTACCCAGGGTGGGTGTCTGCTGTGGGTGGCTTGAATGTGACCCGGGCTGTTAAGGACGTTGGTGCATGGGGTTGTTTGAAACAGGCTCAGACAGTGCATGGGCTGGATGGTGCTTCCCATATCACCCTGTGCTGTGTGTTCTTCGGTGAGAAACCTGCAGGACTGCTCTCAGTGCCACAGAGACAGGTGGGGTGTATATCCCAGAGGGACTGCGGAGGCTCAAGCCATTTGGGATGACCCTGTTGCAGGTGTTCTCCCTCCTGGCCCCTGCTCCTGCTCTTCACTGGAGCAAGGGCAGCTCTGGGCACTCGGCTTTGTGCCAACCTCAGTCCCCAGGGTGAAGCTACTGGGCACCAGCACTCAGATACCGGCCTGGCTGGTGCCCAACGGCCAGGGTGTCCTCACCTCCACCTTGGCCACCATGAGCCCCGCTCCCGGAGCTGGCCCTGGGGCACACGGTGCCCGGGGATTCAGGGCTGTGACCAAAGCCACTGCCCTCGCATACAGGAGCAGCTCCTCGTCACCAAGGCACAGCCGCCTTCGTGGTGATGCCCACCTGAACCACCCAGCCATGGGTCCTGATGGCTGGCATAGCTCTCCATTTCACTACCCCTCCTCCTTGGATGCTATTTTAATCTGGGTGCAGTCAGTGCTGTAGCGGGATGACTGATGGGGTGCATGCTGCCCCGTGGGCTGAGAAGCTGGGGGCTGCAGTTCCTGAAGTGACGAGGCTCCTGACATACCCGATACGCTCCTTTCTCCCCCAAACACACCCACATCCCCCTGGTCCCTTCCAGTCCCATCTGAGGCTCTGTTCACTAAGTGGCTGCCATGGTTTGAGAAACTCACAACAATTTTTATCATTTAGACAATTATTCTCTTACCTGATGACCCCTCCCCACTCAGGAAGGGGAATCGGGAAAAAACTAGGAAACACAAGAGGAGAAATAAATAGATTTAATAGGATAAGACTAAATAATTAACATTAACAATACTGAAGAACCAATATCGATCCCAATATGAGAATAAAATATAGAAGGCTTATACTCAGCCCGTTCTATCAGTAGAGAGCTGTGCGTTCCCAGCTACGGCCTTGGGAGGAAGGGAAGGGCTCGGGACTCTGGCACTGGGGCAAGAAGTTCCCAGGACCACATCTATCACAGAAGGGAGAAAAACTCCTCAGCAAACTTTCTAATTTATATTGAATGTGACGTTCATGGTATGAGATAATCCTGTTGGCCAACTTGGGTCAATGCCTGGGTCTCACTCCTCCTCATCCCTGCATGTGGTGAGCTCGAAAACACGGACACCTTGAAACCTGCATCCCATAGCTGGCTATAAAGTAAATATTATCACAAATTCAGACTCTAAGTCTTCTAAAAGTGAAGTCTTCCCAAATATTAGAAGAGAAATTAGTCCTGTGCCGCTCAAACCCGGATAGCGGCTCCCACCCAGCCTCTGCCTTCTGTCTTCTCATTTTCACCCCCTCCCCAGGATCAAACTTCCTGCCCTGTGTCTCACTGACATTCGTGTTGGTCCTCCCAGATACAGTAAGTAAATGCTGTGTGGGGACCTGAGTCCCTGACCTGAGCCTTTTTCCTTGGGCTGCCCTATCAACATCAGAGGTCCAGGTAGCAGGAACCCAAACCCTCGTTGTTCATCCAACAATGCATGTCCAGAGCTGATCAGTGCGATCTAAATGCTATCAGTGGTGTGGGGCTCCATCGCCTTCAGCTGCGGTGGGAGACCAGCCCTAGGGCTGCAGTGGAGATGTCTCCTTGCAGGGGCAGATCCTGTACCGGGGCCGGAGTCCGGCCAGGTGATTGCGGGGGGACACTGCATCTCTGCACAGGCATCTCCAGAGATGGGCAGGTTTTGGAGACACAGAGAAAAAACACCTTTTCTCATAAGAGGGGCACATCTGCCAAGCCTCGTGTCCCAGCTAAATTAGAATTTAATGATATAGTTCTAAAAATCTTGGAGTGATACATATTTTTTCCATTCTCAGCTCTGGGAATAGCTGGTCCATTTTAGCTGTAGCTCTCAGAAAACCTTCCCCGAAGCAGCCAGCATGTTAAATTCCAGCCCCTAAAGGTAACATTTTAATTGACAATAATGGGGCCAGCGATGGAATTTAACTAGCTGCCAGTAGTCATAATGAGTAGTAATTAAATACCTTATAAAAAGAGTGAGCCAAGCTACTTGAATGTAATCTATGCCCTTCTCACACCTCCTCTTTCATGTTTTTTCTCTTCTTATTTTGCAAAACAGCACGTTCAGATAGGGGAAGCTTGTGGGGGTTTTGACAGCGCAGAAAGGGGAATAAAGAACACGGTACCACTATTATAATTTCAGCTATTGTCATCGCAAAGAGTAGTAATAGGGTCAAAGTCAGAAATTTTGTACAAAAATATTTATTTCTCAAAATTTGAATTAAATATTACATCAAAAATACAATTAATTAAATACAGAAAAAATAACCTAAGCATTAGTCTTCATTTAAAAAAATATATCTATTATATAATATTCTTATTTGTCTGGAGTGGAGTTATTGCACCTGATCCCTCCCCTATAAAAAATTAAATAGCAATACACTAAAGTCATATTCTGGAACATTTCAATTTCCTAACTAGCTTTAAATGAGGTTGAAGCCTTTCTAGCGGATCCCACAGCTGGCCGTGGCTCGCTCATCCCGGCAGCCGGGGGATGCAGGGCGGCAGGGTCTGTCCTGGGACCTCAGTTCAGCTCCAGCTCGTTCACGTACTGCTGGACCCAGTCCTGCTCAGGGTTGGCGCAGACTTCACGGCCCTTCTTGGTGATAAACCTGTGGGGTGCAAAGAGGTAAGTTTTCGGTGCAATGCATGGAGGGGAACCCTGCCCCAAACCCAGCCTCTCCCGAGGATCAGCAGAATTTGAGCATGCAGCACATCACGCCCATCACATTGGCAGTGGTGGAGCAGGACTGGTGTGAGCCCCCATGAAGCACCACCCTGCATCTCTTGGCCCCCCATCCCTCCTGTCCATGGGGCCAGACTCCATCCCCTGTCTTTTGTAAAGGGGTTTTTCTCTCTCTGGATCCTCAGCCCAAAGGGAGAGCCCACCACCGCACTGGAGGAGAGGACTTACACGACGGCTGGCTGGGAGCACAAGCTGTTGGTCTCATAGTACTCCACCACGAAGCTGCGGGGCAGCTGCCGGGAGGTGTAGGTGAAGCAGCAGGAGGTCGGTGGGTCGGAGCCAACTGTGAAAGGCAAAGATGGTCGTCAGCAGTGGTCAGGGGTGGGGAGCAGGGGCAGGGAGATGGGACCACAGAGCTCTGGATCTGGGGATCGGGGAGGACACGGAGGAGGAAGAGGAAAGACAAGGTCTTTCTTCTTATTATTTAATTCTTTCTCGTTTGGATTCACCCTGAGCTGGTGCTGACACAGCCCATGCTGTGCTTTGAGCTGTGTGTGGCAGGAGAACCCCCATGGTCTGGAGCACCCACCAGAAGTTGGTCTGACATGGGAAGGGACCCTGGATGGAAGGGCTGGCCTGGCAGTAGGGACCCTGCCCAGCAGCAATATCTTTCCTGTCCCCATTTAGAAAGGAGGGAGAGATCCCAGACTTACTCGGTGCAGCGGAGGTCTGGTAGCAGAAGGTGGCGATAAGAACAGCGAGGGCAGCCACAGAGACCTTCATGTCAGCTGAGAAGTGGTGGCTGGAGCTGAAGCAGGAAAGTGGAGCTTGAAAGCCTCTTTTCTGTCTGGTGCTGAGACAGTCATCAACTCCCCAATTTATGGGGTGAGGACATCTGTGCAGTGGCTTGCGTAGGCATGGTGGAATTTCCCCCAGAGAAGAGGCTGCTCATGGTGCAGTCTTGTGGTGGAACAGAGCAGCAGCCCCAGCCCCGGAAGGGCTATGCTCCCCCCTGCATTCAGAGCGTCTCCAGTGATACAGGATATGAAACAGTCACCATTGCTATTTCTGCTTCTTTCATGCATGTCCCTTAGTAAGAATTTCCCCTGTGGAGGTTCCTGCATTTGTCAACAGACTCCTCTTACCCACCCTGCCCAAGCAGCTTGGAGGCGAGAGTATGTCCTTCCAAGAGCTGTGCAAATGGGCTGAAGACCATGGATGGGACGAGACCAGTTAGGGACAAAGGAGCTGAGGTCTCCTCTACCCTGGACTGTCTCCCTCCCACATTTGCACAGCCCATGCTGCCCCAGTAGCAGGAGACGGGTACTGTCACCAGTGGGATTCATGTCCTGTACATGCTTCACATAGTCTGAAGGGACTGAGAGCATGTCCTGCAGCTGTGAGGGTATTGCAGGCTCCAGCACCAGTGGTGGGTGTGAAATAAGAGTCCCAGCAGCTGAAGCACTTGAGTTTCCTCCTCGGTTTAAGGGAAGGAAGAGCTGAGATGTGGTGTTATGTCCTGGAGGTGCCTACCCCATTCTAGGTCCTATAAGGAGACCCTAAATGACTGATCTAGGTTAGACACTTAAATTTCAGTGGCTACTGATAAGTGAGGACTATCATTGCTGGGCATGGAGATGAAGAGAGCCAAAAGAAGTATGAAGATGTTGACTGTGACCCTGAAGATGAGTCAGGAGGGGGTCCAGGATCAGGGTGAGGAAGAAGACACTGCTTCTGAAGACCAGGAGCAGGTTAACTGGAGGACAATGGCAGAAACTGGGATTTCTGGCAAGAAAGGGTGTCTCAGCAGAAAAGATAAAATTGTAATGACCACAGACAATGAGGAATGACCATGTTGTCCCAGAGGTGTCCCACTCTCAAGGAGGCTTCTGCTGGGAGCTATGGTGGTGTTCCTGCCCCACACCATGGCTGGGGAGGGCAGATCTACCCCATGGCGCAAAGGTGGCACTTGCCAAGCTGAGCATCACCTCCTTCCTGGCCACACCATGGCCAAGCTGGTCCCCTCACCATCTTTTCCTTTCCATCTGCAGAGTGGCGTACCCATCAGTTCAGACCCCACTTCCCCCTCCACTTCTCAGCTTGCCTGTCCCCAAATATCCTGGGAGGATGAGGGAGAGCCTGCCTCTGCAGGCAGCAGTCTCAGCCAGGCTGGAGTTGGGAACCCAGCATTCAGCCAGATGCCAGCTGGACCAGAAATCACCCCTGAGCTAGTGTCAGCTTCCTTGGCTCCTCTGTCTTGTTGCTCAGGGAATATCACTTGTAGATGTACGTAAGAGCGTGGTTTGCCTCTGAGCTGTTCCCTCTGATTGTACCTTCAAGCATTCATAGGTCATGTCTTCAGATACGCCACCTACAACCATCTGGTCCTGTCCTACTCCTAAGGCACACGATGTGGGTAGGGCAGGCCAGAGAAATGCCATTTATGGTGGAGAAATGTTCTGATAAAAAACAAGTTTCATTAAAACAGAAGAATTAATTGGAAATCCGCATTGATTATTCAAATGTTTTCAATGAGATACTTTTCTGTTTCAGGCAGCTGAAAACCTCCATGCCTTTATACATTTGTTGGCAAGCAGATACCAAATTATTTTGGACTGTGAGGGACCATTTTTTAATTAAATAAATAAATAAAAAAATCATTAGTTTAGCTGAGTCAGCTTAGGGTCAGTTTAGCCTAGATAGTGTGTGTTAACGGGGCCAGGAAAGGGCTGAAACTTTTCTACTGCTGAAAGCCAAAAATAACCCCAGAGTCAGGGTGTTCGCTTCCTTGTGGTTCTGTTTTTTCCTTAGAAATCTGACAAGCTGCAACTCTGCCAGCTTTTTGCAGGCTGGCTAGAGGTGGGAGGCTATAGTCATATCAGTGATGCCCTGGGATGTCGCAACATGGTTCTAAAAAACGTTTCCTCACCCACTCGCACCGCATTCCAGTCATGATGAAATGAGAAAGTATTTTCTTCTAGCCCTTCCCCCTTTTAGAAAGAGAGGATGCTGCATGTCTCAGATGAAGGACCACCTAGGCCGGGAGGTGCTCTAAGATGGAGAGATGGCCATGGAAGAGTGGCCAAAGTGGGCTGGAGGATCTCAGGGTAAATTAGGTCCATAGCACAGAAAAATGGTGGTGTAAGATGGAAGTTTTCTCACCGTGGCTCCAGGTGGTTTCAGGATTCATGACCCAGTCTGTGGTCTACCCTTGCCCCCGCTGCCAGCAGGCAGTGCTTTGAGTCAGCAGGACAGGCTTTCTGAGGCAGTCTGGCCGATTTTGTACCAATTTACATAGAGGGATATGATAGAGCTAGAAAAGCTCTATCTAGAAAAGCAAGCCCCCAAAAAATCCCAGGAGAAAGTGCTAAGTAAAGCAAATGCCCAAAATAAATTTGGTGATAGCAGAAATATGGAAATTCTCGATCTTGAATGAAAGGGGAACCCTGAAAAAAACCCAGTGAGACTGGATGATGTAAGTTGCTATTTATGGCAGGTTTAATGCTGAGGAGTCAGGATTCGCTCAGAAAAGGAAGCACTTAAAAATATCCTGAGTTCAGAAACTGCCTCTAAGACCAGCTCCACTTCCACCTGCAAGTCTCCATCCTGCCCTGCTCACAGCTTATGTACCGGTGACTTCCCATCAGTGTCCAGAAATCTCACCCCCACCATTCTTGACATATCTGGAGAAATGTTGGAATTTTTCAGATGACATCATGTCCTGGAACCGGCTCCAATGGTAACCTGTGTGTGTGGGATTGACTGGGAACCATCTGTCTCCACCGCGCTGGGTGAAGGGGAGAGCGCGGCCATCCTGGCCAGGCGGTGGGAGCGAGTGCTGGCCACCGCCGGCCATGTTGCACAAGAGACCCCTTCGTGTTTCCCCGAAATCATGTCACGCCAGGAAGATGTTCATAGCTGATAAAAAAAAAAAAAGCATCTCATTAAAGATTCAACCTTCCTCCAGCAAGGGCATTTTCTGAAAAAAATCCTCCAGGGAATACTGTC
The DNA here is from genome assembly GCF_000708025.1 of Charadrius vociferus. NCBI lineage: Eukaryota > Metazoa > Chordata > Aves > Charadriiformes > Charadriidae > Charadrius > Charadrius vociferus. Next base: position 1,350,004 of record NW_009649189.1, on the reverse strand, counting down.
ACTTTCTAATGGCTAATGCCTCAAGTTTTTCCTCACGTTTCTTTTGAAACAAAACAAAACAAAGAGGATTAAGTGTATGGTATTTCAAAACAAATTAAGGTGAAAAAAAAGCGCCTCCTTGTTCTGCACCCCTCTCTGTCCTCGGCATGAAAGGAAGAGAAAGAAACAGGGAAAACTTGAGTTTTAGCAACTTTTTGAGCCTTAGGGAATCAGCTGTGGGGCCATGCAGTTGGGGCAGTCTGAGTGCTCCCAGCTCACCCGGACTGCCAGCTCCAGGGGCTGCAGCACCCTCAGTATCCCTCAAGCTCTGCAAATACCTGGGAGGAGGAGACAAAGTGTCTCTGCTGGGCTGAGTCTTCTGCCCTGGAGGACAGTCCACCTCACTCAGATCTTTGGTGAGTCCAGAAAGAGCAAGGAAGAACTGCATGAAAATTCGTATCTCTGCGAGGATGGAAAACAAAGCCAGTTTTATAAACTTATGAACCCACTGGACCTTGCGTGCTTATCATAATCAAGCAAAAAGGAAAGGCAGCAGCAAGCCACACATGGATGGTTTTCATTTTCATTCCTGCCCCTGGAGCCCAGCTCTCCAGGAGGTCTGCATGGGCGGGCTGTGGGTGGCCCGCGGGATGCAGAGTGGGAAGCACAGTGGGATGCAGAGCGGCCGGCTACACCCCGCAGATGCTCTGGGGATGGCCGAGCACCACGACCCTCCCCTGCCCACCGAGGGGGCTGAGGCCAGGGTTAACCTGCAGTCTTGTGTCAGGGCCATTGCCACAGGTGGGGGACTTCCCTAACGTATGGCCCTCGGACCTCCTGAAGCACCCCCATGTCCACCAGTGCCGGTTTTGCGGTGTGCTGGCAGGGACGTGCCTGGTGTAGGTCCTCCCCCAGCACCGATGGGGTAGGAAGCCCCCGGGGAGGTGTGCGCCCCTGCTGCCACAGCGAGGTGTGAGCTTTCCAGCTGCAGTGGTCAGGCACGGAGACGGGCAGCGGAGCTCGGATGTTTACTACCCCCACGATTTATTCTGGGCTCGCTGCAAAACTGCAAACCACTTCCCATGTGTGGGGGCTGTTTGGAGGTTAGGGCACTCTGCAGTGTCTCTCTGAAGTGCAGGGTCCCATCCTACTCCCTGTCACGCTGAGGCTTTTTGCCATCCCAGATGGGCTTCTGCCCTTCAAAAGGGCCATTGTCCAGCCGCCCTGGCCGGCACGGGCTCTGCCTGGCACCCACATGCCCCGGGGGAGAGGGGGGGCTTGGGGAGCTCCGGCACTGCTCGCTGGCATGCCACAGCCCCGCAGCCTCCCCATGAGGCCTCTGATAGCCTTCGGGGACTGCACAAAGAGGTGCAGACGCAGGAGGGACTTGCTGGGGACAGTTTGGGAGTGGGATCGAAGGGGAGCTGGACTTGGTCAGGGATTGCCTTTGCCCCAGGCTGCAAGCAGAGGGACAAGGCTGTGACCCCTGGGGCACTGCACCAGCATCTCCTAAACAGGGCACCCCACACCCAGAGCTCATGTCCGCTTGTGGGCAAGAGGATCAAATGTCTAGCAGGAGTGACAGGGATGGGATGTTCAGAGAAAGCTCTGGGGAGACCTTAGAGCCCCCTCCAGTCCCTAAAGGGGCACTAGGAAAGCTGAGGAGGGACTCTTGATCAGGGAGGGGAGCCATGGGACGATGGGGAATGGTTTCAAACTGGAAGAGGGGAGATTTAGATGAGATATTAGGAAGAAATTCTTTACTTTGGGGTTGGTTAGCCCCTGGGGCAGGTTGCCCCGAGAAGCTGTGGCTGCCCCATCCCTGGAGGTGTTCAAGGCCAGGTTGGACGGGGCTTGGAGCAACCTGGGCTGGTGGGAGGTGTCCCTGCCCAGGGCAGGGGGTGGCACTGGGTGATCTTCAAGGTCCCTTCCAACCCAAACCGTTCTATGATTCTGTGAATACCCCTTTACCTACGCCAAGGTCCTTCTGGTGGTGGTAAGCTGCCAGGGTGGTACAACCCTCATGGGTAAGCGGTACCCATAGGGGAAGACAGCCAAGGCTTCCCCATCACCCTGGGGACAGCCCTCACCGCCACCTGCATCCCTCTGTCCTGGGGGTATGTGCTTTGTGACCTGCGGCTCTTGGCAAAGGCAGGATTTGGGGGGTGAAAGGGGTGGGGGGAAGTGGGGGGAGGAGTCCCAAAGCCTCTGGGCTAATCCTTGTCACGATCCACACCAGGGGATGAAGACCCAGCACCCACCATAACATCCTTCCCTACAGTCTTCCCCTTTGAATAATTTTAGCTTTCTTTTTCTTCCTGCACCCAAACAAATCTCATGCCCTAGTATGGGTGAGGTTAAAATGATAAAAAATGGCTCGTTTCCAGGAATAATAAAGGAAGCTTGAGAGACGTCAGCTTCTAAATACTTAAACTGCAGGAACTGTGAGAGCAGAGGGCTCTGGGATTTGGCAGAGAAGCAAAAACCAGTGTACAGAAAGAGCAAACCAAAACCAGAAGCTGTCCTGGGGGGCGAGGGAGCGCTAATTGCTGTGGGAGCAGCCTGGCCAGAGCCCACAGTGGGGCTGCAGGCGGCCACTGGAAGCGGAAGCCCCGTGGCAGGGGGTGAGCAGCGCAGCACAGCGGCTGGGGCGGGAGGGGAACCCCCCATTCCAGGAGGCTTCTCGGCCCTCCAGGGGAATCGCCGTCCCAGCTCACAAAGGGCAGGTTTGTAAGTGCCGATCAGTTTGTGCTGACGACACAAACAAGCGATGGCAGCCGCAGTGGCTCTTTGCAGAGCCTCCTCCTCCAGCCCTGTCAAATTCATTAGGAGCAAATGACGGCTCCTTTCCTTCCACTGACCATCTCAGGGAGTCCAGATGGAGGACAGAGCTTCCAGATGTTACATCAACACCCATCGCACCTCCCCACCAACCCTGGGTGCCCCGCGCAGGCGAGCGAGGTGGCACCATGTGGTGCTTGCTCCTTGCAGGCAGGAGGCTGGTGAGCAGAAGCTGTGAAGTTGCCGTGAGCAAAGCTGTCTCTGGCTGGTGTTAGCCACAAAGCTGTCTTTCTGTAGCCACAACCTTTCTCACCCGGCAAGGCAGCACTGGCAGCCGGCATTTGTCATTTCCCCGCGCACATGCCAGCATGTGAGTTGCAAGCACAGAGGAACATAAAACTCCCACTGTTGGTTTCTGCATGATTTATTTCCGTGGCAAAAAGCCATAGTTTGGTTTTGCTCTGCAGCAATTCAGCCAAAAGCTGGAGCCACTTCTTGTTCTGCCACGCACCTCTGCCCAGCGCCGCTCAGACTCACCCAGGGAAAGCAGCGCTGGTCCTGCCGGGGCTTGCTGTGAATCCAGCAAAATCCAACACCTTCCCTGATACCCGAGTCAGAACTTACAGAGTCTTTGGCCCCAGTAAAAGCACACCCTCGGCCAGGCTGGTGATGCCTCTGCCCAGCTGCAGAGCCTGCAGTCTGCCACAGCCAGTAGCGCCAGCATCCTGGGTTGTAACACAGGACACGACCCTGCAGGGAAGCAGGAGTGCAAAAGAGATCCTCCCCAGGGGGGTAAGTGTGCGGAGGAGCTCATCATCACCTCTGCCAGGGGCCTCGAACCTTCTTTGTCTCCCTGCCAGAGACGAGCCGATTTGTGAAGGATGGCGTATCCGCTGCGCTCACTTGCAGCTCCGGGCCCTGGAACCCACCCACAGGCTGAGCATCCTCTCTGCAGTGGAGGGGGGCTCTGACCACAGCTGCACTCCCAGGCTGCGGCAGGACATCAGGACATCCCAGGTCCCCCCGTCCCTGCAGAGCTGTTGCTCTGCCCTGCTCCTCAGGCAGGAGCTGCCCCGAGCCACCGCACCATGCTGCCAACGTGCAGAGTCTTGAAATTCTCTCCTGTGCCAGGCAGGTTCTCCACCAGTTGTCTCTCACCTTTTTGGCCAGAAAATCCATCTTGGACTCAAAGGAGCTTTTGAAGAGAACTGTTCAGGCTGGCAAAATATCTCCAGTGTGGCAAACCACCTCTTCCAGCAAACTCTGTGCTCCCCTGGGGGCTGAGGTTGGGGGTGGCAAAAGACCCTTCTGCCTGCAATGACCTTCCAAAGTAGGGTGAGATCATGCAATCTGATTGCTTTGTGGAAGCCTGTGGCTGTTAAGGTGACTGTGAGTAACCTGCAAAGATGAGATGGTTGGCTTGGTGCATGAGGTCAGAGCAGGGGACGTTGTTTCTTTTCACTGCCATAACATCCTCATAGGCAAACTGATGAAGTATGGACTAGATAACTGGCAGTGAGAGGGACTGAGAACTGGCTGAACGGCTGGGCTTGGAGGGATGTGATTGATGGCACAAAGTCCAGCTGGGGGCAGATTGCCAGTGGGGAACCACAGGGATCGATACTGGGGTCAGTACTGTTTAATGTCTTAATGACCTGGATGATGGGACAAAGTGCACCCTCAGCAAGTTTGCAGATGGCAAGAAGCTGGGAGGAGTGGCTGACACACAGAGGGACATGCTGCCGTCCCTGCTGCATGCTGCAGGGGGACCTCATCAGGCTGGAGAAATAGGCTCACAAAAACCTCATGAAGTTCATCAAGAAGTGTGAAGTCCTGCCCTTGGGGAGGAACACACCCAGGCACCAGTGCTGGTGCTGACCAGCTGGAAAGCAGTTTGGCATAAAAGGACCCAATGTCCACTCCTGGTGAACACCAAACTGGTCGTGAGTGGCAATGTGCCCTTGCCACAAAGAAGGCCAACAGGCTCCCAGGCTGCACTAGGAGGAGTGTTGCCAGCAGGTCGAGGGAGGTGATCCTTCCCCTCTGCTCAGCACTGCTGAGGCCACTCCTGGTGTGCTGGGTCCAGTTCTGGGCTCCCCAGTATGAGAGACATATGCACACACTGGAGAGAGTCCAGTGAAGGGCCATGAAGTTGCTTAAGGGACAGGAGCATCTCTCCTAGGATGAGAGGCTGAGAGAGCTGGGACTGTTCATCCTGGAGAAGAGATGGCTCGGGGGGACCTTATCAATGTGTGTGTGGGGAGCAAAGTAGATGGAGTCCAACTCCACTCCAGTGGTGGCCAGGGACAGGAGAAGATGCAATGGGAAATTCTATTTAAGCACCAGACAAAACTTTATTACTGAACACTGAAACAGATTGCCCAGAGAGGTTGTGGAGTCTCCATCCCTGGAGGTGTTCAAAGCCCGTCTGGACATGGTCCTGGGCAGCCCTCCCAGCTGACCCTGCTTTGAGCAGGGGCTGGACTGGATGATGTCCAAGGGTGGCTCCAGCCTCTGCTCCTCGCTGGTCCATGTTAAGCAAGCACTGTGGGACTGGTGTGGGCAGAGCGCTTTGGGTAGCACAGAGGTCCAGGCACCTCTCAGCTCCATGTGCTGCAGTTCAGCAACCTTTGATAAGCACCTGACACATCACAGCACGAGCATGATTTGGAGTCTGCCTGGTTTTGAGGTTTCTTTTTCCAGGGTTGCGTAATCTTAGGCAAACATTCTGTCTTTTGCTATGCAGACTCACAGGGAAAATCCCTCCAGTAGTTTAGATAAATAGTTCTCCTCTTTGTGGCCATGCCACTTGGCACATTTTAGTTTCCTTTTGATTTGCTGAAATCGAAAATGAGCACCGAGTCAGAGGTCGACATACTTGGCTCCAATGTCAACCGTATCCCATTCTTTCTGACTTTTTTTTTTTCCCCTAATTCCCTTTGGCTATTTCACTTTCCTGACATCCTCTGTCATCATTCTGGAATTTCCAATGAGGCTTCTCCTGCTGCCTCCAGGACTCCCTATTAAAAGGGAGCCGAGTGCACTGCTGCAGTCTGAGCTGCATCTGCCAGAGCTCCTGGTCCTGCTCCCACTGCCCTCACCCAACAGGAAGATGAAGGTCTCTGCAGCCATTTTTGCTCTTCTCCTTATTGCAGCCTCTTGCTCCCAAACTTTCTCTGGCCCAGGTGAGTCCTGCTTTTTCTTTTGTGAAGGAAGAACAGATCTGAGCCTTCATTCTCTTTTCCCCATTGAGCTCCCCTGGCAGATAACTGGGAATTTTTCAGCATTTGTACCACTCTCCACTCTGCACTGAGATCATGTGGGAACTCTAGAATTAGAAAATCATCCATCCATCCATCCTTCCATCCTTCCATCCTTCCAGTCATCCATCCATCCATCCATCCATCCATCCATCCATCCATCCATCCTTTTATCCTCCATCCTCCATCCAGCCATCCTGGGCTCGGAGTACTTATTCCTGGTTATAGTTTAGGGACTTCAGTCTCTGCCCTGGGGCTGGGGGAGGTGGAGAAATGAAGCTCTGAGCAACGACTGGGTGGGAAACTCCCCCAGTACCTGACAATACTGTTCCTGGCATTGGACCAGATGATTCCCAACATCCATTTCAACCTTAATTATTCTCTAATTCCTCACTCTCTTCCCTGCCAGCACGGCTCCCTGAGTTGATGGGCTGGCTGCTACCGACACACAGCCCCGCTCATGCTCACATTGTCTCTCCTTGTCTCTTCCAGCTGGATCCGACCTCCCAATCTGCTGCTTCTCTTACACGCACCACAAGCTCCCGCGGAAGCTCATCCTGCGGTATTACAGCACCAGCACCAGTTGCACCCTGCCAGCCATCGTGTAAGTACCAGGGCTGCCTCCGGGGTGCAGACAGGCTGGGGCAGTGTGGGGACAGGTGCTGTGGGGTGTGCGTATGTGAGTGACCAGCTCTGCAGGGCAGCTGTGGGTCTGCGGGAACAGAGTGAGGTGAGGGCAACCCCAAGAGGAAAGGGTTTGCAGAGGGACTGCCAAAGATGCTCTTGCGGGGACGCCCAGAGATGTTCCTGCAGGAGTTGAGGAGGCAGTGTGGGAAAAGGGGTGGGAGTGGGGGAAATCACAGCCAGATGCTGGTTTCAGCATTGTGTTAGGGCACAGGGGAGAACCTCTTGCAATGCCCCAAAGCTGGGGTCCAGGCTTTCCTGGGATGCAGGTCTGAGCAGACGTCTGATATGCCTCATCCCTGTTCCACAGGTTCATCACAAAGAAAGGCCACCAGGTCTGTGCCAATCCCAGTGACACTTGGGTTCAAAGTTATCTGCAAAACTTGAAGCAGAACAGAGCAAAGCAAGAAGGCAAGTGAAGCTGTTGTCATGCCTGAGTTGCATCATGTTGAGCTCCTGCGATGGAGCAGGACACCGGGGCAACATGAGCTGCACGAGCACACGTGCCGGCAGCTCCAAGGGACTGCTGGAAGTGCACCAGGAGACACCTCGTGTTGGGGTGCTGCTGCTCATGCTTGGCTTGCATGGACCAGTCTGCAACCTCATCCCTCTACCCTGACACCTCTGCCTGTGGCCTGGGAAGGCCCATGGGACTGCACCTCTATTGTTCTTATATTATTTAAATTATTTAAGAAATTATCATATGGGATAGGCAATACTTTTTTCTGTAGATAACAATGCTATTTATGGGAGGGTGGCTCAGAGTCTTGGCGTTGGATGATGGGTGACCCTGGCTTACGTGTGTAAAATCATGATTCTGGAGAATAAAGAATTTGGACAAAACGTCTGGTTTTTTCCCTTTATGTGACTCTGTATGGTGTTCACCCGCACAGAGGCAAAACCTCACCCCGAGCCTATCTACACACTCTATACGGCATGTGATGATGGGAAATGGTTTGAGGCAAAACCACACGGTTTCCATACTGCAGACATATGAATATCCTCCGACACCTCATTGCCCCACCACATACACCCCCGCCTCCCACATCCTCTACAGAATTAGACATGTTAGATACGGGTCTTTTACGTACATGAATATGCTCTCCACACACCCCAGGGATGTCCCATGTGCTTGGCTTGCTGCTCCCAGCCCCACACATCCAGGATGATCCCTGGGTGTGCTGTGTGTGCAATGGGGTGGTGATGGGACACAATGCTGTAGGGGGTAAAATCCTGCCAGAGGGTTTGAAGTGGGGAGCAGGGAGGGTGGCTCATGGTGGGATGGGAGGAAGCAGAGGGCATGGAGCTGCCACGGTGCTGGGGCTGCCCTGAGAGCTCAGGAGCTGCTCCTCCGTGCTCGTGCCGAGGGTGCTGGGGTGCAGAGCAGGGGAGCTCCATGCCCGTTCCCACCCCTGCTCATCATTTCTGCCAGCTAAGAGCAGCGTTTCCCAGCACAGAGCCCACAGGTGCCCACATGCACACTCAGCGGCCCCATGGTGTCTCTCCTCACACATATCTGCTCCTCAGAGACATCACCGCATCTCTGCCCGCCAGCCCCGGTGTGCGGCTGGGTCCTGCCGAGCCCGGCAGTGCTCCCTGGAGAGGGGCAGGGACCCCAGCTTTCCATCTGACCACCCCAATGGGGGTTGCTCCTCACTTTCCCACCTGTAAAACAAGGAGAAGGGTTCAGCTATGCCACAGGGGTAAGACAGCCACCAGCAAACCTGTCGCAGTCGTTCCTGGGATGTGGCTTTGCATGGTTCCTGGGATGTGGCTTTGCATGGGAACGTGAATAGGAGGGACCAGGTCCCATGGATACGAGGACAGCGCTGGGCACAGCTTGCCCATGGCAGCTGTGTTCAGCACTCCTCTGCTGCTGTGCACTGAGAAATGCCCCCAGAGTCAACCTGACTTTGCAGCTGTACTGTTCCAGTCAGTATTTCTTCTTCCTAAGGCAATAAAGGGCCTTTCTGTTATTGTTTCATTATTTCCTGCAGCTGTAGATCAGACTCAGTAGCCCCAAGGCTGGGAAAGCACCTCCGCGGTGTCTCGTGATTTCCCTCCAGCCTTGTGTTTTCCCGGCTGCAAAACTGGCTGCAGGCAGCTCACGGGGCACTCAAGGAGCAGCATCCCGGCGAAGGGCAGACCCAGCCTGGGCACCATGCTGTGTCCCAGGAGATGATGCTGGTGATGGGGGACCACGTGGAGTGCTCTTCTCCAGCTCCATGGAGATGGCTCCTGACCGCTCTGCTGGGAGAATGATTTGGGAAAGGCACAGGCTGTCCCTGCCCGCGCTCCCCTGGCACAGCAGGGTCCGAGCAGAGAGGGTCAGGTCCAAGCAGGGACAAGGTGGGTCAGCATGTTCACAAAAATCTTGTCCCACTCTGCGGCCAGGGCTTACCGTCAAGGGGGAGAGACAAAAAATCAGGAAGCAGGACTTCCCCACTGTGCTGTGAAACACAGGAGCAGAGAGCTGCCACCACATGGTGGGGTGGAGGGACAGGAGCTGCTGCCCATGGGCGGGCAGGCGAGGAACCTGGGAAGGGGGTGCTGGGGGTTTCCTCTGCCCCTGACCGCCCACACACGCTGCATGGTCAGTTGCCTTTGGTGCTGAGAAGTTGCCTTTGGTGCTGCAGAAGAACAGCAGGAGCCCAGAATAGTCCCTGATGAGGGGCTGCGCGTGCTGCAAGGGGACAGAGGACGGACATCGTGGTAAGAGGGAAGGCTGAGGGGGGTCTGAGGTTTGCCCCAGGCCCGGGAGGCAGGGGACAGACTGGAGAGGCAGGAGGACTCGGTGCTGCAGCTGGCTCTTCCCCGGACAGTCCCTGGCTGGGAGCCCAGGCACGTGTGGGAATTTCCCTCTCCAGCCTTTCTGGTTTCGTTTTCCTTCCTGAAGCTCCAGGAGCAGCAGTCAAGTAGGGAGAGATTCTGCTGAATCCAGGGGATGTATCAGCTGCTCTCGATGGTCCTGCCTTGAGGCTTGGAGCAGCACCAGCCTTTCATGCCAGCTGCACAGGTATCTGCAAGAGATGGCTCAGCCCCGACACCCTTCTCCGTATCAATGCTGACAGCCCAACACTCCCTTTCCTGCAGGTTTCTTTGCTCTGCAAGCAGTTCAGGGACATCTGTGCTGCAAAATGGGGTGTGAGTTGGTATGGTTGCCATCATGAGACTGCACGTGGCAGGACATGGAGCACAAACATGTGTGGAGCCAGGTATCAAGTCTCGAGACACAAGTCAGGAATCAGCAAGGCCAGGTGGTTCACCAGCCACACTGAGACCAGCCAAAGGACTGAGACCCCAGCGGAGAGGCAAGGGAAGAGTTCAGCTCTCCAGTTGCCTGCTGGAAGGTGACCATCACTCAGCCATCAGGGTTCTCGTGTGCTTAGAGAGGTGGACAAAAGGCAAGGACAGCTGCTCCCACGGGGCGTGGAGAGTTGACTCTGCTGGACCCCGTGAACCACAGGCTTTTCCTTCACTGCCTGCTGTGGCAGAAGGCAACCAGAAGGTCAGAAGACGCTAATGGTGCCATGGATAAAGCAGCTGATAGCCCAGTTCTCTCTGGTCTTTTTGAGAGCTGTGGCTGTCCCCCTTCTCCCAGTGAAGCTGGGAGAAGCCCTGGGAAGGGAGGTGAGCCATGCAGACCTTCAGACCCAGGGCCTGCATTGTCTCCCTGCTGGACCCTGTTCCTAACCCAATTCAGTAGCTGCCCCCTCATCAGCCCCTGAGGAGCAGTTCTCACCTCCTCTCGCTCTCAACTGTTCTCAACACGAGGAGTGCAATTGTGGTTATTTCCAGCCAACATTGCTGAAGTACCTGCTATATTAAGGGATGGACATCCTGACGCTACCTCTCCCTGTAGCTCTTTGATAGCTGATAGTTTGAACTTGGCCTTATGGTCTTTGAGTTCTGCCTTTCTAACCTACACTGACCATGTTCTGGCAGCTTCGCATCACTCAAGAGGCCTTTCTCCTAAACCTGCCCATTTATATGTCCCATCACTGGTGCTTCCCTGTGGAAGTGGGAACTGAAGCGATCAGTGCTAAGCACAAACATGGTCTGTATGTCTGCTTAGCTCCTGATGGGAACATGAAGGTCTCTCTGGTTGAACCTTGTTCCGTGTTGCTGCCCTCTGTTCCCAGTCTTGCTCTGCTCCAGCTGAATCCACCTCTGTCTTTGGGTTGATTTTTCCTCTTCTGGAGGAAGAACGGCTCATGATGATGACCTGTAATGCCTGAGAAACAGGCATGATCTGCTCTGACTCGTTGGTCTAGAGCATGGCCTGCTGGGAGTGCTTATTCTCTGCTGGTTGTACACATCCACGTTGCGTCCTCTTCTGGTCGTATGGATTCAGTCCTGCTCCCCAAATCTCCTCCACCCATCCCTGACACAGCTGCTTGCTGCTTCACATACATTTGGCAGAAACTTTCCAGGAAACACATTTCTACACCACCAGCAAGTGCCAGCAGCCAGCTGTTGTGTGGGTGCAGGCTTTTGCCCATGCAGGAAGCTTTTGGCTTAGCCCCACAAATCTTTCTCCCTCTTGGGACCAAGAGTGGGACTTGTTGGGGTGTTATCTGGGATTGGCCATCAGTCAGTCCTGGCAAGGAGAGATGCTTTCCAGTTGCAAGAAGAAGGCTGAGAAGGACCTGCCCACACTGATGCTGGGAGGAGCCCAGTGGAGAGAGGATGAGAGGTTGTTCCTGGTGTCTTGCTGGTGCAGCTGCCCGAGCATGGCTGAGAAAGCACTCCCAGGCGAGGTGTTTGGTGTGCAGCAAAGTAATACCCAGAAGGTGCCTGCCCCAAGAGACATCAACCACATGGTCTGCAGTGGCCACTTGGATCTGTGATCTGCGGTCCTTCTCCCTGCCTGCAGGAGCCAGCAGCAAGTTGAGGCAGCGCCAGGAGTCTGGCCCAGTGACCTTCTCTGGTTTCTCAGCACCTCCCCTTGGCTGGCTGCCCCCACACCGGACAACGGTCACAAAAAGGAAATTTGCCAGCCCTGGTGTGACTCTGCAGCTCTGTGGTGGTGCATCCCTTCCCCGCCACAAAGGTTTCCTGGTCCTCCCCACTTCTCAACTTCATCACCAGGAAGAAACACCAGGTCTGCACTGACCCTGAGGCTGTCCGGGTGAAGGCATTTGTGAACTTTTTGGGGACACACTGTGGTGACCACCCCTGCCTGTTCCCCAGTGCTCCAGCTCTAGCCCCTGGCAGCCCAGGGCCAGCCCCAGCTTCTTCCACTCATCTTGCAAAGGAATTATTTTGGTGTCATGGACCAAAATCGTCACAGTCCTGTGGGTAGGAAAGTGGGACCTGTGGCCCCAATGGGGCGTGTCGGCCCCATCAACCCACGTCACCCAGCCTGACTCTGTGAAGGCAAGCTCGTGCCTCAGTTTCCTCATCTGTAAGTGAGGGATAGCGATGCTTAAAAGCTTTCTGTCAAGTGCTCAAGGAGCCACTCTAGGAAAGCAAACCAACATGAGCACTGTTTGATTATTCTCATGTTCAGGAAGAACTGGCTGATTTTTATATCCCTTCCCTGCTTCCCTCCGCTCGTGGGCTATGTCCCAGGGTCCCCTTGTCTCCTGCCACAGCAGGCTGTGCCAGAGCTGCTTTGCAGGGATGCAAACCAGAACTTTGTCCCTCTACCTTCCTGCTGAGCTACCTGCCCAGCTTGCAGAGCCTCTGGGCTCCTCTGAGAACTACTCTGGGGCAGCCTTCTTCTACCTTGAGGGCAGGGGCGTTTCAGGTGTGCTGTTAATTAGCATTTTTCACCCTTATTCTGTAGACATGGTTTCATGCTGTCTTTTAAAGACATAAAAAGACATAAAGAACAAAACCTTCTGCTTATAACGCCTGTCTCCTTCACTGAGCTTGGACATTGACGGACCTCCTCCCTGATGCACAGCCTTCCCCTTTCCACCCACCCGCAGCAGACCAGTCCTTTTGAGACCCCCAAACCCTGCTGTCCACAGCCCAGACCCCTGGATGCGCAGGGGAAGGTGTGAGACTGCTGTGAGCCCCAGTGCAGGATGTACCTGGGCCCTGGCTCCCTGTGGAGCACATTGTCCCCCATCTCCTCCTGCCAGGTCTCTGTTCACTCCGCAAGGCTGCTGTTGGGGTGGGCTGTGGGGCAGCACCCCTGTCCCCCAGCCCCTCTGCCTGTAAATCCCACTGAGCCAACAGGGCTCTTCCCATCCCAGACCTAAGCGCTGGGATCCCTTCCTCCACTGCATCTTCCCTCTCCATCCTCTGCCCCGTCCTCTGCTCCCAGCCTCCCAGCTCCCCGCCTCTTTTCTCTCTGCATCTCCTTGATGCCCCGCTGCCCTCTGCACCCACCCCATAGCACCCAGCTCCACTCCCCTACACCTTTCCTCCCCATCCCCAGGGACAGACACCCTCTTCTGCCTAGGGCTGTGCCACGTTGTGCCCCATCACCAAGGATTTGGGACCCTCTCCGTCCCTGAGACCCCCTCCATCCCTCGGACCATTGGGACCCCCTCCATCCCTGGGACCCTTGGGAAGCCCTCCATCCCTCAGCACCTGGGCAGCATGCGGGCAGGCGCCCTGTCGGGATGCAGAGACAAGGTCAGTTCAGGTTGTGGTACCAGCTCTCAGTGCACAGCCATCCCCAGGCTCCCTCCGCTGCCTCCTCTCGCTGGCAGGGTGCTCTGTGAGCTCAGCCTGACAGAGCGGGGTCCACCAGGACTGCGAAGGGCCCTTGCTGACCCTGGCCTCATGGCTGGGGCAGCCCCCTCGTCTCTGGGGACTCCTGTCCTGGGCACTGAGAGCCTCCCCTGTGCCCCTGGGCTCTGTGAGGTCTTTGCACCCATTCCCCGCACGGAGGCAGGGATACCGTGGAGAACCCCAGGAGCAGTGAGTGAGAGCTCTGGCCTCCGCTCCTGCCAGAAATAGGGGCTTTGAGGCAGTTAATAAGGACTGCAGTAGGAAATGCTGATTAATAAACAGGGAGACCTGTGGAGAGGTGGTGGTGGGCAAGGGAAGAAGAGGAGACAACCTGAACGTTTGCAGACCACCATAGCACCAATGGGCTCAGGGGTGTTTTATGGACACTATATCTCACGCTGGTTTCCTTGCCCCTAATTATGGGGGATCCTTTGTTGCTAGCAATGAGGCGGGGGCGGGGGTGCTGAAAAATTAATTCCAGGGGTGATGAGTAGCTGATCTCGTGGTGGAAAATGTCCTGGGAGGTGAAGATCTGATGCGCACAAGCTGCCAGGTGGGGATACTCTTGGCCGAGGGGTGATACAGCTCTGATGGAGACAGCCCGGAAAGCAAAGGTCCCCGTCCCCCACACAGAGCTTCAGTGGCAGGGAGGTCAGACCCACAGTTTCATTCTCTACCCACAAAGATATCAGCTAGTCTTAAATGCAAACCATAGGCTGATAAAGTGCTTTTGTCAATTTTACTTGGTGCAAAAGATCTCTTGACCTTTTTTAAACCAAATTCAGGTTTTCTTCCCAAAGCAGCTGAAGATCAGCAGATAACGTGTCTGTCCTTTGCAGCAGGGCACTAACAGAGCGTTCCCAGTGCTGAGCACAGCTTAGGCTGCGTCCCCAGAGGAGCCCGTGCCGGAGACGTGGTCCTGGCTGGCCAGCCCCTGAGCCACCCTCCTTCGAGCTCCCTGCAGAGATGCCGCCGCGCACCCACCCTGCGACTGCCGGTGGGTCCGGCTCCACCAGCTCCTGGCTGCTTGGCTGCTGGGGGGGGAGGGCTGGCACCACAGCAGCACTGAGGCTGGGAGGGAGCAAGCACCGGGAGGGGCTGGGGGCGGGATGGGGGGGCTGCGGCGGTGCCGGGAGCGGGGAGGCGATGCAGAAGGGCAAGTTTTTAGGGGTAAGGAGGCTGGGGCATTTCCAGCTGGGAAGTTGGGGTTCTTCCCTTGCCTCTCCCAAAATGGATTTAGTGGGGTTTCTCTAGGCAGGAGGGGAACAACCTCTTGCAGAGCTGACACAGAAAGAAAAAAAATCTTTATTCTTTGGCACCAGCAAGAGACAGAGTTTTGAGAACAAGGATGAACAATGTGGTTCCACAATAAGCATCCTGTAAGTAACCAGCGTACCACTTCCTCCGCTAAGGAGACAGATCTTACTCACAGCATCTACCATACCACGGCAAAATTCATCCGGCTGACTTGGAAGTCAGCCTGGGTTTACATGACAGCACTCATACTTAATTTTGACAGTCCACTTCCCACAAAAAGCTCTGGGGATAAAACCCCCCTCCCATTCTAGCAGCAGAGGCACAAGGAGGGGACAGTTTAGCTGCACGTCACACAGCAGGCTACGCCAAGATGGGTCTGCCAGGAGGTCCCCAGCATCACAGCTGCCCCTAAGGGTGGATAAATTATCATGGATAAATGACACCTTTGCAAGACAAAAGGAACTTCAGGGGTCCCAAGGTGGCTCAGCAGGTCCTAGTGCTCAGCAGCAGGATTTCTAGGTCTGTGCCAAGACTCTGCCGGATGGTCTTGCAGGACTTCTCCAGGGCAGAGACCTCTCAGCTCCCAGCGCTCACTGCAGCTCCAGGCCGTTCACGTATTCCTTCACCCACCTGGCATCAGGGTTAGCACAGACCTCCCGGTCCTTCCTGGTGATGAACCTGTCAAGTCAGGCGGGGGGGTGTTACAGCCCCGGAGGTGGAAAGGGATGTGAGGGCCCTGGGTCACCTCCTGAGCACAAGCTGACCTGCCCTGTGATTAGGGAAAGCTCCCAAGGGCACAATCTCCCCTCCAGACTCCCATCCTTCAAATTCCCAAGCATCAGGGGGCTGCAGGAGCCTGCTAAAACCCAGAGGCCAAGGGAGAGATCAGGGTCCCCTGGAAGAACCCCCCATGCTCAGATGTTCTTGGCCATGTTCAGTGTGGAGGTGAGCCTGAGTGCAGAGTGTGGGAGGGTGGCATATCAGGTGCAAGTCTTGCAGGTGGCACATTGTGTGCATTGGGCTCATTGCCACTGGCAGGCCCTGCTGGCTCCACAGGGACCTCCTCCACACACCTTATTCCCAGCACCAGGATGGTTCAAGGAGACCACTTATTTTTCAGCTGAGGAGGATGAGTGCTCATGTGCTACACATGGGACTCATGGTGCCTGCCCTCTTCCCTTACTCCAGCTATGGAACCTCACACCACCATGCTCTTGGCCCCGTTGGATGTGAAGCAGAGAGCCCAAAGGCTGGCGGAGCCTTTCCTCAGAGCCCAGAGCAGGAGCTGGTACTTACACAACTGCTGGCTGTGAACACTTGCTGCTGGTGTAGAAATAATCCTTCACATGACTCTGGGGCAGCTTTCGTAAGGTGTAGCTGAAGCAGCACACAGTTGTGTCCGCCCCAACTGAAAGAGAACAGGAAAGCCAACATGAGTCTATCACTCAACAAACTGCATATTCCCCAGTCAAGACTGTGGGCAACCATCCCCTTAATCAGCTGTGGAGCCCTCTTCTCTTCCTGTTTCCCCAGAAATTCAGCAAGAAATTGCTGTGGACACCAAAGATTAATTAAAGTTATTGCTAGGGTTGCTGCTTAAATGTTTTGCACTCAATTCCAATGATAAAAATCCCTTCAGCCACCCTGGGACCACTCCTAAATGGACAACAACAAAATCAGGGGTGATGAAACCTGAAAACTTTGATACTTAACAGTAAAATTCATCCCTAAGATAAAAGGATGCTAGAAAGGAAGACCAGTCCCAAGAAAGCAGGAGAAGCTATTCCCACAGGTTTCCAACCTTTGCAGCTAACTTTTCCCAGTTCTGCCTCAAAATGACTGCTAGTCAGAGTAAAAATCCACCCTGAGAGAGCAGAGAGAGATTCTGTACTCACGTGGAGCAGGAGAGGCCTGAGAAAAGAGGGCAGCAACGAGGATGATGGAGAGGCACACTGCGGAGACGTTCATTATGGACAGAGATGAGCTGTGAGGGCAGAGGCAGGACCAGGGCAGATTCTTCCTGTGTCTGATGTGAGGTGCTGGCTCAGTCTTTGCTTTTTATAGGGATGGTGGCCAGCCCCGTCAGTCAGATTTCAAGGCAAACTCTTGGAGTTTCCGAAGTGTAACAGAGCTGATGTCATGGCACCTTTGCCTCAGAAATGCTGAAAAAAAAAAAAAGGAAGCAACCGGTCCAGGAACTACCAGAATAGCCTCTGTGAGAGGTGAGATAGGTCTGAGCAAACCGGCACCCGCATGGGAGCTATACTGACCAAGACAGGATATGAAACCACCCTTGAGCAGCAGGTTCACACTTAGATTCACCAACACGACATCAGTACTCGGCAAACTCATCTCAGCATCCTCCCCAGAGGACCTGAAGGACCTCAACTCAGTCTCCTTTTCAAGGACCCAGGCCTTGAGCATAAAGGTGCTCAGACCCTCAAAAAGGCTTGGGGAGAGTGCAGGTCCAGCCGGGGGGTCCTTGCTCCCGTGGTGGGTCTGGGACATGCTCCAGGTGGATGCAGTGGGGCAGTGGGGGCAGCAGGCACGCTCTCAGCTGTGCTGCCTGTGCAGGCAGCAAGGATGTGGTACCCTGGAGACTGGTTGTGGGTCTGGGCTGGCAGTCTTGGCACTGTAAAACACTAAATCCTTGATGCCGCGCTTCCAGTATGGAGCTCAGGACCTCCAGACTCCTCCTAACACACCCCAGCATCAGCCAGGAAGGGGAGTGCTTGCCTGGGAAGCCCAGCTCGGTAGTCTGACTACAAATACTGTTGTCTCCGAAAACATGAGGCAAACACAAGTGCCAGCATGGGTTCGGTACAAAGTGGGATGCAGAAGGCGGAGCAGGACGTTCCCCTGCCTGAGGAGTGGAGAGGGACCAGCTCTTGTACAAATGGGAACCCTCATCCCCTTGTGCACACTCACAGGCACAGGGCTGCCCAGAGCCCCCCAGCACTGCCCTTGCCATGAGATGATGGGCTTCCTGGCATGCCCCAGGGACCATTTCCCCTTTTTCCACCTCCATCTTCTCTGTAACAGGCACCAAATTTGCCAGCTCACAGCCTGTGGTTTCTCCGGGTATTTTCACTCTCGGCTCCCAGAGATAACTGCCGTTCACGAGGCACCACGAGCTTGTCTCCCCGGGATTTCCTCGCTTCCCTGTGCACCCAGTAATGCAGCGGGGATCGCAGGGCAGTGCTGCTCTGCTCCCACTCTCCCTCTTCCCCACCACATCGCATGGGTCTGCGTGGGGCCCTTGGAGACCTCCTTGTGTCTGGGTGTATTGAGGCTGCCTCCCCGCAGCATACCTTTCACTGCAATGTCCCCACGGGTGGGGACCGGTGCTGCAGGAGGGTCCCCATGGGCTGTGCCAGGGACCACGCTGGGGTGGGTAAGAGTCCATGGCTTTCCCAACTCATCCTCCCAGGAGCCATCCTCATGGGGCTGGGGGTGGTGGTGTCCTGGAGGCCCTGAGGACCCCTGCCTTCAAAGGCACATGAAGGACCTGGAGCTGAACCAAGTGACTGACATCATGGGGTTGTCACAAACGCACAGTGGTGGCACCTTGGGGCAGCAGAGCAACATGCTAGCAGGTACTCAGGCTTTGCAAGGGACAAAAATCTCAACTGGAATTTGCCAAGGGACATCCCACTCTCGGAGATGGGGAGAGGGATTATTTATTAGATATTATTATTAGATAATAATAATAATTAGATATTTATTATCTAATAATAATAATACTATATTTATTACATATTGCATGTGTTCCAGTATTCCAACTATCCCATTGTTCTGGCTAATGTATGTATGTGCTGCTTGTTCCCAGACCCACGTAGGGGTGCACAACAGGACAATGTGTCTCAGCCTCATTTGCTACAACAGCAGTTGTATTCTGTACAGATGCTTGACCTGTCCGTGCTGCCCCAAGGCAGATCCTGGGCCTGGGACTTCTCTTTCAAAGGAGTAGTGCCTGTAGAAAGTAAGTTTTTACATCCCCACTGCCTGCCTCACCACATGGCCCCACACGCTGCTGGGCTCCAACATGAAGCTCCTGGGCTGCATCGCGTCCTTGTGGCACCTGGTGGGTTGGCAGTCACCCATCTCCCCTTCCTCTGCCATCACCGACAGAAACTGTCCTGCTATGGGACATGCAAGTGAACATGGTTTGGTGTGCCCGGATCTGCTGGCAGAGGAAGGAACTGTTACTGTCTATGACAAAATATCTGACAGGTCCTGATAGAGATCTAAGAAACCACAGAGTGATACTGACGTTCCCCCAACCGCAAGGCTGCCAGAGCTCACGCTCTGTTAGAGCTTGTAGAGGCAACCGAAACCATGACATCTGCATATCTTTCTGAAAGCGCAGGGTGGCTGTGCCTCAGCCCAGCACAGCTGCCTCTTCCCCCCCCGACATGCCCAAGGGATGGCATAATCCCATGTGACCATTGCACAGCCCAGACTTGTCCCTCACTCAGCACGGGGCGGGGATTTGCCTTGTGCAGGTTTTTCGGTGTGTATTCTGCAGCCCTGACCATCACAGCAGAGATGCCAGAGTGTTGTAGAATCACAGAATGGTTTGGGTTGGAAGGGACCTTGAAGACCATCTAGTTCCAACCCCCCTGCCATGGGCAGGGACACCTCCCACTAGAAAGGTGTTGGAAAGATGCCAGGCCATTCATGGTGGCTCTGTCCTTGCTCCAGGTCAGCTCTTGCAAAGGGTGACACTCCTCCCTGTCCTACTCTGCACTCCTCCAAAGCTACCCTCTGCCTCCCTCTGCCCTCTCCTGCTCACTGCAGTGCAGCTCCTCAGGGAAAGGTGGTGGCAAAGGCATCCACCAGGCATTGAGGAGGAACCCGGGCAGAGATTGGAGCACCATGGGGACAGGAGACCTGCATGCCGCATGTCCCACTGTCACCTCAGACCGTGTCATGGAAAGGGCTGCAGGAGGGGGGAACATGGAGACCATGCAGGGGTTTGGTCTCAGATGGAGTGGGGAGTTGCACTGGCCATTTTCGGGAGCTGCATGGGACAAGGCAAGCCCACGAGGAGGTTTCCCCACTCCCCACTGACCCCTGCGAGTCAGAGAGATTTTCTATCTGTCCATGCGCTTCCCCTCCCAGCCACACATGAGCATCCAAGAAGCACCGGGCCCTCTGCTGTCTTGTGCAGGAAATGTTCCTGGAGCCCTTTCGTTCATCTCCATCTCACTCGGGCTGGTCCATCTGCCCAGAAAGCCCTGCAGTGCTTCCTCCTGACCAAGTGCATGGTGGGGGTCTCCTCCCCGCACAGCTGGGGGCAGGCAGGGCTCCTGGGCACCCCCATGGGTGTCATCCTCTGTGTCAGCACTGGTTCCCCTGGTGCCTGCGCCCCACCATGCTGGGCGCTGCAGGGACAGCACAACTGTCACCTCGCGCCTGGGGCTCTCTCCTGCTGTCCTGCTCATGCTGATAGCAACCACATGGTGAGTGGGGGGCCTGTTTCAAGCCCGTCTCCATCTTCCTATTCAACAGAAAGCCTCTTTTCTAGGAGGGGAGTGCAGGTGGTGGGGGAGAAGTCTGCTTTTATTTTTGCCCCAGCCTGACTTAGCCTCTTTTTTAAATTCCCTGCCCCCCCTGGCAGCACAGCTCCCCCAGCACACTGGTAACAAGGGACTGCTTCCTTCTGAGGGGTAAACGAGGGCAAAATTCTCTGGTCCCTCAGAAGGACCCTGTGGAAACTGGGATCACCTCCTCTTTGCAGCTCCAGATGAAGTCTCAAAAGATGGCCCCAACTGGCTGTTTTCCCCTAGAAAAACAAGATGCAAATGTTACTGTAAAACCAGGAGGAACAGGGATTCCATCTTAACAGCAGGAGGAACTTCTTTACTTTGAGGGCAGTGGAGCACTGGCACAGGCTGCCCAGAGAGGTGGGGGAGTCTCCCCCTCTGGAGCCATTCCAAACCCACCTGGACGCCGTCCTGTGCCACTGCTGGAGGTGCCCCTGCTCTGGCAGGGGGTGGCACTGGGGGAGCTCCAGAGGGTCCTTCCAACCCTGACCATTCTGTGATTCTGTTATTCTGTGACTCCAGACACATGCCCTCTGCCAGCACAAGGACTCAGACCCCTGTTTGCCCTGAACAGGGAAGGCTCTGCCGACAACAATCCGCCTGCACCTATACTGTTCTGCTTCTCCCGAGGTGACTACAGGGAAACCCCGGCTCTGCACTGGGAGTCGGGGTTGTTGTGTCCATGAAGCTGAGTCGCCGGTGCCCAGTGTGATGTGTGTCACACAAGCCTTACGATGTATAGCAGTACAAATGGGGTCCATGCTCCGTCATCAGCAGGGCTGAACCTCCCTGTTGAAACCCCAGGGAACAGCTAAGTCTTTTGTTGAACCATTGGCCATCATTGCTTTCCCTAAACCTGACCTCGGTGGTCATCAGAGGCCACCTCCTGCTTCCCAGGCTTGGCAGAGATGGGATCCTCTAGCACAGAGGTTCTTCCCAATGCCACAGCTCTCAGAGAGGAGCAGGCAGCCCTGCAGTCCCTCAGAAAGGCTGTGGCATCCATCCCATCTGGTCCTCTCCTTGGGCCATGGGGCCCCAGTGTCCCTGTCCTTCAGGGCTTGGCTGGTGGCCACCAACAGGTCCACCACTATCACCACCTCATCCCTGGTGGTCTAGTGGTCAGGATTCGGCACTCTCACTGCCGCGGCCTGGGTTCGATTCCCAGCCAGGGAAAGGGGTTCCTGCAGCCACCGCAGGTCCCAGCCTTTTCCTGGGTGGCTGCACTGCTCTTGAACAGCTTCTGGGGTTCAGCATGGGGTTCTGAAGCCCCCACACCCAGTGCATGGGGCTGGGCCAGGGTTGGATGAATTTTGGCGGGTTGCAGCAACCTCCTGTCCCCCCACTGCCATCAGGCTACACCCTCCCAGCAGAAAAATACCTCAGGTGGAGGGTGGCCACGAGCATGTGATGGTCTGTGGGAAGCAGGGTGACATGGCTGTGTGGGGTGGAGATTCTATTGCAGGATTTCTTCTTGTGATAAGGAGAGGTGCAGGGCTGCTCCCCTGAACATCATCTTGGCCACCTCCTAAAGGTAAGGGGTCCCTGGGAGACCAGGGGCAGGGCCAGAGTGGGGATGCAGGGTCCCTTAATGGAGGATGACAGGTCTGTGTCCGTCTGTCCCTCCTGGGGACAGGAGGGCAGGGGCTGCGAGTAAAAGCTCCCGCTGTGAGCAGGATTTGAACCTGCGCGGGTATACCCCATTGGATTTCAAGTCCAACGCCTTCACCGCTCGGCCATCACAGCAGCTTGCACACATGGTCTCCACAGGAGCCCACAGCTGTCACCCTGCCCCAGGGGCCACACCAGGACCCAGTCCCACCCTGGACATGGGTTCTGCCATCCTGGCCCCCACTGCACATCTAGCACTACTCTTACTGCTGCCACCTGCCCTGCGCAGATATGGCTGATATGGAAATTGGTGTCCCAGCAGTGCTGGGAAAGGGAACTGGCACCACTCACAACATCAGTGCTGCTGACACGGGAGACAGACTTGCTGGGAGGTCTATGTCCCATCTTGTCTCCTTGCACCCAACAGGAAACTTGTCCCTGGATGACCGTCCCCAACCTCCTTTCCTAGTCTGGGAACATCCCAGCCTCCTCTATCCCCCCCTCCCCCGGCCATACATACATTTGCCTATGTGATAACAGGTCCAGACTTTGCTAACAGAGGCAGTGGGACACAGTCCAGGCAGCGCTTTGCCCTATAGCTGGCAGGATGCTGTTGCAGACTTGTGTGGTTTTCACCAGTTTGCTGCCCACCTTTGGCTTTTGGAAGCACTTGCCTATCCCTGGTTTGGGTGGGAGCTGGCTCTGGGAACCCATCCTGAGATATCCAAAGCCCTCTCTGGGTTCCCAGAGTTATGCCCCAGAGCTGTGCAAGTGCTTCTCTATGTTGCTGCCACCCCATGCCTCTCCCATCCCTATGGGGATCTATCAGCAGGGAGGAGTTTGGATGGAAGCCTCACCACATAGGAACGGCTCCTCCATGCTCAGCTCCCAGCCCAAAGGAGGGTCTGTCTGCACTGTCCGTGGCCTCTGCCTCACTGGGTGCTTTGGTTTCCCTCCTCCGCTGGCTGGGGAGGAGCATAGTCCTGACAATGAGTCAGGTGTGGCACAGTCCCACAGGCATGGATGGATGCCCAGGCATGGGTGACCACCTGCTTGGATGTATTGATGCATTGGAAACCAGGTGCTCAAACCAGCTCTGTCACTGGACACATGAGAGAGTGAGGAGAGCAAGGCCAGCAAACAAGACAGAGCTGAAGAGAGGGGTGAGTGGGGGGAATACTGTCTTTGGGCAATTATGGAGAGACTCAGGAGAAAGGTTAAGCTTAAACTCATCCCTTTCAGTTATCCAGGTTTCCTTCCCCCTCTTCTAGGTGCCATGTTCATGTTCAGAGCTAGGAGATACGTTCCCTGAATCTCCTGAAGTCCCTGTGGGGTTCAGGTTAGGGTATGGCACAAGAGTGGAGAACCTTCAGAGCCAGAAAGCCACTAACATCCTGACGGGCACAGTTAGCGAAGATGAGGTCTATGGACTGGAATGAGCTATTTCTCCTTACTCCTGTTGAGGATGAAGTACTGGTATCCAAATCTGGTATCCAAAGAGGTCTGTTGAGGTGAGGTTTCATTTCAGGGTAAGAGTTCAAACATCCTTCAGATGGCAAATGGAGGAACCTGGAGGAACCAGACCAGAGCACATAGACCTGCACATTACTGGAGCCTTAAAGGAGGGGTCTGGAGGGGTTCACAGTGCATATGGAAAGGACAGGGGTGGTCCAGACCCCAAGGGAGGGACCTGAAGAGAACCAGTGGTGGAACAGAGGGGCCTGGAGAGCAATGGTACCCTGATGGAGCAGCTTGGAGGGGACCAGAGCTTGAAAGAGAGGTCTGAAGGGGTTAAGGAGGGCAAAAGGTGTGGTCTGGAGAACTCCAGAGCCTAGACAGAAGGGTCTGGGGGAGATCCTATTCCCCAACTCGTTCTTGCAGCCTGACTGAACTCAGACTTTCATTGCACTGGCCAGAATTCCCACAATATTTCCCATAGTTAGGTTTTTTGTTTTTGTTGTTGACTTTATTCCTTATCTAATCTTGTGTCATCAGCAATGGACACCTATTTTCATCTACAGTTCTTGTGATATTTACAGACAAAACAATCTCGCCTAGTAGAAAGAACAGGATGTGTTTATAGAAAAGTCTGAGTTCAATGGAAAATTGACAGCTCTTCTCTTGTAATAAATGACACTTTTCAGTATTATGCAATATAGAAAACCACAAGGTCTGTCATGAGACAGACCTTTTTCTTCTTCAGGGAAACGTTCAGGCTCCACTTCTACTTGCAAGTTTTCACCCTTTGATCTTCTGAGTTTCAGAAAACAGCGACTGCCTTGCTCGAGTGCTGGCTTTGCCAGACCCAGTGCACAGTGGTCACCATTCACTGCTGTGTCCCATTGTCTGATGCGATGTTGTCCTGATGATAAACCAGTGCTTAAGCACCTCACTGGTTGTAACACAATGTCATGTGATGTTCAAGAGGAGACTACTAGTTGTGCATTGTGAATACTAATGATCCACAGCAACCTCTGTCCATCCAGACATTCCTTCACATTGTTAAGCATTGAATCAAACCCAACATTTGTCCTAATTTTCACACCTACTTATGTATTCAACCTCTCTAGAAATGAAGCTGTAGTCCAGGGAAAAGAGTCCACTGCGGCGAATGACTCCCATGTCTCCTGGCTGGTATGGCAAGATGAAAACCACAATGAGTATCTAAAGCTTCTTCCACTCTCTGTTTAAATAAATCCCTGGAGCTTTTGAAGCCGTGTATTCTCCCAGTGGCTTTCTAGGGGCCTGACAACTGCTCTGTGTATGGCTGTGTCCCAGATTCCTGGGTAAGATGGGAATGGGTTTCAGAGCAGGAAGGTAGTGTAAACTGGAAAAATGGAGAAACTGTCCTCCTGCCTGGCATAAGGGGCAGCTGAGGTCTCCTTCCAGACCTGCCAACCCCATCTCCAGGGAAGTCATCTCCCACTTTGAGCATGCGGTCACAGTCTGAAAGAAAAGTGAGAGGGTTGGAAAGGGGCTTTTAATAGAAGATGGGGCAGGAAGAAGTTTTGTTCCTGAGGAGGAGCTGAAGATATTATCCATGGAGAAGAGAGGGAGCTTGGTCCATGGGAAGGGGAAGAAGAGACCAGCCCCTGGGGAAGGAGAGTTACTCACAAGGAAGAGTTGCGCTAGCTGCTGCGTGGGACAGGAGTCATGTTTGGGCCTTGCACACTGAGGTCTTTCCCCAAATGGATGTGCAGTAGCTTGTCCTCGTGGGTGTGGTGGGTCCTACCACTGTGCTAGAAAGTCACAGGTGGCCTTCCATGGCTTTCCTGCCCTGGGAACTGTGCCTACTGCTCAGGGCAGAGTTAGGTCTGAATGCCCTACCCTGCTGATTCACGCTGAGGTGGCATAGCCCCCACCACCTCCAGGACCACTGCAGGCCACAGGGGCAGCAAGACTGCATGGGCTGTCCCACAGTACAGCCTGAGAAAGCCGTAGATGGTCACTCCATGGGTATCTTTTCTGGAAAGAGGCACAAAGCAGTCTGTACGCACTGATGGCACTGCCCAGTCTGGTGGGCGTACCTATTTCTGCATGGCTGGCAGAGCCACTGTCCACTTGCCCAGAGTACCCCATTGTGGCTATGGAGCAGTTTCTGTGGCTGATGGAGAGCTGCACTAAGAAGGCTTCATAGCTTTGGGCATTGCCTTGAAAGGAGGACTTCAAAGAGAGGTAACAATCTCACTCCTGGGTGTCATCCAGCTGGAGAAACCCCTGAAGTGAAGACGTCAGTGATGCTAGAAAGGCCTGTGGTGCCACCTCCTGAGCATCCTTTGCTGTTGCTATCACTCCCACACCAAGACTCTGAAAGTTCCCACTGAGAGGAGTCAGGAGTGAGCTGACCATGCCATGGGCATGGGACCCTCAAGCACATGCGCAGCTACTGCTAGATGGGTACCAGCTCCTGCTGGGGGACTGAGGTTTTTTCTCAGCAAACCTCACCAGTTACCATCCCAGGCTGGAGAGTGAGACCCTCCTGGTGTGCCAGTTCCCCTCCTCCAGAGCTGCTGGCTGATGGGGGTAGGTTGGTCAAACCATGGGAAGAAGGAAAGTGCTCTGGCTGTGAGAGCTACAGCTCTATTGTATGATGAAGTAAAGAGGAAACAATCCTATAGCCCACTGATGCTCAGGTTTTCATGTGGTTTCAACCTACATTGCTGCTCTGGGGTTGACCCCTTACACATTCCCCAGAAAGCATCCAGTAGCGAGCAAGTACCCAGGCCCGGGACATACCTTTGAGTCCAGAAGAGCTGTTGCAGGAAGCTGGACTATGAGCTGTGCAGAGTATTCTCATCACCAGCTTTCCCCTGTGCACCATCTGCTGAAACTCCTCTGCTGTCCAGAGGCTGTATTTGGCCTTGCACGTAGAACCAGATGGCTTTCTCCATAAAGAGTTAAAGTTACTTTTTAGTGCTGAAGCTTTTATATTTTTAAAGGTGGACAAACTGGTTTTATTTAAATGTCACCCCTGAACTGCTGGGAACTTTTCCTCCTCTACTTGCCCTACAATTTCTGTGCTTCTTACCTACCACTTCTTTTTTTTTTTTTTTTTTTTGTTTTATCCTGCTTGCTCCATCCCTATACAAGCTCTGATGTTCATCTGTTGGAGCAGAAGATGCTCTGGTTGCGGTTTTGTAAGCCAGAAGTGGTTCTTTTATGCCACTGTGCCCTGGACAAGGACAGACTTGTCTTCTATAGGCTTTTTGCTCTCAGTAGTATGCAAATAAATCCACTGTTTGAAATATAGGAAAAGTATGCCATTGGCAGGTGAGGAAGGATCTTCATATGTTTGAAGTTGTACCTAAATTAAGTCCTTAACTGCTGTTAACCTTGAGACATCGTGGTTCACGCCTGGGTTTTACTGGCATGAATGTGTCTATGTGATGAAAATGGGCACTGAAAGAGCTTGCAGGAAAATCCGAGGTGTGTCAAACAGGGAAAGGGACGATGTTGCTTTTTGCTTTTAGGATGGGAAATAAGGATTGTAATAATGACCTCTTTCTTTTTTTTGTAGCTTAAGTTTAATGATCTTCTTGCTACAGTGAATGCTTAGTCACATATTTAGCAAACACCATCGGTGGTCACACAGCTACAGGTTGCCAGATTTACACGAGGATTCACAGGTGGAGATCTGTGGCCTGAATAGTAATACCAAGAAGTAATATTACTAATACCAAGAGCCTGAAAGAGAAGAAATATACAGCTTCTAGACACTCAAGACAGAGGAGATCTGATGGAGAAATCTTCTGCTTTGTTGGCTAATTAATGGAAAATTAATGCCCTGGCAGCCCAGATGTCTTGTCCGCTTTGCTGAAAGAACATCAGCCTTGGATTCCGTGGTTTCTCTTGAAGGTCAGAACATTGCATCAAAATGCCATAAATCCTAGTTGGAAGTGGCATAGGTCAGCTTGCCTGCAGACACATGAAAGCCCCGGGTACTGCACTGACACCCAGGCTCAGGTAATTGCAAGGACACATGTAAGGTTAACGCAGCACTTGCATGGACGTGACTCCAGTCGTGGGAGCAGGCACTGGGCCACTGGCAAGTGACGGCACACGCCCTGCAAGGCAGACGGTGTCCCTCTACCAAGGGCAAGCGGGGCTTCCCAGACTGTCACTGAGGCACTCATGCAATTGCAATGATACGTGTCAAAATACAAAGGAAATAGCAAACCCACCCCTTAGGTACCTGGACTTCCGCTTATGTACATTTTGCAGGCAGAAAGGTGGATGGACAGGTTAGAGTCCCTGCCAGGGTGATCAGAGTCCCTCTGGTACGAGGGCCCAGCTTCTGCTTTTAATTTTGAATTTCTTTTTAGGAGAAATATTGACAGCTCCTGAAAACCTGACCTTCACAAATATTTTTTTTTTTTTCGTATTTAAAATAAAACATGTTTGTTAGCAGTTTCCTTTTTCATATTTTCTTTTTATTTGTTTTGGCTTAATAAGAACTGTGAAAATATTTAAACAGCAGGAAGGATTGGCTACCTAATCTTGTGAGATTTACATGGCTGATAGTCAGTGAGAATTCAACATTGTCTTTTGTGATCAGCCTGCCTGATGTTCAAAGAAATTAATTGTTTTTGCTACCTTCCTGTTTGTCCACTGAAGTAGAGCCCTTTTTCCTACTGTATAGCTTTTGTAATCCACTTTGAAGAGCTCAGCTGGCCCACGACTTTGTTCCTTTCTAGACATTTGAGGATGGAATCTCCCATTTTGCACCTCTGGCCTGTTCTTATTTCCATAGATATAACTTTGTTATTGTCCGTATTACTATGGGTATGATTTTAGTGGATACAGCTCAAGTTTGCTCTGTGCAACTGCCTTGTTCTTTCTCCAGTCTATGTCATCCACAATGATCAGCGGTTATTTTATATGCGTTTCCAAATCACTGATGATCTGACTACTATTTAATTACAGATACCATCTCAATAAACAGTGTAAAATGGGACAGAACTTTGGTTTTCCTGGATACAAATGTTGGCAGGTCCACCGTTCAGACATGCTGTATTTGGACCTTGGTATACTCCACAAATGCATGTTGGCAAAATGACCCATTTCTGGCTTCCTAAACCATCAGAGATGTCAACCAAGAGGGAAAAGCAAACCAAATTCCACCATCGTCTTTTACCACCATAAAATTAAGCTGGTCTCTTTCACCTGCGGAAAAGAAATGTGTGCCTTTATTCTTTTCCCCTTTATACTGATTTGTCAAAAAGGAAGTCAACATTTACTCAGAAGGAATGGAGAATTGTGCACCTTTCTGCCTAATCCGGGAAAGCAAACCAGCAGATATTTCCTCTTGGCTCAATCTGGTCCCAGTTTCTCCCTTTTTGGCCACACCCAGGTCAGACCTAATTTCTACTCTGGTGCAGGTGCTATAAAGGACTGGCTTGCTTCCCAGTTCCTACCAGCTCGGCAGAGATGGCAGGTAAGATCAGTGCCTTTTAATTTTATATCTGTATTTGACTGATTGGATATTTCTGGCGTGGGTATTGGTGCACACCATGGGTGAGCCCCGGGAGATGAGGAGACAGAGAAGAGCGTTAGGACCTGGTGGTCCTTCACACTTACTTCTCCCCTCATCTGTGAAATACATTTGTCTTGAGAAGCGAGAAAAGAAAGCTTTCCTGCCTCATGTAGCAATATAAGATTGCAAGGAATAAGCAGCCTTCCATCCCTGTGAAGATATTTGAAGAATTTCCACAGTTGTAAATGTAAGATAACCTGCCCCACTCTGAGAAGTTCGTTAGTTCTTCCAAATTTTTTCTGACTTTCCTGTTCTAAACAGGTAATACTCTGACTAAATTACTTAACATGTATCTAATTGTAACCTTTTGGCTAAAGATCTCCTTTCAGGGGAGGCACTGTGCCATTGTATATAACATTGATGAGAACAGATGATACACATTTCTAGCGCTAATGTGAAAAAGGGATAGAGACAAATTTCAGGGAGCATCAAGAAGTCTAATGGAGATGGTCGAGGGCTGGAGGAGAGGAACGGTGCTCAACGTAGCAGCTTGTTTTGCTGAGTAACAAGTCAGAGAGTGTGGAGAGGGATGTGTGAGGTCTCACCTCCTTCACACCGTCCACCTGAGAAGGACCCTCACGAAGGCAGGACGCCAGGAACCTGTCCTCTTCCAACGCACCTTCCCAATAGTCTCCATCACTGAAGCCTGGACTGTACCTGGCTGCCTCCTCCTTGGCTGTTACTCAGCCTGGTTTGATGAATGTCCCACACCACAGGGATGTCCCCGGGTCTTGCCGACACCTACAGCTCCGTCCCTTGCCAGTCCCACTTACGGTCCTGATCGGAGGGGTGCTGTATTGTATTCCTGGACCCTGAAATACATATTCAAACCAAATTTATAAGTCTCTTCTGATGCTTCAGTGAAGCCCTGCCTGTTCAGAAGATTTATGTTGCATTTCTTTCTAGGCATAAACCCAAGAATTACTCTCTTAGGATCCATCGTCACTCTCTGCTTCATCGGGGCAATGGAATCATTAAATAGTAAGTTTTTGTTTCTCCTTCAGCCGCTACTGTGCTTGAAAGGGTGTGAGTCAACACTCAGTCTGAGTTCCTAGTCAGATACAGCTCCAATATAAATTCAAAATATCCTGTACATTGACCCACTAACAATGAAGTCAGTACCTAAGGAACTTGTCTAAGGAAATTGCCTATTTAACCAATAGGTTTTCTAAGCACATGATCATCATTTTATGACGAGGAAACTGGGTCAGGCATCATGTATTTGATGACTTCTATGCATTTCCCCTCTCACAGGGAAGAATAGCTTCAAAAAGAAGGGTGAAAAATAAGTCCCTGAAAGCATCCCAAAGCCATCAGAGCCAGTTCTGTGAAATGGGTAACAAGCTACTGCTTTGCACTTGTCCTGTGATTTTCAGGACCTCAGCAATGGGGTGAAGCAGATGAGCAAGAGAAGCACAGATGAAGGTGTCCAGGCAGCACTAAACACACAGTGGGAACTGTGTGTAAAGCGAACCAGTGCACCTCAGCACCCAGCGATGGGGTGTGATGTGTAGCTCCTGGTGTATCCTCAATTTCTGTGCTTTCTTCTTTTTTTGGTAGAGGACCCAGAGGTGCTATCAGACTCATCTCTTCTGAGCAGCATTAGTGAAGCCAAGCAGCTGGTAGACACAGCATATTTACTTGCACGAAAAAGGTGAGTAACTTTTGCACGAGGACCCCTGCATTATAAGGAAATAAGAGAAAATATGTGTGTTTGTTCTGTTTTCCAATGCACATTTATTATGGAGATGCTTTTGTTCAAGGACAAACTGTCATGGTTGGAGAGATCCTTTTGCCCAGTTTGGCTGCATTCTAGTGTTCCTGTCTCAGTCCCAGGGCCACCCTTCATCACCCAAAGCTATTGCCTCCTCACTGGTCACACTCCCGTATGGGCACCTCTCAGTAGCCTGTAGTGGTATGGGCACACTGGGCACATGCTGAGTCCTCTCCTGGCTGATGAGGTTCTGCCTCTCTCCAGAAGGACCACAGTCATGAGACAGCTGTGCAGATGAGCACCCTATCACAAACAAATCTCTGTGGAAGTCAAACCCCAGGTGTCCCTCCGCGTATTGTCCCAAAAGGCTGGTTCCAGGCAGCATGATGCTCTGGGGAGGAGTCTCTCTCCCCTCACCCTACAGAAGGTTTCTCATTGTGCAAGAAAGAGACACGGGACTGGGAAGAGATGCAACAGGACCAAGGTTGTCTCTCTGTTCAACGAATATAACTTGTGACATACTAAATGTAAAACTTTATCCAGTCTCTGAGTCACTGTTTTCCACTGATCTGGCTTTTCACAAGATATGACAAAATTTATTGTGACGAGGAAGGAACGCAAACTTGAAGTAGGGAATCACAATGATTTGTTTGCCAAAATCTGTCCGAGATAATGTGCAGAGCTGCTGAGCAGCCACCTTGTCCTAGGTGCGCAGAGCCTGCCGGGCATCCAGCAGCGCTGTCATGTGTAAGTGCACCCAGCCCAGCATGACAGAGGAGGTCTGATTTCAGAGAAGGCACTTCATAGGACTCTTTTTTTTAATGTTCAGCTTAAAGAGAAAACTAGAGGAAAGGGCTGTCAACCCCATGGATTTCCTGAAGCACTTAAAAGACCCTGTAGGAAGAACCAGATCTGCAGTCCGCGCTGCTGATTACTTGGAAACTACTTTGAAACTCCTCAAAACAAAGCTGCACCTCTCTGGGAAACGGAGATTCAATGTTACAGGTAATGGGGTTTAGACCAGAATGGCTTACAAACAGCTAAGAGCAGAAAATCTACCACAGCAGGAGTGTCAGAGAGCAGCTCTGTCATGACCCAAATAGCTGGTGATAAACCCCTTCCCCTTGAAGCATACTCAGAGGCAGATCAGACCACCCGGTGTTTTAATCACCATATTGGGCATATTGGGCAGTGTCCGTCTCATATCTTTGGTCATAAAAACAGCCTGACGATAAGTGTGATAAACCTGGGGCAAAACGTGCTGAATGGCGGGAGACTCTGAACCCTGAGAACAGAAGCCCATCTTCCACTTCTGGTGGAACCCACCTGCCCAGGTTGGACCACTCTGCATGCTCGGGATTTTGTTCCCAGTCTAGGATAGAAGGTTGCTGGTGGCGATGCTTCCCATATTTCCCTGGAAAGTCGCTCCATGCCACCACAGTCTCCCTAGCCCAGAGGTGAGAGCTGATCCACAAAAAGGTTTGGGTGCCAAATTAACAACTCAATTCCAGATGTTATATATCCACAGCTCTGAGTCAGCTGACTCAGACATTGACCTAGAATACCGGGAAGCTAAATAAAAAGGAGTAAGAGCAGATATTATTTTGCATGATTTCTTTTGTAGACCTACTAGACAGAAAACAGAAGGAGGTGATTTCCAAAGAAACCGGCTGTGCCTATCAAATTCGTTCCATTAAATGCCCAAAGCGTGACATTTACCGAACCATTACTGGAGAATGCAACAACAGGTAGGACTTGTGTGTGGGCAAGGAGAGTCCCCAGTCTGTTCTTTGACCCAGGATAGATGGCTTAAGGTCGTTTGTGTAAGTACCTTTCAACAGGGCAAGAAGAATGAAATGCTCCTTTTAGTAGTGCCTAGAACAGATGTTTCATTTCTACCTGTGCCTGGCAGGAAAAGATGTCATTTCTTGAAAATTTCAGATTTGAGCCCATGGCCCTCCATATGCTGTTTGTATGAAGGAAAGGACTTCTTGGTGGAGGAAGGTGAAAGGTTGAGGAAAGCAGACTTTGGGGGTATGACGGCCAGCCTGCCACTCAGCTTGAGGCTCCAGGAAATCACCCCTCCTCTCTTCTGTGGCATGGATCATACTCATTTCTCTGGGCCTAGGGAGATGCTGTGCTTTGAACGTGATGAGGGCATTGACTGTCAAATTTCAAACTTCTCTTGTCTTGGACTGACTACACAAGCAAGGTTTTTAAAAACATAGGTTTCACGGGCGCTGTGAATATATATAGGATATGTTCAGTTTACTCTACTCAGCATTATGTCACAGAGGACCAGATTTGGTGCCCAGTTCATATAAAAATATACAGCTCTTAACATATCTGTGCGGCTACCGAAATAGACACTGTGTTTTGATGCATGAGGAAGGGAAGTAAATAAGAGTTTAATTCTTGGCTCCTTGGTGTGTATCCTTTACGTGAAAAAAAAATTAGTTCTTCATCTTTTTTGTGCATTGAACCCTCCTGGTTCAAACCTGGGATCATACATTTATTTATTTCCTTGTTAGCTTTATTTTTGACCAGAAGATGGCAAAATTTCTAGCCTAATCCTTGGAAGTCAGGGCTTGCTGTCCTGTTCTGCCACAGAGTTGCTGCCTGGCATGATAACTCCAGCCCCCCGAGTCCGAGCCGGGCTTGCATCTGATGTGCATCTAGCGTGAAACAGATGTGACAGATGTGAGGAAATAGCACAACTCCACACCGCACGTGCAGGGAGCTCACACTCACTGTGCTAGTGATACAGCCAGTCTGTACCTTTACCCACGGACACCAGAGCCTTCAGCTCCCCAAGGACAGCAGTGTCCATGCTGACTTCTAGACTCAGGGCAGGGTTGTCCTTGGGCTTCCAGCTGCCAGTGGGATAATGAGGCACTCGGAAGCAAGGGGACTCTGTGGTATGTTAACATTTGTCCAAGGATCTTGCACAGCTTCAGACATGCACCGTGAGATCACACTTCAATATTTTGCAAAATTCTGCCCGCATAGGATAGTAATAGTGATTAAAAAAATAGCTGTGGTGGTACTGGGCTCTTAATATTTGATGGAATTGCTTCAGCTATGGGGTGGCAATTGTTCTAGGGCATGCTCTTGCTTCACAGCACACTGCTGTAAATTTTGGGTATAACACTCCTTTTTTGGTATAGGTAGGTATTACCCAAGTTTTACGGATTTAAGAGCTTAAACATAGAAAGGTGCTGTGCACCAGCGGATATTCCATAACTGATTTCCCCAAAATCACCTGTGTTTCTCTGTCCCTAGGGCCACCAATAATTGTCTCAACCAGCATTATTGTTCTTCTGAACAAGTGCTGCTGAATTTACTGATTCAAATTCTTCTGAGTAGTATGAGGCAATACAACAAGTGGTCATGGCTGCAGATTGCAGCTTGAGAGGTTCTGTGTTGGACATGGGGGAAAAAATTCCTGAAGGTGCCTTCCTTGGCGCAGGTCTGCACAGAGGCGGAGTATCTTCATCCTTGGAACCTTCCAGCCCTCAGCTGGAGAAAGGCATGGTGCCCCCAATCACTGGTGATGGCACTGCTGTGAGACTGATTTTCTGTGGAGCAGCAGTGGAGACAGGTGCTACAGAAATTTAAATACCAAACAAAATTAATATAATGGCATAAGGAGTCTTTTCTTAATGTCAAAAAAGTTCATTTTTCTCTGCAGTAATAATCTTGGTATTATTTACTTCTCAGTGTTTTCTGGCTATCACCCCTGTTGCCAGAGTAACCGGACATGGATTAAGGGGCTGCAAAACATTAGTCTCTACAAACCTGTGCATTTCTGAAATAATACCGGTATTTGCTTTTCTTCTTGTGATGCTCCAGAAAGCGTTCTTATCTGGGGTCCTCGAACCACGCGTTTGCTCGCTGGCTCCCAGCAGTGTATGAAGATGGAGTGTCTGTTCCCAGAGGAGCAAGTGAAGGAAAGCTGTACAATGGATTTCCACTCCCGCTGGTGAGAACTGTTATTCTTGTCCAGGTAACATTAGTGGACACTGCCCTCCCTGCATCCATCAGAAATGAAACCATGGCAACATCTGGAGTGTAAATTACTTGATCATTTCCTGTCATCTCAGGTGCTAATTTGAGGGTTGTTTTCTACAACTGAGCTATCGGTTGGGATGATATTTTTTGTTGGAGACAGGTGAACGAAAAGGTTGTGAATACTTCGCTAAGCAAAGCATGGACAACATCACGTTTTCAGAAGTGTGCATCCCAAGGTTTGATGCGGACAGCATCACAGTGTGCTCAGATACACCAGGATGTTTATACAAACCATAAGACTTGGGTGTTCCTCAGCAGTCTTCCTGACTTTCTGGATGTGTGCACACACATTCCTTTCAGCCATAAAAGGCTTTCCATGAAGCTGGGCTTGGCTGAGCGACTGTGCAGTCAAGAGAGTGCTACTTATTACATCTGAGCTGGGGCATGGCATGGGTCTGTTTAATACTATAATTAACTCTTATGAACTCATCTAAGATCATCTTATGCATGGTTTCATAGTAAGTGTTATGTTGAGAGGTGGAGATAGCCATATGCATTTTCATTTTGATTTTCTTCAGGTTCGAAAAGTGTCAAACGAAATTGCTCACACAGCCAACGAGAACGTCACTCAAGATCAAGAGCTCTCTCTTGTCTTCATGCAGTGGGGCCAGTGGGTCAACCATGACATAGACTTAGCCCCTTCCAGCGGTGCAGGAGTGAGCCCGGAGCTTCACTGCGGTTGTGCCTTCAAGCCCCCTTGCTTCCCAATTGAGGTACCCCAACTTTCATTCTATCCCATGCAATCTTAAGACAGTAAGAATAAAACCACATGACTTTGCGGCATTGCTTATGTTTGCTTTAGTTTCCCCCCGATGACCCACGGACACCGCGGTCAAACTCTTGCATGCCATTCATCCAGTCGGCATCCGTCTGCAATCCCAGGACATTTACTCGTGAGCAGATCAATGCTGTCAGCTCCTTCATGGATGCCAGCACGGTGTACGGCAGCGAAGACTCCGTTGCAAAGAGCATTAGAAATGAGACAAACCGGCTGGGTTTGATGGCTGTGAACCAGAATTTTACTGATGGCGGGTTGGAATTATTGCCCTTTGAGAACAAAACCAAAAGTGTTTGTGTTCTCACCAACAGGAGCATGAACATCCCCTGCTTTAAAGCAGGTAAGGTGCATCTGTGAAGGAGTTTTCAGTGGCCCATAAACTCAAAAAGGATCATTATGGTCAGGCATCTGATGTCTCTTTACATTTGTATTAGGCGTTGCAAGACATGATTATGTAAGGTGAAAGACAGGGGACCCCCCCAAATTAAAAAAAAAAAAAAAGAATAATTGAACAATAACTGTTTAATTAAACACAAAAATTATTTTGTTGTAGTTTCCCAGAAGAGTTACAGCAAATCATCCTGCCTTAAAATGTCTTTTCAA
Source organism: Charadrius vociferus (assembly GCF_000708025.1). NCBI lineage: Eukaryota > Metazoa > Chordata > Aves > Charadriiformes > Charadriidae > Charadrius > Charadrius vociferus. The sequence continues at coordinate 1,313,997 of NW_009649189.1, read as the reverse complement.
AGGTAGGAGAAATTTTCGATAGAATAACCACCAGTGTTTAAAACTTCTCAGTGACTTTTTTTTCCCCTCCTACCTAAAATTCACCATCCAGTTTTCAGCTCAATCTTTACTAACAATTAAACAACCTTAATCAATTTAGTTAACTCTCCCTGGTACCACATTCTAAATTTTTAATATCTCTAATATCCCAACCTCTATCAGAAGAGAAGTCTATAAATTTGTCTGAAACTTAAACACACTGATAACTCAAAATGCAGAACTTTTTCAAATGGGAAGTGATCCGTCATAGACATAAGAAAATTATAAATGTGAATCTTGCAAGTCAATCAGAAGAATACAGAGTATCCCCATTGCACATTATTTTCTCGTTCCCTGCACACGGGAAGAGCTCCTTGCTGAGTGAGGAGATATTCAGTGCTTCTTCCATCAGCTGTTGGAGGGTCTTTGCTGCATCCCCTCCAGTTTTCTCTCAGCATCTCAGCTGAAAGCACGTTCATAGACCACTCAGAGGTGTTTACAACTTGGGTCACCCGAGACAAATTTTCAAAACCAAACATTCACAGTGCTGATATAAAAGAAGATTGTATCCTTGAGGTACAAAAGGAAGGCAGACACTAGAGTTTCACATAACAAGATGTTCACAGCTGGTTTATAAATATGTGCAATATAGTTTAAACTGCCCAAAGCCTCTTCTCTGATGGTCTTGGCTAAATGGTTTGGGCAGAGAATGGTTTGTCTGTGTTGGAAAGAAATACCGGGGACGAATGGTGACTGCTAGGAAGCTTAACCATAAGCATTACTGCCAGTAACATTGACTATCAGTTGTTACTCATCTGTCCTAACACAGAAACCTGCCACTGAAATAAAAAGCTGTTTACAAAATTCCTACAATATTTTCATTTGTAGGTGACAAACGGGTAACTGAAAACCTGGGACTTTCTGCGCTGCACACTGTCTTTCTACGAGAACACAACCGCCTGGTTACAGAGCTGAGGAAATTAAATCCTCACTGGGATGGAGAAAAGCTTTACCAAGAGAGTCGAAAGATTGTCATCGCCACAAACCAGGTACTGGTCGCTGCTCAATGTTTATCATCTGCATGCTTAGGAATGGTTTTTCCTCCAGGAAAAGGTGGAAAACCATGCTTTGCAGATCTAGCGGAGTTATTTGTGAGAGTCGAAAATTGTGAATAAGGACGGTCCATCTGAGACAGCACAGGTACTCAGAGCCTTTTTTTATCCATTATTTTACCAATTTATCAATTATTTATTATAATAAATAATTTTAATATATGGGCCAAACTCGTGGGTTAAAAGAGTGCAATTTAACAGAACAGCAAAAGGAAAAGACGAAAACGCGATTACAGTACCGCCGCGAAGCGCACCGACCAGACCCGCACTGCCGCAGCCCACCCCCGAGTGGCGACTCATCTCCTCGCCCCGGCTAGCGCCTCTTATAGCCCGGGATGGGTCACGTGGGATGGAATACCTGCCCCCTGCCGGCTCCTGGGGAGATTAACCCCATCCCTGCCGGAACCGGGACAACGCCAAATTCATGCCATTGCTACAGCTCTTTTCTGAAGATCTTGTGAACTCACTGCCACTGGATGGAGAATCCAGGTTCATGCTCTGCACTTGACTTTGGTGGCATTTCTGCTACACCTGATGACAACTTGCTCTGCTTTTGTGCTTTTTCAGATAATAACATACAGAGATTACCTCCCACTTCTGCTTGCGGAGGAGACCAGAAAATGGATCCCTCTGTACAGTGGCTACAATGAGAAAGTGGATCCCACAGTATCAAATGTTTTTTCCCTGGCTTTCCGATTTGGCCACACATCAGTACAGCCTTTTGTATCCCGTTTGGATGACAGTTTTCAGCCTTTGGGTCCACTCTCCCATGTCCCTCTTCATTTGACCTTTTGCGCTACATGGAGAATTATAATGGAAGGTAAGAGCGTGGGGCAGCCAGCAGTCCTGGTCTGGTCCTGAAGCAGACACTCAGTTGAAGGTCAGCTGGTAAGACACATGAGCCTAGACTCCAAAAACTGCTTTAGATCCATTTATTTAACTGGCCTCACACAAATTACAGTGCCATTCAGCTTGGAAGGTGTTCATGATATGTCTACCCAAGGGGCTGCAAATTGGTGGTGTGCCAAATGTGGGGCAGCAGGACAGTCCTGCAGAATTGTCACCAAGCACAGCCTAACACCGGTTCTGCATTGTAACGAGGCAAAGGACCTCTGCCAAAAATTACATGCTGTTATAGTCCAGTCATTGAACCTTATCAAGACCAGCTCCTGCAGAAGCAGCCACATTGGAGGAGGATTTTGCATCAGAACATATAGTTCTGTAGCATCTTTTGCACGGTTTTTCAGTATTGTCTTCCTCAGTTCATTGCACGATAATTATATTCGTATTCTGAACGTCTCAGTAAATAACCAGAATATGTAACAGATTAAACCTCCTTCTCAGGTTGCCATACATCTCAGCTCAGTGAGACCCGACAGTGTGAGCATTGCGCATTCACCCAAATAGGGCAACTGCTCATGCTGTTCCAGAAGACGTGACACTCATGGCGCCAAATGTCAGTCAACCAAAGTTTAGGTCAATCTAAGCTATTATATCCCCCTGTAGGTGTTGCCATAGGGTGATGCCTCCAGTCTAACTGAGTTAAGACAGCATAATTTCTTCCTAGTGGTGGCCATCTCTCTTCACAACTCTAAAGGGAGCTATGACATCCTGCACTTATATAGGCAATATCTGCTGACAAGAGTCTTTCCAAGGAGCACAAATGTCTCTTCCAAAATGAGTTATCTAACTAATTACAGAAAACATACCAAAATACACAAGTGCAGCCAATTTTGCTGTGTTTTACTAATACTGTCTTCTTAATGGCTATGAAAAAGACATACACAAACAGACATAGATTGATTCTATCATTGTATTTAATGTTTTAATAAATATTTTGCAGTTAATAGCTGATCATAAACAAAATCAATTGCAAAACCTAAACCTTGGACAGAACCCCATGTATCATTACATGCTGGGGACTGACAGGCTAAGGAGCAGTTCTGCAGAAAGTGACCTGGAGGTCCAAGTGGGCAACAAGTGGACTTAGGCCTGCGGAAGGGAGGTTGAGGGATGGAGATGGGGAAGGGTGGGGAGTCTAGTTACCAAAGGGCGGCCCCATCTACTGGCATATAGAGGTCTGTACATATGTAGTAGTATATGCTGAAATGGAATTAAGGAGCTAGGTGAACCCCACACAGCCCAGAGTAGAAAGGACATCTAATGTTGCACTGTTTCAGCTGCACAAAATGGACCATCAAAGCTGGAACTTGGTACAAAAAGCCTTTTCTTGATTTGCAATGAATGCAGGTGGCATTGACCCACTGATACGGGGCATGGTGGTCGATCACGCAAAGCTGATGAAACAGAATCAACTGCTTGTTGAGGAGCTCCAGAACCACCTTTTTGAACAGACAGAGGTAATGGGTCTGGATCTAGCAGCTCTGAACATGCAACGGGGAAGAGACCATGGCCTTCCAGGTAAGGAGGCACAAGTCCACATGTCCTGTGAACAGCATTCTTTTTTCTTCTGCTGTTTATAGTAGTTCCACAAATGCACTAAGCTTTTTCCATACCAATGGGAAGAAACAATACCTTGATTTGAGGGCAAAGGATGGATAGAAAATCAAGCTCAGAGAAGAAAAGTTCTCTGTATTATAAAGAACTTTTTCTGACAGATTTAAGACAAGGACAAAAGGCTTGGAAAGCAAAGATGACATCTGGGATAATGTAATAAAGAGGGGTAGAAACAGTCGTGTATTGCAAAGAGAGAGCATGTGGGGTACAGAAGGCACAGACTCAAGCAACCAAGCTCAGCTTTCACGTGGACTAGACAGACCATCTGTGCTTTGTTCTTTGCCCAGCCATGCCTACTTTGTCCCTTCAGACAACTCAGAGCTCTGAGCAGAAGTGGCTTGCACCCACAGGTATGATTGCCCACAGGCACTGGAGAAGAACAGGTGTGCTTGGCTTAAGCACAACCAAATATTGCTCTTTTCTAGAACTTTGACTGCAGAAATTTTGCCTCCCAAAACTGCAAAGACTTGTGCATTCACCCTCAGCACCAGGTAGCTCTAACCGACGGGATGAGATGAACCTGTAGTCATGTATGAAGACAACTCAAGTTGTTGGTTTAGTGTGTGCGTAAAAAATGGACTTTGAAAACACGGCATTTGTTGTGACTGTCTAGGCAATAACGTCTTCCAGATCCTTTAATGCCGTGAGAAAAAGTAGACATTGGTCATGGGCCAAGGGGTCTGTTTAGCTCCTGAATTTAGGCAGATGCTGGGAAGTCATGGGTCCTGATCAGCTGCTGTTCCTGCTTTTGCAGGTTACAATGCCTGGAGACACTTTTGTGGGCTCTCCCAGCCTCAAAACTTGGACGAATTCTCTGAAGTGCTAGGCAATTCCAAACTGGCCAAGAAGTTCATGGATTTGTATGGGACACCGGACAATATTGACCTCTGGATTGGGGCAATCGCAGAACCCTTTGTTCCCCAGGGCAGAGTTGGACCCCTCCTGGCCTGCATCATTGGCACTCAGTTCAGGAACCTGCGTGATGGGGACAGGTAGGTAGCTCTGAGAGCAAACCTTCCCTGTGGCATTTATTATGGGAAAAAATGCTGACATTTTATGCAGCACACTGATCCAGCCCATCTTCAACACACCAGTGAGTGCTCCCAGCAAGGCTCACACCTTTATTTTAGCCTGGTTGCCAAAGGGCTCTTTTTTCTAGCTGTTTCTACAGACCCACACTGGAGACATCTCTTTCCAAAGGGGTGTGCTTGCTGCCTGATGAATCAAGGTGGATCTGAGCAGAGACTCACCTTGGTCAGATTCCTATCTTGGCAAGTAACCGTACTCTGAGCTGCTCCTGAAAATATCATTGCAGATTCTGGTGGGAGAAACCAGGAGTTTTCACTCCACAGCAGTTGCACGCACTAAGAAAAATCTCACTGTCGACGGTGATCTGTGACAATACTCGTATCAAAAAGATACCCAGGGATGTGTTCAAGGTCAACAGTTATCCTGAGAACTTCGTTGACTGCCACGAGATCGACAGGCTTGACCTCTCACCCTGGAAAGATGAGCCTGAGAGTGACACAAAAGGTAAGCAGTTGTCTGAGGTCTGCCAAAAATAATAAATACCCTACAAGGTCAGACTCTTCTGTGCCTAAAAAATAAAAGAATTAAGGTCATCACAGTGACTCTACCCCAAAAAGGCCTTGCCCAGCCATTCAGACCTACGCGGACACCACTGGAGGCAGAGGTGCTGTTAGCCTAAGTCTCCTTGCAATCTATCACCTTCATCATCCCTTACTAGCCTGCTTTTCCTCTTCAGCTAGGAGGGAAATCCCTGAAAATCCAGTCTGTTCTGGTCCTTGTGAACATGTCCTTCTCTGAGCACCTTATTCCAGGACAACTGGAGTCTTCCTTCACAGGAAGAGTGTCCCTGAAGAAATCAATCAGAATTAGCCAACCTGCTCTGAATTCTTACTTCCCTGCTCCAAGCCCCTGCTCTCCTCTTGCCTTCCCTTAAGCTTTAAGGCCTCTTGAGGTATATCTGGCATTATGTTGACACTGTATGGCCTGACACACCAGTAGTTTAACACACATAATCAGAGATCATGATGTGCCACATCCTGAAAGACAGTAAAACAGTGTCTTCATACAAGAGGTGTGGACACTAGCTGTGTCCTCCTACTGGTATGCTTTTGGCAGGGGGTCTTCCAGTTGAAAATGATGTAGGGAGAACAGAGACTTGCAGAAGACAGGTATGACCTGAGCAGAATGGACCGGATTCAAATTTTCCTTCTGGCAACCCATTTATAGATGATCACAATACCTGGATCACCTACTCTGTCCTTCTTCAAGGCACAGACCACAAAGCATCTCCATGTAGTTCCTGTATTGAGTTTGATAAACTATTTGAGACAAATACCACTGTTTAAGAAAGAATTTGCACTTGATATAAAGGCTAAATTATGGTGACTTCACCCCATTCTTTAGGAACCAAGCCCAGCTGATCTTGCCTTCTCTATAAACATTAAAGGCTTCCTGATTTCTTTTATTACCTTAGTCTTATGGTCACTAAAAATCGCTGAGCTGCTTCCTGTGGCTTTTTTATCACCAGGCTGGGAGGAAGCTGAACTGTGTTTGCATAACCCAGAGATGGTGAAATCCCAGGGTGTTAAAAAGCAACTGCTAGAAGTTTAACCTTTTCAAGTGCCAAGAAGTTGCCCCAAAAGCTCTCGTCCAAAGGGCTGTCTGCTGTCAGGTCACTGCAGGTACCTTTTGACAAGGCTGAAGGCATCGCAGTGTCTCAGAGGTACAAGGATACAGGGGTGACCTCGTATGCAGTTACCCATTCCTTAGTGACTATTTTAAGCTATAGAGTCAAATAAAAATGTGGGGAGAAATATTGTGCCCTGGAAAGGAGTCAAATAAAAATGTGAGGAGAAATACTGTGTCCCGGAAAGACTTTCGGCCTCTCAGTAGCTTTTTCTGCTTCACTGACAGTTTCTAATCCTGCTCGTCAGACCAGCGTTGGAAATTCCTAATGGTGGCACTGAGCTGCTCTTAGGAAACCGCTGCCTGTACATCATGCTCAGCTGACTGCTGTCCACCGAACCTCGGCACGTGATTTCCCAGAGAGGAGCTTAAGACTGTGTCTACTGTTTTATTTGCTGAATGGTGATTTTTATTGCGTTCATTTGTAAAAGCCTCCAATAATGTAACATTTCAGACAGAAGGGTGGTGAACATTTTATTGCCTGTTGCCCTAAAAAAATGTTCAGAGTTGTGCAAGGCTTGGTTAGGTGCTGGATACTTTGACTCTCTAAACGCACAATCAAGACAAACTTTTTACTTCCCGTCCTGAATGGGTGTTAAATATGGAGGTTGGTGCGCTTGCATTTCAAAATCAAATTCCTTATCCTTTGTACCTGCTCAGAAATAGCAAGTTCATGTAATCTTTATCAAAACTTTTCTCATCTCGTTGTTTGGCACAAGAGCATAAACTGTTCAGGCTGTTTCTAATTAGCAGTGACATTTCAGCCTTTGAAGACACTGTAGAACGGCAGCTGCATCTTGAAGCCTGGAAACATATTTTATTTAAATCCTATAGTGAACATGAGCGTGTTTGCGTGTGCTGGGCAGTAATAAAATACATTATGTGCACATCTGGCATCAATTCTGGTATGTCAAGCATGTGTCCAAAACATTCTTTGGCTATGGTTCATAGCTAAATGTATCAGCATAGAAAAGCAAACCGAAAGCTGGCTGGTATGTAAACCACAAGCATTAGGGCCAAAAAGTAATCGTCTGGCTGGGATGATCACTCCCAAGAATCATCATCGTGCATCAGAAGAAGTGTGGCCAGCAGGCAAGGGAGGTGATTCTGCCCCTCTACTCCACTCTCGTGAGATACCACCTGGAATATTGCATCCAGCTCTGGAGCCCTCAACATCAGAAGGACACGGACCTGTTGGAGCCTGTCCAGAGGAGGACATGGAGGAGATCCGAGGGCTGGAGCATCTCTGCTGTGAGGACAGGCTGAGAGAGTTCGGGTTGTTCAGTCTGGAGAAGAGAAGGCTCTGGGGAGACCTTATCGCAGCTTTCCAGTATCTGAAGAGCACCTACAGGAAAGCTGGAGAGGAACTTTTTACAAGGGCATGTACTGATAGGACAAAGGGTAATGGCTTCAAACTGGAAGAGGGGGGATTTAGAATAGATATTAGGAAGAAATTTTTCACTTTGAGGGTGGTGAGACACTGGAACAAGTTGCCCAGAGAAGTGGTGGCTGCCCCATCCCTGGAGGTGTTCAAGGCCAAGTTGGACCAGGCTTTGAGCAACCTGGCCTAGTGGGAGGTGTCGAGGTGTCCCTGCCCAGGGCAGGGGGGTTGGAACTAGATGGTCTTTGAGGTTCCTTCCAAACTAAATAATTCCGTGATTCTATGAAGACTGTATTAAGTCAATAAATACCAAACATGTAAAAATCATATCAAGTTGCCATTTCTCCTTGGCACAATTGGGAGGCAAGGAGGGGACTGGGAGCAAGAAGGTGACAGCCTAAGGAAGAGTCATGAGTAAAGCTTCTAGGTGGAGTAGGTACCTCCCTGATGAGGAAATGAAGGAGATGCTCGGTAAAAATCCCACAACTACAGTATTGGATGGGAGGGTGCCATGGGAGGGTGTGCTGGCCAGTCCTGCCCATCTCAGCCCAGTGCCCACCCACAGCCTGGGGAGCCCTCGGGAGATCCATGGGTCTGCCAGGGCCCCAGGTGAGTGATGTAGCATGGGGATGGTGCTGATCCATGAGCCCCCAGCATGTGGGGAGCGGGGAAAAGCTCTGGTGACCCTGGGCAGAGGAAGACAAGACACCATCCTCTGACACACAGAAGACAGGTCAAAATCAGGCAATATTCAGAAATCAGGAGCTGCGGCTTCCACAGTGTATTTGCACATACATAGGTTGTGCTAAAACTCATGAGATTATCAGGGCATGGCAAGGATGTTAAGCCTTATGTTTTTGCTGTTTGCCTCTGGTTTCTGAGTCCTCAGGCATGTTCCCCTCACACTTTCAAAATCTGCCAAACCACTGAAAGCAAAATCTTGCTTTGCTTAAAAGGAAGGCTAAGAAAAACAAAGAAACCACCAGCCCCTGGAGACACATGTAAGGTCTTTAATCGCCCTTTTGTGGCAGAGGAACCTCCCAAGTCTACCCCACGGAATGAGGCAGGAGACGGTCCCTTATCTTGAGTGTGCTTCCAGAGGAACATGGCAGCCCTCAAACCCCAGGACAGCCACTTCCCCAGGCAAGATGACCACGGGCTCAGGGATAAATGCCTCCACTTTGTTGGTTTGGAATAGGAAAAGTTGATTGTAAGATGCTCACAGGAAGGGTCCAGCTCTGCCTGGGATCCAGCTGGAGAGAAGTTCTCAGGGTTACGGTTACAAAGGAATGTCCAGCTAGCCACTATGTGTCTGTCCACACAGGTGGCACAGTCCTCTGGAAGGAACGTGGCAACCATTTCACCACCTCCACTTACAAGCTTTTCTCCTCTGTGGATGTTTTTGCTGTCTCCAGTATGTCAGGGTTGCAATCCATGGTTGTCTCTGCTTCCAGATCTTCTTGTGGTTGCCATGCCCTCCCCCTCTGCTGCTACACACACAGCTGGAGCTGGAAAATAGGACCACTAATGGGAAGCCCCATTCGTCATTCCTGATATCCCCTGATAGGCAGTGAGCATGGAGTCACGGACTTGCTCAGTGAGCTTGGGAACATCGTCTGGGCCCAGGCCGAAGGTCTCCACTTCTGGCAGGATCTGGATGATGCTTTTCCCTGGAAGAGGGAGACAGGAGGGTCAGAGAGCAGGGAAGGAAATATATGAGTGGTGTAGAAGAGCAAGAGAAGATATAGGAGCGGGATCAGTGCAAATGAAGGAAAAAGACAGAAAGGAAGGGAAAATGCCCTCCTTCATACACCAAAAGCTGTGTAGCAACCCAGCCATGTCCCAGATGCACACAGCAAAACCCTGAACCAGACTTTTCCCATCCACAGAGATCGCAAAAATCATAAATACAGAAACAGGTGAATCTCTCCCTAAAGATATTCAATGCAATGATTCGTATCAAATAAATTTTCACAGTGGAAAGACCTCAGGATCTGTCTATATCACGGCAAAGAGAATGAGATGTCTGTAATACAACACACCCAAACTGGTCATACTCTGATCTATGTATACCAAATTCAGCAGAGTCCCTCTTTCCAGAAGTGTGCTTCAGGATGAGATAAATCGTGCCCAAGACCCCCTCTTTGGCCAAGGTGTGTCAATACTCTTGGGAAGCACCTGAGCAACGGACTGGTGCAAACTGGAAGAATATACTGGGGAGCTATCATTGTGCTCTTCTGCTCTTGCGCCTGTGGCCCTTGTTCTGGACAGCAGAGACAACATGCTGCCTGTGCAGACACCTACCTAAGGATCTGGGGGGTGTCTGTGTTATTTTTTAACTTTCATGCATGCCTTTACACATGTGCTGGGAAATGAGATGCAGAAATGTCGCTAGCAGAGCCATGTAAGGGAGGCAAAACAGAAGCATAGAGAAGAGCTTCACAAAAGAAGAGGGCACGCTCCCTGCCTGCACATATTACATCCAAAGCTAGATCTGGTGTCTCAGGAGTCTACTATGCTTCACTTGGTCCTACAGAAAAAGCTGAGAGATGACAGGCCTGTGCTGAAAAGGTAGGTCTGAACAGACTTCCAGCAAGCACCAGACTTCACAGAATCACAGAATTGTGGGGGTTGGAAGGGCCCTCTGGAGCTCCCCCAGTCCCACCCCCTGCCAGAGCAGGGGCACCTCCAGCAGTGGCACAGGACGACGTCCAGGTGGGTTTGGAATGGCTCGAGGGGGGGAGACCCCCCCACCTCTCTGGGCAGCCTGTGCCACTGCTCTGCCGCCCTCACAGCAGAGAAGTCCCTCCTCAGGTTGAGATGGAACTTCCTGTGTTCCAGTTTGTGTCCGTTCCCTCTTGTCCTGTCACTGAGCACCGCTGAACAAAGACTGCTCCCATCCCCCTGGCAACCCAAGTCCCTCAGCCTTTCATCATAAGAAAGATGCTCCAGTCCCCTCATCATTTCTGTAGCCCTTTGCTGGACCCTCTCCAGCAGTTCCCTGTCCTTCTTCACCCGGGAGCCCAGAACTGGACACAGCACTCCAGATGCAGCCTCACCAGGGCAGAGTAGAGGGGGAGGATGACCTCCCTCGACCTGCTGGCCACACTTTTCTTGATGCAACCCAGGATGCCATTTGCCTTCTTGGCCACCAGGGCACATTGCTGGCTCATGGTCATCCTGTTGTCCACCAGGACTCCCAGGTCCCTTTCCACAGAGCTGCTCTCCAGGAGGTCAGCCCCTAACAGGTACTGATGCATGGGGTTATTCCTCCCCAGATGCGGTACCCTACACTTGCCCTTGTGGAATTTCATTGAGTTCTGCTCTTCCTCCACACATAACAGTGTGGGCACACACTGGATACACAGCTGGGCTTACCAGAAGCTCATTAGCATGCCCAGAGCCACTGTGGACATGACGAGCTGTCCTGAACTAAGGAATAGCCTGCTTAATATGCAGAAATCCTGGCCACGTGTAGCACATCTTCAGAATCAGCCCTGGCAAAACTTGCTTGTGGGAAAAGTGGGGCAGTAGAGGAAAAGCTAACTGCGGTTCTTCCTCCAGCAGCAAAGGTCCTACTTGTTTAACAGCAATTAGGAAATGGGCTTAGGGGTCAGCTAATCACAAACTCTCAGGGTGAGGTTATTATAAAGGCAAATGTACATGAATTGCAAACAGTCTTTCCTAAAAAGCTCAGGGAGGTTGTGGAATCTACTTCCTTGGAGTTACTCCAAATTTGGCTAGACAAGGCACAAAGCAAACTCATCTATCTTTGGAGTTGACCTTGCCTAAACCAAAACGTTCAACTGCTCCAGAAATCCCCCCCCCAACAGCATTATTCTCTAATTTCCCAGAGGAGTGGTCTATCTTGGTTGCCCAACCAAGCAGGGAAGTGACAGGGAGGGAGTGGGATAGTAAAGCAGGGCTGACATCCCTGCTCATGCTCCTATTGACCCCCACGTTGGGGGAATGCTTCCAGTACAAAAGTCTTTGGTGTGTGGCCAACAGAGACACGATAGGCCCAGTGGGTGAAAGAAGAGTAGAACCAGACAACACAGTGTTAAACATTTGCACCAACTCTCTCTTCCAGGTGTCTGCCTGCAAGGAATGACTACGCCCAGGTGCAAACAATGGGAGGAATGAGAATTTCAGATGCAAATCCTCCCCTTAGGAAGGAACAGAACTGGCCTGGGGAAGGGTGGGAAGTGGCAGAAGTCCATTTTGGGGTGGGAGTCAGGGAAGAAAGTGGAGGAACAGAGTGGGTTACTTTGTTCAAATTGGAAAGATTTTTTCCTGCATTTTCTGTTTGAAGCCAATGACTTCCACCCTTTTTCCCCAAAAAATTGTATCACTGTCCAGCAGAAATTTTTGTCACCATAAATGGATGAAACATGAAAAGAATGGGGTAACTGGGAGGAGGCACGCTCTCAACGTGACTTTTGCTGAGAGCTCCATGTTTGCTTTGAGTCCCCAGTCCTCCATGCACCTGCAAATCCAAGCACAGCATGGGTGGACCAGGGCAGGACCTGCCCCAGAACTCTGCTGCTTCTCCAGGTTCCCTCATATGGGTATTGGACAAGCTGTGAGAACAGTCTAGACCATGTTTTTGCCAAGAAAGGTTGGACCAGATGATCCTTGAAGTCCCTTCCAACCTGGTATTCTAAGATTCTATGATTCTGTGATTGAAATCCAAGGGAAGAAGAAAAAGTGATGCCTGAAATCCCCCATTACCTTCCCTTCCTGAGAAGACAGCAACTGCCATTTTCTGGCTGCTACCTCCACATCACACATGGTCCTCTGCCCACCCACCTTATGGTTCCCTCCAAGGACTAAGCTTGCACCAACACCTAGCCCGCTCTCTGTACCAAGTCATCCTTACCTGGTGTAAATCTCTTCTCCTTCTGGTTGTAGAAGTCCTGGTAGGATGAGATCACCACAGGAATAATGGGGACCTGGAGGGGAGACAGTCTACAATGAATCTATAATTTCCCCATTCCTCCCCCAAAATGGAACTGGTGTTCTTATGGGAATCCTGCACCTTGCTGATAATTATCTCAGTCAGCTTCATAGTAGGCACTCAGAGGGGTATTTAGAACTTTTAACTGCATCACACAACATCCTCGCTGTTACTTTTTGCACTTTCATCTCTGTATTTAGGCCAACAATGCATGGATTGCCAAATCAGTATGTACAGAGGCCTGTTCAGCAGAAACTCCCCCTGGGCAGGTCCAGGGCTCTTGTCAAGGTCCCTCCACTTTTTTCCCAAGATGAGTCATGAAGATTTTTCATCTGTCCCTGAGACAGCCCCCTCCTGTGCCCTCTGCAAGCTCCTGCTGGGCTCTTGGATGTGTGCTTTATCCAAAGGGAAGTCAGGGACTCAAAACCCTGGTTGCTGGTAGACCATGGTAGGCAAACCACACCCCACGGGGCAGGTGGAAGGTGGCTCTCACCTGGGCTTTCACAGCCAGTTGGAAGGCTCCACGTTTGAAGGGCAACATGGAGCCACCATGATTGCGAGTTCCTTCAGGGAAGATCAAGACGCGGAACTGCAGGAGAGAGAAGACATTGAGATAGAGGCACCTGCAGTTACTATTCTAAACCACTGCACAGATGTATTCCCCTGGGACTGATCTGTCTGCTCTTGACCATGCAGAGACATCCACTTCCTCCATTTCAAGCACTTTAAGGACACAAAGCATGCTGCACCCACCAGAGACTGCCCAGTCCTCAGCCCAGAGACAAAGATCCCTTTTCAGCTGCATCAAGCTCTATGGTTTCCAGTGCCTCCTCACCAAAGAGTCCTTCCCACTCACATTTTCTTTGTGCAGGGAGTGTGCCACCTCTGTCAAGGTAGTGATAGACTCTTCCCTCTTCTTGCGGTCAATGAAGATGAGTCCTGAAAGCCAACATGCCAGTCCAAAAGTGCCCATGTATAGGATTTCCTTCTTTGCAATAGGCACACAGCGACTTGGTAACATCTCCATCATCACTGGAAGGGGACAACAAGGACAGAACAAGTTGTCATCTGCACAGAGGATTCCTCCAGATTCTGGGCTACAGCACTTTTCTCTGGGACGTGCCATGCCTTCAGCGCTTATCCAGCTTCACAGGATCAAAAACATGTTGGGAAAGGGATTCTGGGGGTCTCCAGACCAATCTCTGAGGAGGACTATTCCTGACAATGAATGAGAGCAGCTATGACATAGCTGTGGTCAACTGACATTCTCATCCCCATTCTCTTGGAAAGGATGAAGCTGATTTAGCTTGAAAATACATATTGGGCTCTAATACCCTGGGGAACAGCCCTGGCTTGGGGCTAGCTGGCAATGGACTACATAGCAGCCACTCCTGCCCCTCTGCCTGTGGTACTTGGGATTTTGTACTACCCTCCTCTACAGACAGCTGGAGCCAGGAGCAGGAGCCAGGATCACCACATACCCATAATGTCAAGGGAGGTCTGGTGATTCATCACGAGGACAAAAGGTTTCTTAGTCCTGAGGTTCTCCTTGCCCTTCACCACTATCTTCATCCCAAAGATGTATTTGAGAGGCCACAATGACATGCACAAATACCTGGAAAAGGGGAGCAGACATAAGCCAAAGAGATGGTGAAACTGGGTAAAGGATCTAAACACCATTCTTCCAAACCAGCCCATCTTAGACTGCCTCTGCAGAGCAGCCTGTTTCTCCACATTCCCAGGTTTGACCCAGGACTTGGAGAAGAGCAATTAGTAAGTCTTTTCAGCTCATCACTTCACTAAAGACCAATACACCTCGTAGATTTTCTTCAGGCCAGGTTAGACCAATGGCCAGACAACTTCAGCTACAGCAATTCTGGGGATCAGTCAAATACTAGATAATGCCCAAATTAATAGTGGACCTGTTTGTACTCTAGTTCCCTGCCCACCTTGCTGAATAGTGAACGCAGGCTGCCATGAATGTGCCATACACCTAACTCCACTATTGCCCACGCTGTGGAAAGAGATGATTTTGCCTCTGGGTGACATTAGACTGCAATTCTGGCAGCCATATATTAACATATACTGGAAAAATAAAGACAAGAATAAAAGGCACAAAAGTCAAAAACTGAAGAAAATTTCTTGAAGTGAAAGGCTGGTGCTCAATTGAGAGATACCAACTTCCACTGCAGCATACAAGGATGAAGTAGTAAATCCTGCTCCCACAGCACTTGAGGAGGCTACAAGCACCGTGCTGCCGTATAGCCGAATCAGCTTCTAGCCCCTGCTCAACCCACACCCCAAGTTACTAATGCCCACCGCAGCTAATCACACGTGTACAGCCGCCCAGCTGCCGGGTGAGTCCGGCAGCTCATTGCAGAGGCAGTAACAGATGGATAGAGGGGATGGGCAGCAAGGGGATGGGCTCAGAGACTGCCAGACCTGGGGGCAATGGGCTGTAATTGCAGTGATGGGGACACCAGTGACCACGCAGGTGCCAGCACTGCGATGTGGTAACGTCTGCTCGTGCCTGTTCAGGTGGGCACTGGCTCAGAGTAGAGTTGAGAAGGAGAAGAGCACTTGCAGAGGCTTTCCCAAAACAACTTAGAAAGGGGACAACCAGCCACATGGTGGAGGGGAATACAGCTCTGAAGACCAGATAAGAGTGAGTTACTTTACCTGTGCATTGTATCCAGTTTGTTGGTGTTACCTAGTTTGACAAATTTATGTCACCTTTTACATCCTTTCTCTCCATCGTTCATTATTCTTTCTATCAACTCAAATACAATACTGAAACCCACATCCCTTCTCTGAATTGCAGAGCCTGGCAGCTCTCCACACCAATGCACAATTAATTCCTCCCCGCTGCACTGCAACTCCCAGGACCCTCCAAAACAGAGTGCGAGTTGACTCTATCCATGCCCAGAGCAGAAAGAAGCCACAGACAACTTACTTCATGTTTTCCACATTACGTCCGCGAGGAATACACAGCATAATAACCAGAATGCTTACGGTGAAGAGCCACAACTTATAGAAGGTCATCTTGCAGAAGTATCTGAAAGCAGGATTCACCTGGTAAAGGACTAGAAACGTGATGAAGAGAAAAGTAAATGGGTAGTGAAGGAGCAAAAATTCCATCCTTCCAGCCCAGAGTCAACCAGAGGAGTGTTGCACAGAGCAGTAAATGAGTCACGAGCACCCGATGTTGTGGAGCAGAGTTTAGATTCCCTTGATCAGCGACATGTGGGTGGCACAAGGCTGGAACGAGATTCGGGAGCGATGCTTCAGAAAGGCTGTGTTCGCTGCTCAGTGCTAAACGAACCATGGAAAGCCGGTTTAGCAAGGGATCTCCAGCAGCACTGTGTGTAGGAGCTGGCTGGCAAGCAAGGGCAGACATGCAATAGCAAGGCTGCCGATGTGCAGGGGGTGTGTGGCTCTGGGCTGGTAGAGTGATGACTGCTTGGAGAGACAGCCCAACCCCCCACGCCCCGGGGAGCTCTGTACATAGGAACCCTGAGAACTTTTAAGAAAATCTTTAATGGGAGGGAGTGTGTTGTGTCAGACAGCACAGACACCAAGCTGTGTCGCTCTCCATGCAAACACCGAACTCCACCAACAAGTGAGCTAGCTGCAAGATGTCCAGGGAATAAGAAATTAGTATTATGGAAGAGAGAAAGAGAAAACCAGTGATCCAAGCGGACAGCTCCTGCCCCGTACATCTGGGCATTAGAGGGACGAAGTCAAGCAGCTAGACATTGCTCAAGAAGAGTGGGAAAAGTGGAAAAAGTGCCACATGTCTAGACAAAAAGATAAACAAAGCACGAGCAGCTACTCCTGATGTTTTCATGGCCAGAGGCAGGCACATGTTTAGACAGCATCTGCATACATAAGAAGTAAATCATGAAAATGTAAGTATAACCTGGCAGTGCTCCAGCTGCATTTCATCTCCTAAAACCACTGCATGAGAAGGATCTTTGCAACAAGTACAATGACTAGGCTGAAAAACAAAAGCTTCATGTTTCATCATCTGCATGACGGGCCTTGTTCAAGCAGCTATCACTTGAGAGGAGTAGTAATATTAAATTCCAGCCAGGACTGAAAGCTGCAGATCCTCAAAAGGGAACGGGGAAGTCCGAGAACCCATAAAACCACATTGATAGTCACCTGCACCTAAAGAACAGCATCAAATCCCCGAGAGCAGTAAAATGGACAATGCTCAGCAATACTGAATGAAGAAAGTGAGGAAAGGCATGATAATAAAGAAAGGCATTGGTGGTGCTCCCTGCTCCCTTGGCTTAGCCAGGGACACATCTTCTCCTGTCTTTCATGGGAAAACTGGAGAGAAGTGACTGCACACACTGCTGCTCAGCTCTCCCAAGGCTTCCCTGCAACCACAGAGGCAGCCAAAGCAAAGAGATTCGTCCACAGCCTCCTCACTGTCTCTGCACCAGCATATGGAAAAGACAAGCATCTCCTCTGTGCACATTGGACCCCTCTGTACTGCAGAGACTAGCTCACTTTTGGAGCTGGTTCACAGAGACTAGCCATGGCTGCTTTGTGCTTTTCCAAGGTCTGATCCAGCAAACAGTTACTCTCTTAATGCCTATTTACCTTCTTAATATCTCACCTATATCAATTATGGCCTTTCACAGTTGGGTGGATGTTGATTTGACATGCAACTGGTTCATCCTGACCTACCAGGAGAGAGGTTCCTAAAATGTAATGCCAATGTGTCGAGGCTTCAGTTGGGATAGAGTTAACTTTTTTCCTAGCAGCTGGTGTAGTGCTGTGTTTTGGATTTGGGATGAGGAATACTGTTGGTAGCACACTGGTGGTTTCAGTTGCTGCTGAGCAGTCAAGGGCTCCTCACACCTCCCTGCCAGCGGTGGGCCGGGGGGCACAAGGAGCTGGGAGGGGACACAGGTGGGACAGCTGTCCCCAGCTGACCACAGGGATGTCCCACCCCATGCGACGTCGTGCTCAGTACGTAAAGCTGGGGAAGAAGATGGAAGGGGGGACATTTGGAGGGATGGCATTTGTCTTCCCAAGTCACCATTACACGTGACGGAGCCTGGCTGTCCTGGGGCTGGCTGAACACCCACCTGCCATGGGACATGGTGAATGAATTCCTTGTTTTGCTTTGCTCATGTGTGCAGCTTTTGCTTTACTTATTAAGCTATCTTATCTCAACCCATGAGCTTTTCCTCACTTTTACTCTTCTGATTCTTTTCCCCATCGCAGCTGGGGGGTGAGCAACCAGCTGCGTGGTCCTGGCTGCCAACTGGAATTAAACTGTGACACAGCAAAAGGCTGGAAGGACAGCCATAGGTTTCAAATCAAGCTGGTCATTGTCAGGCTCCTAATGGGAGACGGACATCTTACACACTTACTCTGCACATGAAAACTCATCCAGAATGTCTAAGGAGAGGGAAGCGTGCAAATAGGAACTCATCACAAATCACTGAAGACCTTTATTTTTAAGTCACTGACAGTAATTTACAAATACTTCCACCAAGGCTTAAGGAAATTATGTTCCTGCAGTATAGAGTGTACTACCAAACAGGTACTAAGCTGTAGCAAGTTGTTGACTTACCCAAAGGAGAACAGCAACCCTAAAATACAGCTGATCTACAAGAACACAGGATCCTGAACCTGAGGGAAAGGCAGAAGAATGTCTCCAGCACAACTGGTGGTCTCCATGTGGTCAAAACAAAGCATAACCAGAGAAGGACCCACATAAGCAGATTTACAAGTGTGAGGATCTGTTAGATCTAGCGTGGCTGGTATATGGGAGGAATACTTCTCCATGGCACCACCAAACTGAGAAATAACCAACATTGGCTGGGCATCACTGAGCTGCTCCATGCAGAAAGGTAACTCCAGACATTCGGAGCACTGATGACAGACACAGTCTCAAGAAGACATCAGATACACAAGAGCTTGAAGCTCAACTAATGGTTATTTGAGGCTTTCAATAGCTGGTATCTCTCATGAGTATGGGAAAAGGAAAGGGCATAAAGAGATAATAAAAATTATGCCATTCCCAACTCACCACGGAGAGACAGTCAGCTCCTATCTAACAAAACACGGAGGCTCCAAACCCACAGATACCAAAATCCTCAGCTATAATTTTCTTCTGTTGCAAGGCTCCCTAGCACCAAGATCCATCATGCTTCCATTGCAAAAGCAGCCAGGTCTTACCTAACCTGTAAGGCGTTTTCAGAAACTACTAATGAAGCTCCCAGTTTCCAGAGTAAATGTATCCATGCTCAGCTGACTCCCTTTTGCCCCTGGGTCTTTGCACCTTTTCTGGAGCCTGGCCCAATTTCAGTGAATCTTAGATAGGGAGAGGAGGGGCTTGTTCACATCACGAGCTTTCACCATCCAGCTTTAATGACTCTCCTACTCACCAGCTCTGCTAAGCCACACATTGGCCAGAAGAGAGAGGTGGAGGCAGGGAAGGTGATCTAATCTAATGGGAAAAAGTCAAGAAATTTGTCCTGCTCACAGTAAGCAAATGAAGGCTCAGAAGAAAACGGACTGTCAATACAGCAACACGAGAGACAGAAGAGTTTCTTAAAGATCACAATTGACTTTTAAACACAAAAGCAATGATTTCAAGAGAAATAAGGGCACTGGATTCTGAAATGGGAGCACTGGAAACTGCTGACAAAATAGTTCCACTGGAAGAGACTGGAACAAGCTATGAAAGGGCAAAGTGTTGGGACTGCTCAGTGCCAAGGACCACATCAGCCACCCAGTCTTCAAAAGAAGAACAGTACTAAAGGGAACTCATCTAGTGCATGCAGTTACTACACAGTTAAACAGAGGCATTAAAACTGATATTAAAAACTTTAGAGGGATTCCAGGGTAAGCATATTGGAGACAGGTTATCAAGACTGAGGAAACTGTGTTTGTCACACTCTGGCTGCAGCTCCATGATGAATCCATGCATCACTCAGTTTTTTCAAAGGCACAGATTTGCTCTGGATACCTACCTCTGAGTAAAAACATAGCTGGAAATTTTTGTAATGACAGCAGAAGAAGAGTTTCTACAAGAAAATGCGTAACAACTCATGAAGATTTCTGCAGCATCCAGACAGCTCTGACAGAAACATAATGTGACAGGCTAGAATAGCTTGTGTTGCAGGACTTACATCCAAGGAGGTAGTACAGTCAGGTGAAATGTGGGCTGGAAAATAAGTCAGTTTATCACTTTAAATCACAGAAAAATTGAGGTGGGAAGGGAGTCAAACCAGCTACTCAGAGTAGGGTTAACTCCAATTAATTAGCTTGCTCGGGACCTTGTCCAGGCAAGTTTGGAGAATTTCCAAGGATGGAGATCCCATTAGCTCTCTGGTCCCTGTGTCCACATTGCACCACTATCTTCTTTGTCTAATGGGAATTTCCCTTGTTGCAACCTATGTCTATACCTCTCAGCCTTTCACTGTGCATCTCTGAGAAGTGTCTGGCTTCATAGCTACTCACTAGGAAGCTGAAGACTGAAATCACCCCTTTCTGCTCTTCTCTTCTCCAGACTGAGCAAATCCAGCATCCTCAGCCTTTCTTTGTACACCTTGTGCTCCAGCTCACTGACCACGTTGGTAGACCTCCACTCCAGTGAGGTGTAGTCATCACCAGGAGAAGGTCCTGAGCAAGATGGACTCAGGATGGACATCCATTCCCAGAGCTGAAACAGCTGGGGAGGCTGCAGGTGGGAAAGAAAGTGAATGAGAGGCCCCAACAGAGCTGGGAGGGAGATCCGTGTTTCTGAAATCTGCCGCAGAGACTGAGGAGGGCAAACAATCCTGTCCCATCTCCTGCAGGATGTATTCCCCATCTCAGTGGCTCCATGGCCAGGGAGGGCACGCCCCCGGCAGCCCTGTTGCAGCAGCCCCCATCCTGCTGTACATGCACTTCACGGGTTTGGTTAAGCAATCAAGCCAATAAAGTAGATTAAATTTTCCAAATTCCAGCCTTTTCAGCTAAAATTGGAAAAAAAGGTCCTCTGCTTAGTGCACACAGAAAGATTTCGAGCCAGTCATTTTCTCCCCCTTAATTGCTGCACTCCAAAGGTAATGAATGAGACCGCCCCTGTTCCCAAGGGGCTGAACAGATGTTGGAGGTGCAGACATCAGACAACTAATACTAGAAAACTGAAGCTAGAGAGACTGAGCCACGCACCCCCCATGTTGTCAGGCATCTCACATCCATCAAAACTGTTGCCTAAGCCCTTGCATCTCTCAACACTAGGAACTCACCCAGGAAACAGTGGGCTTCAACCCACTCCTAGGGCAAGCTTGCATGCTTTCTGCCTTCAAAACGTGTCCAGGCTTATGTTTATCAGCTACACACCTGGGGTGTTACATAGCCCCAGCATCGCCCCTCCACCCTGGCCAAGTGCTGGCAGAAGTCAATATTTATGCCTGTTCTTTATCTCTGAGGATCTCACAGGGACTCTGCCCATTTGGGGGGCAATGAGAAGGAGATTATTGTCAAATGTTTGTTGGAACCAAATCCTGCACCAGCCCCTTTCTTGGGGAACTATTTCATAGTGCCACACAACACGGGAGTATGGGTCGGAGACTTCAGCAAGAAATATCATATTTCATGAAAAATACACAGGTTCTTGAATCTTCTGTGTCCAATACCCCCATCCAAAACCTACCACCATCCTCCACTCACCTTTTACAAAGCACAAGGAACATTCTGGCCTCAGCTCAAAATTGCAATTTATTGATAGCAGTAACACAACAAACTACAGAGGAAGGAGAAAGCCGTTCTGATCCCTTTCACGAAAAGATATTAAGGGGACAAAGTTGAAGTAAGACTGGATTAGCTTTAACTTTCTTGTGCTTTATGACTGTTCTTATCTTTGCAGGACACATCCCACCACCTCCACAGCCCAGGGGTAAGTCACTCTGGCTGATGCCCAGGCTGCAGGAATAACTTGTCACAGTTTTCCATCACACTAGGTAATGCCTTAGGCATTCTGGACTAAGGGCAAAAAAATATGAAAGAAAGCTTTCTTCCATGTGAATGATTTCTTCACTCCATGTTCAAGCAAAAACTGAAACAGGTCACTTTAAACAAGTCTGTTTGGGGTGCATTACAGCTATTGGTGCTTCACTCACGGGTACTATGAAATGAGTAGATTTTCTCTGGAAACTGAAGTATAAGTCCTTTTAAACAAAAAAAAAATGGAGAGCAAGAACAAGCAGTCATTCCAATGCCCCAGTCTCTTTCTATGTAGGTTGGAAACTTTGAAAGGAGGGTCCAAAACATGCTTTTGACAGTAAACCTTACTGAAACACAGTGTAAGTGAAATGCATAAGCCAGCAGTGGATGTGATTGGGAGTCGGTCTCTGGATAACTCATTTTGCTTTGCTTTTTGATGTTGAGTGATTTGCATGGGTCTGGGACATCTTTTCATGAAGTTATTTCATTGCTGGACTCCATCTCACTGAGAAGGCTTCATGCAAACTAAGTTGAGCAAATGACAGCAATCATGCCCAAACATTTCAGGCAATAAAAGCATACACACAGTGGAAAAAAAAAAAAAAATCCATCTCCATAGCTTCCCAAGTTCAGACTTCTGGGGAATCCTCAATGTTCAACATTAGAAGTCACCAGATGCTTCTTCTACAGGGCATAAAAAGCAATGTGTTAACAAAAGAGTAAAGGATATGTCATAGTTCCCTGTTATCTTGTTTGATTTATTTCCACAGATTAAGCTGGAAAAGAGGAACCAATAACTCTGGTATTAGTCTTTATTGCTCTAAAGACCTCTGGGGATCCCTCCTTGACTACTATATCCTACAGGTCTCACATTTTCTGGCACCATGAAGATGGCATGTACAGTTGTACCCAGCAACTGATATCAAGCTGATAATCCCACAGCCCCACGGAGAATATAATGAACCATCCTCATGGAAAGTGGGACCTGACAGCAGACGGAGTTGTCTGAGCTGCTAATGATTGTTGTTAGGTTGCAGAGATTTTTTCCTTCTCGCAGCCTGGACATCACTGTAAGAGCATGGTAGGGCCTGACTGTCAGAGCAAAGGAAAGACACTATTTTGTTAGGAAAAGACATGGTTTAAGGCACTGAAGCAGCCCACCTTTCCCAGGGGAGAGCCACTCTTGCCCACATCTACTTCCCAGGAATTTCAGAGACTATTTCTGCAGAAAAGCATTAAACCTCAAGAACTTTAGAAAACCTGAAGGCAGCTGAGGGAAATACTGTAAATATATGCAAAAACGTTCCTAGCAGAAGTCAAACTCCACAATCTCTTCCATAAAGTGGGAATCTCTATTCAAGTGCAGAACTGCTTTTGGCCTGACCAGGATGTGCTGACAGCCTGCTCAGAGCTGTGCAGGAGACACACCAGCCATCTAGACAGAGAGACTAGCCTGCCTGATCTGAGCATCACTTCCCACGCAGAAAAGCAGCAGCATCAAAGTGAAGAGCCAAACTGAAAAGTCCGTTCATCAGAAAACTCCCAAGAGCAATGCCCTTAGCTTGGTCTTGCTATGCCAATGCTGGAAAATCTGCATGCTGGAGGAGCTACTCACAGTGGACCTGATGAAATGGAGTATGGAAACATGTGCTAGACATGTACGCAGCACATACGTTCAGACCCGTGTGAGGCAGCTCTGTTTTAGAGCCTCGGGGTCTGGCTACCTCACGTGTTTGCAGGCAGGAGCTGTCTGTTGTTTGAAGCTTATACCTCGCTCTGTAACTTCCTCGGTCCTCTTCGACTTCCAGGCTCTGAGGTCCAGCTTTGGGATCTGGTTGCAGCTCACAAAGCCAAAAGGGTATCTGTTGGCCTTGAAGATATGTCTTGGTACTTTGATGATGTGGGTGTTGTCACATATTATTCGTGACAAGGAGATTTTGGCCAGTGCGCAACGCTGCTGAGAAGTGAAAACCCCATTGTTCTCCCACCAAAACCTGCAGGAGAAAGAAGATGGCACAACAGGTTTTTTACTTCTGGCTTCTTCACATTCAAGGCTCCTGCAACATTATTTCCCATTAACACCAATAACACGTTTCTTTTGCCAATTTAAATTTCTGTTATTTAAATCTAGAGTCCTGACTCACCAGCTGGATAATTTAAATTGCATTTCTGCCATGGATATCTAATAAAGATTCAATTGAATTAAAACCTTTCCCTGTGTTCCCTCAAATGAGGCACAAGCACCCTCTTTCGAATACAAAAGTCAGCACATACTGAATGCCGACTGTGGTTATGTCCACACGATTGCCATACTGGAACCAGCCATATGATTACTGTCTTTAAAAAAAAAAAAAAAAGGGGTTTTTCCTCCTGCCATAAGGATAGGATTTCTAGATGTGCAGTGGACTGTTTGCAATAGACTTTAAGCTCCCCATATTGTGTTTTGAGCTCATAGTGAGTCTTTCTAGGCAGAAAAGTTTCCCAGTTTCCAGAAAAGTTTCCACTGGTCATGATCCCATTTTCAGGTGGTATGGCTAGCCAGTACAGGACCTTGCTTCAGAAATGCAGTTTAAAATGGGGCATATAACTCACTTCTGCACCTGACGCCCCTGAACAAATTCAAGGAGGAGGACAATTTCAGGTACGTTGAAAGCACAGCACTGCTCAAATGATTGTGGCTGGCAAGCAAACTCCAACCCACCCATCTCCTGGTGCAAGTGAAGCCCGAACGCGGCTACGTGTCAGACCACAGGGTTCCAACTCACAACTGGGATGGAAAGAACTAGTGAAAAATCATCTCTAATACCCTTGACAAGAGCATAAGAAACTGCAGTGGTGCAAAGCTGTGTATTGCAAACTCAAGAGATGGGAAGGTGGACAGATGTTTGGCTTTTGCAGGGGACAGTAGCCCAGAAGGAGCAGTCCCACAGAGAAGGGCCAGGGATGCTGCCAGTGCTGGGGAAGCAGCTTAGGCTGAGATGGGACTTAACCAAGAGAGAACAATTAATTTCTTTTACTCCCTGCAGAGCCTGAAAGTCTTTTAGTCTTTCAGCAACATCCCTTGGTCTGAAGGCAAATTTCCAAAACTACCCAGAGCATGAGCAACCGCATCAACAGATGCTGAGCATCTACTGTCAGTGCAAGCCATTTAGGCTGATTAAACCTGACAGCTTTTGTTCTAATTGGTGAAGTCAAACCATCCTGGTTTTCCCACCTTTAGAGCTGTACCTGTTTTTCTTGTTAAGGTATTTATTCCCTTTGCTGGAGTGAGCTGCTGCTTGAACACACAGTAACATAGGCCTCCTTGAAACCACTTATCTGAGGGAGGAGAAGGGCAATCCAATTTGGACAAGTAGAGAATGGGCTGAGGGTGAAAATACTTGGCTGGGAAGGTACCTTAGCCTAGGGTCTCAACCATGATAGATCTATACAGGGAATAAGAACATCACCAGAAACAGAAAAGAACAATTGGAAGAGTAATGAAAAAAACCCCAAACCAGCTGAAACGGTTCCCAAATCTACATGAGGAAATCCACATGAACTCCAGTCTCCTCCTGTTCTTTGGGGTTTGTACATCCAGCTGCTCTCTTACCTGTCTCCATCACGAACATTCCTGAACTGGGTGCCAATGAGACAAGCCATGAGAGGTCCAACTCTGCCTCCATTCACAAAGGGCTCTGCAAGTGCCCCAATCCAAATATCAATATTCTTTGGCGTCCCATACAGCTGTATGAACTTCTCTGCCAGACCACGATTCCTCAACACTCGAGCAAGTGACTCCAATCCAGAAGGCTGTGAGAGCCCACAGAATTGTCTCCAGGAGTTATAACCTGGAAGGAGTTGGGTATCAGAGCAGACAGAGGTCAGTAATGTGCTTTCCCCTCCTGGAAAGGTTTTTCCTCTCTTTTCCCAGAGCTAGGGCATGGGTAGGTTCCCAATATCTTTAAAACACTTTTCTAAATTTTTCTATATTTCTGTTAACGCCGTTGACTTTCCACTCCTCCAGAGCCAGTTCATTCTGCCTGGCATTTCAGTGCTGTTTGTGGAAGGGCCATGTCTTTGCAAGTGATCTCTGCTGGCAGCAGTTGCTCTATCACCTTCCAATGCTGTTTTGCTGTTCTGCTCAGCAGCAATGCAGGGCCTGCGTACAGGGCTCCAAAGCCATGGTGTGTCTGAAACAACCTCCTGGTGATGCGACTAAGGAACTAGGGGAGACGCAAGCCCTGCTGAAGCTGCAGCAGAGAGACAGAAGAGTGACCTCGGGGCATGTCAAACAGCAAAGGAGACCTATGTTCAGGCACTTGCTCCTCCACGTGCTGTGACTCACTCAGGTGAAGGGTTTGCGCGTGCCTAATGGCTGCCCCATCTTCACTGTGACTCAGGAACCCTAAGGAAGCTCAGGGAGCACACAGTCTCAGATATCTTCAGATAGAGCCACAGGAGACCTGTCCTCACAAAACTAGTTGATCTCGACTACATTGAAAGTGAATCTGGAGAAGAAGTTGATGCTACTTTATTCTGTACAACAGGATAGTGAAGAAATAATTCCCCACGGCTGGTCTCACTTCTGTCCCTGCCCCACAGGGACAAGCTATCCCACACTGCGAAGAGAGGTCTACATAGCCCAGGTTACTTCAGGTGGGAGAAGACCACCGAATTTTGCCATCTGGATTAATTTTTCTGTACTGCAAACAGCCGAAAATCCACTGGACCACAACGAGTGCATAATTCTGCATCTTGGTGGACAGGGCACCATAGGTTGTCTAACACCAAGGAGTACAGTAGCACTCGGGGGTGGGCTGAGACCCAAAGGCTAGGAACTAAACACAAATTCACACTAGAAATACACGTCAGTTCCACCGCAGCAGATCAGCAGTCAAAGCTATAAATTCAGGATTTGTGATTCAGATCAGGTTCTGCACAACAGTGTTCCTAAAGAAAACATTGAAAAATCACAACCTTCTGTTGCAGCAAAGGCAGAGCAATCCTGTGACCTGCCCATGCACCTGGGTGCATTGCAAAGCCTCTGTCTGAAAACCTGTGAATCCAGCACATTTTTCATCAGTTTCAAAGTGAGCCCTGTTGCATGTCCCAGGACATTGTTGACACCGCAGCTCCAGGCGCTTGCACCAGCCTAATAACAGTTAGGCAACGACCCACCCATGAGCTAGTTGTAAAGTCCTATCAACAGTCTATTTCTCAAGACCAGCTTGCAACACTGGTTTTGCATCTGGCAGAGCCCTGAGAGTGGTTCTGACATGCTTTTTTTCTGGGACACAGTCTTTATAGAGAGATTACGACAAGATTTTCTCATATATTGCGATCTGCTCGTCCAGTCATGTGTGGCCAGGCTGGACCACTACAGACACTTGGAGAGAAGCCACAGGGGACTTTTGGCCCTAATGTTACTCCTGCAAACTTGTTGCTGAGCTACTTTCCCAATTTTGCCATTTGAACAACAATACAAATGAGTCAGTTACTGAACCCTTGACTCTGGTCTGTGCAATGCCCCATGTTCTTCTGGCCGTGTGTCTCCACGTGTCTCCTCCTGCTCCAGCCAGGCTCTGACTTCATCACTCAACATCTCATCCACTTACCTATGGTTGTACAGGAATGATGAAAAGGTTTGGGAAAGACTAATTTCAGCCAAGCATGGGCTGGAGATGTTTCTCAATGTTCAATCACAAGAGCACCTGGTTTCCACTTGTTTACCTTTGGAAGCTCTGCTGACACAGCCAACTTACCTGGGAGACCATGATCTCTGCTACGCTGCATGTTAAGTGCAGGCAAATCAAACCCAATCCTTTCGACCTGCTCAAACATCCGATCCCGGAGCTCATCCACGACCATTTGCTGCTGTGTCATCAGCTTGGCCTGATTAGCCATCAGGCTCCGGAGAAAGGGGTCAATACCACCTGCAATGGTTACACAGGGACCAGTGAGCAGGGCAGGGTGGCAAGCGTGTGTAAGAGGCTCCAGAGAGCTGAAGGCAGCTCATGTTTAATTATAAGCTTCTACTACAAGAGAATTAATTTTCCCACACTCAAAGAATTAAAAAGAAAATACTTTGAATAATGTTCTTGGAGTCTACAGCAATTAAGCAATCAGACTGCATGCTTCATAATAAGACGGGCTACACTTGACTGCAGAGAACAGCTACATTGGGAAAAACTCTGGCTGGTGGTAACGATCGTTTAATATATTTAATGCAAACTACTTTTAAGTTTGGCTTGAAGCAGAAGCTCATCCAGAGAGGGCAGAAAAGGCTGAATGAAATAAACTTACACTGCAGAGGTGCAAGAAAGGCTTTACCTTCTTTAATGATCCTCCAGACAGCAAAGAAGGTGTTTCTGAGTAGCATTTTGGGACCTATGGGCTTGTAATTTTGATTTAAGCGGTCAACAGTTGGGGGAACCGAAGCATGAGCAAAACGAAAAGCCAGGGTGAAGACATTGGATATTCGAGGATCTGCAGACTCGTTGTAGCCCCGGTATCGAGGAATGAATCTCTGGAAACTGGTTCCCAACAGAAGAGGCAGGTAGTCCCTGTAGGTTATAATCTAGGAGGAAACAGGGGAGTTATGAATCATTAATTTCTTGGCCATCAGTTTCCTTTGAAGCAAAGTTATTGTTTGTGTCTCAAACTACACAAGCTGTCACACTGAACTTCTTTGATGGGATTTATGTAGGAGATTTTGCTAGCACAGGTGCCGAGCAGAGAGACTCCCCAGGGCAAACCTTTCTGTCACCTCATCAGACCTTCACCCAGCTGCTCTGGCAGCCCAGTGAGGATCATTTGTGGCACTGTTAAATGACATTTTTGTTTCTTCAGCTCCATGGCCTTGGTTCAAAGCCTCTTCTGCACCTGGCGACTGCACAGGCAGTGCCGCTCCAGGCATAGACACAGGCACTGCAGACCACTGCCTGGGCTCCTGATTTCTCCAGCCATGCATGGTGGGATCTCTGCGCTCTCTAGCAGTGATGAGATTTGCATGAACATGCAGTGATTTGCATGAAAATGCAAAGTGGACATAACTGCTCCAGGAACATCAGGAAGCACAGGCACTGCTTGTACCTGACCCACGCTCATCTTCCACCTGTGCACCAGGATCCTCTGCCCGTTGGTGCTCAGGACTTGGCACTGGGGTGTCCCCATACATGCTCCTCCCTGCCTCAACAGCTTGGCAGGTCACAGCAAGGTGAAAGCCTGCCAAATCCTCCCAAACATTCCCTCCTTGTCCTGTAGGTAGAAGCCATTGCCATCAGCCAGGCAGAACTGCATTTCCTCCTCCCTCCCGCCCTGCGTGCTTCAGATGACAAAGAAAAAGTCAACAGTGTTGGCATAGATGATATCACCACCCATGGGCAGCTGTGTTAGTCCTCCCATGGTACAGGTTTCCAACCCTGGTCTCATGTCTCTTTGGGATGTTGAGGAGGCTGCACAATATAATTTTAAAAATCAAATTCTTTGCCAGTAAGTGAACATGTCTTCATTGTCTGAAAATTGCAAGAAGATGAAACCATTGATCTAAACATGGTGATGGAGACAATGCTTTTAGTACAATTGTTTGAGTCTCTCCACATTGATTTACCCAACATGTTTACTCAACAATACTATAATACTTAAAATGACAGTTTTAAAAACTTAAACCTTTTGATATTCCTGCTTTTTTTGTTTGTTTGTTTGTTGAGCCTACTCAGAAGACACGTTTCCAGTTAGGTATGATAAGCACTGCCTTTGGAAACCCCATGTCTTCCTCTCTCATAGAAGCTGGCCTTTTCTGTTGGCTGTGAAACCTCGTCTGGCTTTGAAGCTGGTCCTGCTCCAAACCAGAGGCTCGACAAGAGGCCTTGAGAGGTCCCTTCCAAGTACAGAAATATTTCTGTGACCTTAGGATCTCATCCAGGCTGAAGTCTCTGGTACAGCACAGTCCCGAGGGGCTCTTTGCCCCATAGTGGTAAAGACAGAGGAATGCCATGGCTGGTTGCACACACCAGCACATGGGGCTTCTTGAGAGGAGGAGGCTCACAACCCAGAGGAATTTTAATCCAAATCTCTGATACCATTTTTATCCCGTGCCAAACACTGGTTAGAAAAACTGTTCCTGTGACTTTTTGTTTCTCAAACAAAAATGTGCAGCTAAAAACCCATCAAGCAATTTGGAAATTTAACAGTAGGGGGACATCCAAGATTCAGGGAGACCCTTCTGCCTGTTATTTCAGGTATCCCTGGGTCACTTTGTTTTGGACTAAAGGGGTTGGTGAAAAGAATTTGGTCATTTGCACCTCGAAATATTGCACCCTTTGGACACCTCACACTAATAAAACCCATCACATTAATTCTGTGAGACTGCAAGACAAGGTAGCAGAGCAGGGACATGTGACATGGTGGCTGGTACCTGGATCATGGCTCCCAGGATCTTCCGTGCCTCCTGGTAGAGCTGCTCTCCATTCCAGTGGGGATTTAGTGTCTTCAGCTCTCTAGCCAGGCGGTTGTGCTCCCGCACAAAGAGCGTGTGCATGCACGCCAGCTCCAGCATCTCGTTTGCTCGAGAGTCACCTAGGAGTATGACAAGTGAGTGGACTTGTACTGCCAGTGACCTGCCTGTGCTTGGCTGCTTCCTGCTGGAAGGAGGCAAATGTCACATTGGGAAGCATGCACAGAGAAATGTTTAGATGTCTTGATATCTGCATCATGAAGAAGATGGGTAAGAAACGCACAGGAGGAGAAGGAAACCAGGGTCTGATCCCCAAGGGTTGGAGTGAAAAAGCCAAATTTCTGCTGAAGCAGCAAAAGCCAAGATGCCACCATGACTGCGCTTAGCATCACGGAGAGATGGTGAGGGGTTTTTTTTTTTCAAATAAGGGATAGGACCATTAACTTAAGAAGATAAATACAAGTAGGGATTCTCCAGGTTTCCATATGAGAGAGACAGTCTCACAGCTCAAAAGAGAAATGAAAATGTGCAGAGGGAAGTCAGAACGGCCAAGGGAGCCCTGTAAGTTCCAAGGCATCCTTCAAACCAGCTGAAACTATCGCCAAAGCAAGATGACAGTCACAACCAAGCTCTCTGGTGGGTAAAAGTAGGAGCAAAATGAGTCACAACTTGAAGGAATAAATTACAAATGGCATCACTATGAAATACTCAATCCTTCTTCAAACATCTAGGGCAGGAAACCGAAGAGCAAGCAGGTGATGAGAGTATAAAGAGGCACTCATAGAAAAGTAAATATGTCGTATTTAGTCCCCTAGTCCCATAGTAAATAGAGGGATTTGCTCTTGCATTCAGCACAGAGCCCTTTTCATTTACTGTCAAAGGCTTTCTGTAAGAGACTGCGGAAGAAGAAACAAAAGAAGCACTGTGAGGTTTCCTCGAGCAGAATGCATCCACCCAGGGCTTCCAACGGAGCTCTAGTAGGAAATCACTGAACCCTGTTAGGCAACTGCACACATAAAATTTCCCCAGCTCTCAGTGACCGGAAAAGTCACAAATAAGACACTGAATTTTCAAAGGAGTTTCTGAGCCAGCCTGAACTGTTCGCTATAGATTCATTGATGGGTCTGTGCCCAGCTACGGAACAGCAACTGCTCCAGCAGCCCTTAGCTGCAGAGTCCTGGGGGCTGGGAGTCCACCCTGGGAAGCATCCCCTATGCCTGCCCGTTCTGCTCCTCACTGGGCACCAGCCTTTGGCCACGGATCCTGCGTGGTCCTCACCAAGGGGAGACCTGCACAGAACTTTGGAAGCAGCTGAAGACCCAGAAGAACGGATGGGACAAATTGAGAGGTGTGAGAGGCTGCAGCAAACATAAACCACCAAGAGCTTAAAAGGAGGGCACTGGAGGATGACACCAAGCAGAGCTCTCCCACTGGTCCCACCGCCAGGTCCTGATGATGTCCAATGACCATGGGGATGTTGTTCAGAGGAGTTTGGGCCAGATATGTAGGGAGCCAAGGGAATAGAAATCAGCTCCACAGCAGATGAGATCTGTTGTGCCCTCAAGCTTTCTCTGGCAGTGCCATGAGCAGCCCAGTGTGGCCAGAGCCAGCAGGTTTTTTTTAGCCAGGAGGTCCTGCTGGCCAAAAAAAAAAAGACAAGGGAGCAAAAGACAAATTTATAAGGTGCATCAGAAACATCACTCTCTGGGCTCCTGCAGGCTTGTGGCAACATTCTGGTCCTCACTAGCAGAAGCCAGGGAGAAGGGAGGAATGCTCAGGGGGTCAGTTATTTTGTCTCTGTGTGCTGGACACAGGAGAAGACAGCAAACGGTAGCGGATGGGAAGGTTGTGGTGGCTGTGTAGTGTTTTGGCTGGAGGGGAGGCATGGCCTCGGGAGGCTGTGCCCAGGACAAAAGGGCTTACTTTGGGCTGAAAGAGTGGTCAAGAGAATACCAAAAGCGCGACAAAGGATAAATGGAACTGGAGGCTGTCTTGATGAACTGAGGGCCTGTGCTGATGTCCTGGCTGGTGTTCTGCCAGTGCATGCCCAGCCTTCTCCGTGGTGGGGACAAATGACAAGTATGGAGAAGCCATTGCCTTCAGGCCAGTCTGCTGTTGCTGGGTTTGCTCAGCTCCATCATGGCACCTCCAGGCAGCCCCATGTGCTCTCTGGGCCCTACACCAGCACTGCTGAGTACAGATGGGACAGCTTCACTCCAGGCACATAGTCACAAAGACAACTTGGACACAGTGAAGACCTTTCTCCTACCTAGCACAGCTTGTCTCAGTCATTCACGATGTTTTGCTATGCTCTATTTTCTACTTAAATAAGAAAAACAAACAATTAAAGAAATGAACTGGAGCTGGTGGAATTGTTTACTCTGGATTTCAGGGTGAGGGGTGCCAGCACTCAACTTACCTGCAAGAAAGCAAGGGATTTTAGCTTCCCTGCCAGCTTTAAGGCAGGGGTCCTTCTGCATGCTGTCAAAGGGCATATATGCCTTCCCATTATCAGTGAAATTCCGGTTAACAGCCAGCAAGCCCAGCTGGTTGGTCTGATCCCTCAGTTTGTTGGCCAAAGGCACTTCACTGCCGTACACCACGCTGCCATCAAGAAAGGAGGTGAGTGCATTGATCTGATCTCGAATTGCTCTGCCGCTGGTGCAAGCAGGAGCTGAGCGGAAGAAAGGAAGGCAATCTTTCGTGTTTTTAATTCGTGGGTCATTGGGTGGGATCTGCAGAAACATAAAAGAATAATTTTTCACAAGTTCAGGGGTGCAGAAACTGCACTGTGATCCTACAGCCATAAGAAATGACAGGCAGGAGCCATGTCAAAGACAGTCCCTATGCTAGAGAGGATGGAGATCAGTCATAAATCCCAGATATGAATGGTCAGATTGACAGCAGAGATGCTATTTTAGGCATCCAAGACCCAAATATGGATGAAAGCCTGGAGATGCCTTAATTTCCATAAAGTCCTATGGATCATAGATACCTAGACCTTTTCCCCCGAATATATACATAACGGATTGAATCTTTAAAGCTCAGGTGTTCCTATCTCATGTTGGAGTCTAGTGTCCATATCTACATTGTGGACAGTTGTCATCTAGAACTTGTGACCCTGCCTGCATTCTCAAATGCATGTTGGGCAAATATTCAGTGATGCTCCGTCCCTTCACTGTTGTCCCTGTCACAGTTGTCACTTCCTTGCCCCTTGCACTACTGAGTTTCTAACCATCATGGATTTGCTGGGGTCTTGACAGCTATCAGCTCCTGCCTCTGCCACGTTTACTATAAACCAAGCATCACCCGTGTTGCCTTTGCACCATACCGCCAGAGCAAAGCCGGATCTTTGAGGGAGAAGGCTAAATATTTGGAAACAGGAGAAATACAGGCTGTGACTGTGCCTGACATCTGGGGACAGCCCCCAGGACCCTGCACTGCCACCTTACAGAGAGCGGTTTGACCCCTTTGGCCTGCTCTCGGAAGATGTCCCTCCACGGCCAAGGACCAGGAAAGCCACCAACATCTCCTGGTAGGAACATAGATACCCTCTCCCCTGCAAGAAGAAGGCTGGCTGTACCTCGATGGGAAAGCAAGGGGGCTGCTTGACACAGCTGGTGTCACAGTCCTCCTTGCCACTGAAGGTGACCCTGGCTGGGGTGTCTGGACTGAAATCCAGGTCGTGGTCAATAAACTGGCCCCACTGCATGAACATGAGTGATCTCTGCTGGTCCATCTTGAGCTGCTCAGGGGGGAAGCGGACAATCTCATTTGACACTTTTCGAACCTGCAGGGGATGAAGGCAGAACATGTGCGTTAGGAAATGACTTGTATGAATGGGTGCATCAGTTCGTAGGGTCACCAGCAAAAATTCACAAGGCATCCCTTATCCTTCACAGACAAAAACCCCAAATCTCTGTCTGAGTTGGAAGGCATTACTGAGTGCCCCTTTGCTGAGCATTGATTTTTCTGGCTCTAGCCAAGCTTCTGAGCCTCTAGGCCAAGAATAGCCCTTGATGGACAGATGGAACCAACTAAGAAAGAGCCATACTGAATAGCCTGGGAAAGGGAGGCAAAAGATTTTAAAAGACCCGTTGGAATAGAAGTGTGGAAAAAAAACAGTGTTTGGGAATTTCTGAGTTATCTCAGTAAACTCCTTCCAGCAGGATACTCTCCCAAAAGCCCTCTCCTCTCCTCTCCTCTCCCCTACCTACCACAATTCCCCTGCCAGTTCTTCTTTAATGTATTATTACCAAAAAAGTGGTCAAAACTCTGCTCAAGCCCTGCTGTAGAGCAGAGTTAGCAAGTACCATGAAAACATGAATGTAAGGCACACAACCCAGAAAATTGCAGAGCTCCTCATTACTGCTATTGTTGCACCAAGCCCAGGAAACCAGAGACCACATCACAGTGTCCCAGCTCCCATCCAGGCACCCTGAGAGCCACAAGCACCCCCGCAGATCACCCCACCCATGGACCCACGCACAGAATTTCTAGCTGGATATTTTTTATTCTGGGGATTCACTTGTTCATTTTATCCTCTGGCATATTGCTTTTCAGGAGATGACCAGCTTCCACAAATCAAAACAGCTGAGCAAATTACTTTGGCTTAAGTGTACTTAATTTTAAAAGAACACGTTTTGTAATTCTTTCTCTATCCTGTGCTTCTGCACTAATTACATCGATTATCCTTTGCTTTTCCTGAAAGCATGGGCATTAGAAAACATTTCTGTTAGATCACCCTGGGGATTCTCATATGATCAACCTGAAATTGGTGAATTTAACTTGCTCCTCCTGATCACCACCACACCAGTTGGTGGACATGCAATTTGACACCTGTGATCTATCCAAGGACTGGCAATCCCTTAGCCTGCATTTTCAGGTGACTGTTAAAACAATACCAGTGGAACGCGGAATCCAGAGAAACGCTTTCCTTCTGTCCACCCACGGGGGAGTGACACGCCGTCCTCATATTCTGCTGGCAACCATCTGACGAGGGCTCTGTTTGAAGCTCCTAGTGATGGGTTTCTCCTGTCAGAGCGAATGGAAGAACAGCAAACTATTATTGACATTAGGATCGCAGCAGGGCCAAGAGCTCCTGGATGTGGAGAGAGCCAGGAACCTTGGGATGGGACCATGCAGCGATGTACAGTGGTCGGGGAGCTGCTGCAGCCCTGTGGGTTTGGCGCTATCAATAATCCTCAGGTTTAATAATAATAACAACAATACTCATAATACACACCAAGATTTCAGCTTCTCCCAGGCAAGAACTCAGGTTGCTGGTGACTCCTGGTGTCATCCAGACTGAAGAAGGGCCCTTAACCCCAGACCATTGGTGGAAAACAAAGGTGAAAGCTTAACATCAGAGAAAAGGGGCAGAGACTTAAGCCCGTTCATTTAATGGTATTACCAGTGATCTTCAATACAAATAGGGTGACTTGGATTGTGAGTGTTACTATGCTGTAATCGGACTAAGTGATTATTATAGTTTGATTAGACTGTTAAAGCCCTAATTAGACTAATAATATATTTAATTTTGGAGTGCATGTGTAAGGTGTGTTCTCTGGCTGCCTGTCATACCCTGTGGGTGTAACACCGCGTCGGGCCAAGCGATGGAAGGACACTGAGCACAGGGCACAGCTGAGCCCACCTCCTCCAAGGCTTCAGGGTCTGGTTCAGGTGTGATGGACCTGTCCTTTTCCAGATTGACCTCCTGAATGAGGACACTGCTGTCTGAAAACGGAAGGAGACAGGTGCTTCTTGTAGAGATACCTGGAGGTTAAAGCATGCCCAGGGCAGGCAGATCTGCCTGAACCCCTTCCTGTGCTGGAGGTGCTCCCAGGAGATGCTCTGCCTACCAGGGTCTTGGAAATAGGGGAGGGATGGGGAATGTTCCTATACTGTCCCTTTAAAAACACCCTACTCTTTAGCACAGCTTCTCTTTCATGACACTGGGAAAGCTCTGGATACACGGAGAAACAGTTCTTATGTCCCACATTACAGTCATGCCCCTCCATTTGTCCAACCACGGGACATGCGCAAGGCGCTCTCTCCCAGCCCGTGTGGCACATTGTGGGGCACGCAGATGGTCAGATCATGCCCCAGGGTGGGTTTGGGTCAGGAAGCACTTTGAGACCCTGCAAAGGGGCAGAGCCAGACAAAGCCCAGGAGAAAGCAGAAAGATGCAGCCTGATGGCAGAGACCCTGGTCTTCAGGATCAGTCCCCAACACAGAGCTATTTGTACTCAGGCCAAAGAGCTAGTTTGGGTACATCACCAAGAACCCTCAAAGCAAGACTGTAATTAAAATCCCCACACATTTAGGAAACAACACTGTAGGGTGTGGAACCCTAAAGAAGGCATCCTGCATGGATCATCCCTGGAGACGTGGGTCTAATTCTACTGATGGAGGACCCATCCATCCACCCTCCTGTTGATGCAGCCCCCTCACCTGTTGTTGCACTCGCCAGTGATCATTCGGTAGAAGTGGGACACATCACAATTTATTTTCTTATCCTGCTGGTCACATCCACTTGCCTTGAAAATCATCCCCAGCTGAGCCGGTGTCAGCAAGTCTGCCAGGTAACAACAGAGAATAAACATGCAGGAACATACCAGAGCCGCTGGGTCTGTGCTGGCCCCCAGGCTCAGGAAAAAGCTTTCCTTCTTGTACCCTGGAAATGGTTTCTTATCACAGTATGGTCCAGAAGAGCACAAGGGGCTGCCATTTAGGGTATTCCTGCTCAAAGCTGTGCTGAGGATGCTCTCAAGAGCAGCAGATTGCTTTTTCTGGTTTGGAAAGCATTAAACCCAACAAAGTTGTGGTGAAATCTTATTTATAATTACATGTTAGGCTTGTGCAGCAGCAGAATGATTTTCTAGCATTAGCAATCCTTTTTCCTTCCTCTCCCTTCCCTTTTTATCTCCACCATAAATTGCTAACAGCTACAGTCACCGTAGTGGTGTGTTACAAGTTTTTCCCCCCTGTGAAGCAGCCACCAGCGTGTATCACCGCTGTTCCGAGCTGCCTGGAGAAGAACCCACCAGGCGGCTGGGCAGCACAAGGGGATGCCGGCTTTGCATTTCCACTGAGCAGATTTCCCCATGCATGGGAGATAAGTGGTCGAGCTCAACCAGCAAAACCTTACTGGCTGTTGCTGCCGTCACAGCACGTCCTGACTCCCTTGGAGGTTTCCTAATCACTGCTGCCACCAACAGTTTGGGTCACAGTATGGTTCAAGAAGCCACTGGCCTCCTGGGCAAGCAGGTGAGAGGTGGCAGCCGGGTGGTCCAGCAAGTGTCTAGAGCAGTGGTGGAGCGTCGGTGCTGGATGCAGAGGCAGCAGCTGAGTGCTGTCAGCCCTGTCTCCCTCTTCACGCACACCCCGTGCTGGAGCGACACTGGAGCATCCCATGACATGTGTCTTGGCCTGCCAGTGCTGCGCTGTAGTGCTGGGGATCCCCATGAGTCCGTCCTTACAGGGCAGGAGCCCTCCCGGTGCCTCCCTGAACTGTTTGTCTTACTGCCCCGAATTTGTCTTCTGCTCTCAGCAAACTGGTCTTGCCGGGAGACCAGGACTGCCACCTCATGGAGGACAGTGCTCCTTGAAATGTCCTTTCACATTGTTCTGATCTCATTCTCTGTTTGTGCCTTTCTCACAGCATCCTGTTCCCGACACAGAACAATCTGGCAGTGACTTTGACTATTGCTAACTGAAGTCTGGCAGAAAAACTGCTTACCTTGGGGTTGAGCTATTGTGAGTCACATCCTCTGTGTTTGCTCATCCCCTACTCAAGCAAAAGAATATTATCTAGCAAAGTCTTGCAAGCTTTGACCCATGGGTACGTTAACCACTATATTGGAGAGAGAACCAGGGAAGCACACAAAGCACTTTCATTAACTGACAAACCCTCAAATAATTTTTTTAAGATGGAAAGAGAGCACAGAAAAATAACTCAGCTTTGCCTCACCGCAGTCACATGGGAGGGATTTGAGTCGTGGCCCCTTTCATTCCCTCCTCCTGAGCTCCACAAAGCCCCATTGATCAAGACCCACACCGTCCTCCTCTGCCTTCCTCCCAGCAAGGGGAGATCCCTACCTGTGACATTGAAGTCCCCCCTCACAGCCCATCGCAACTTCTCCTTGAGGAGGGCCAGGGTGGTTTCCATGTAATCTGCAGCCCGGACGGCAGCCCGAGTCCCCGCCACCGGCTGTTTGAAATATCTCAGAAGCTCTGTTGGGGTCAAGGCACGGTTCTGCAGGTGCTCCTTTATGCTGCAAGGGAGAATAAAACAAAATCTGCAGGACTGAAATGGGGAAAGCCAAGAGTCCTGCAGGTTACGCGCTGGGCGTCGGGCACCCCGGCTCTCCTGGCGCATTACGAGCCTGAATTGCAAACAAAGGCAGAGTCATCTGCCTCCCTGCATGGTAGCTGGAAGAGACCAAGGCTGCTACTACCACCCTCAGCAGAGGAGCAGAGTGAGCTGCAGGAAGGGAATCTCTTAAATTGCCCAGCTCCACCTGCCAGAAGACAAACCTTAGGTCTTTGCATCCTTGAGGCAACCACGCCTCACTCAGCTGTTACCCAGCTCATCAACATCTGCAGGTGCCAGTCTCCATCCAGAGGTCCCAAATGTCTCCAAGTCACCCTGTCTTAATGCTGCTGGAGCCTTCTCTCAGATGGAGGGGTTCCTCAGCCAGCAAGGGGTTTCAGAGGATGGCTACAGAAGGAGCATGTGTATGGGCTGGTAGGAAGCTGTACGCTCCCTAACCACAGTGGCAAAAGCTGGGCTTTCCTGTCAGATCCCACGAAATGTCCTCACTGCAGCCTACAGCGGTTTGCTCCCTCCATAGGAGGGAACCACTAGAAATCAGCAGGGACCTGTGCTGGCTCCAGTCCTCCTCGGAGTGTCCCTGAGGGGTGGAACAGGGCCAAGCAGTACTGAGCTGGGAGGGACGGCATGCACGGAGGGCAGTTACAGCTCTTAGTGACCCAAAAGACTGGAGACAGGGTGTAAAAACAGGGGGAAGGCAAGCAAAATGCTGGATTACAACCCACTGTGCTCCCAGAGGACCTCACGCCCTTGTCCACTCTGCCAGAGCGCAGAGGAAAAGCTGTCGGTGCTGCAGTGCAGGCAGGGCACGCAGCATATGCCCGCAGCTGAGCCCAGCCCCGACTCTCACCGGTCGCGTGTGCGCTTGTAGGCAGCATCCACCATCCGCTTGGCCTCGTCCACGCTGCTCAGGAGGGGCGCCTCCCACAGCTTTTTTGAGCGGTGGTGAGAGGTCTGTCTCCCACCCTGGAGCATCCCTATGCCACAGTGGGGGTTCTCTTCGTGCTTCCAGCACCCAGGGATATCGGCACAGCAGTGCTGGAAGTAATTGCTGCTGCTCGCTCTCTAGAGAGAGACAGCTGTATGTGTGTGTATTCCTCAGGGGAGTCTGAGAGAGTCACTCCCGGGTATGAAAAGAGCATCATCTCCATCAGTGGAGGCTTCAAATAGCCACTGTGAGAGATGTGGGCATCATCCCTCCTGCTGTTTCACAGGGGAGCACTTGCTATTTCTTCAAGATATTTTGCAACCCCAGTTAATGTGATTCATCTTATTTCTATGCCTCCAGCCATAGTTGCCTTCAGAGAGCCTGCACAGATACCGCTGGCTGCCGGAACAAGCATTAAGGGCCTTCATCTGCTGTTTTTTCTCATCTCTGTCTTTACTCCCCCACTTTTTATCCTTGGTTGGTTATAGCCACATTGCCAATACACCTATGGTGAGTTTGGGTCCTTCCCCACAGCACCAGCTGGCCAAAGCCTGTCTGCATCCCCCTACACCTCAAGGCAGAAGGACACACAGCCCTATTTCCCCACACCTTCCCCCAGTCCATCCTGCAGCCTCCTGCCACCCTCACTACTCCCCTCCCCGCTCGGGGAAGCTCCCAAAAACGAATTGCATCCCCATCATCTGCTGGCTGTGGGTCACAGAACAGGAAGGGACAGCGCCTGGTGGGCTCCTCTGAGTGACAGCATTTTCCTACAGCTTCTAGGGAAGAAGAAAACTTCAGAAATTGGCACAGAGGGGATAAATGTCTCCAAGTTCTCCCCAGATTCTTTAAAATATCTTCCCTGATCAACCCAGAGTTCATCTCTTGGACAATCTTGGGGAGAAAAATTATTGCCTGGACCACCATTTGAGACAAACAAAAAGTCACGCATGTGTTTTCCATAAGGATTTTACATTGTAAATTAACAGGCAGAGGTCTCTATATGTTTTGGAGCAGTGATTCAGGGTTGGAAGAGAGCCAAGCGGCTGCTCCATCGCCAAACGCTGCAGCAGCTGAAGCGAGTTCCCTTAAGAGACAATAATTCATTCCTCACTTTGAGAGCAGGAACCAGCCCTGCCTGCCCCGAGAAGAGGAGAGTTCCATTTTCAGCCTCCATAAAAACCAGCACGAATGGAGTCAGGGCACTGCCCGGCGCTGCAGCCCCCAGGGATACGCTGCGCTCGCCGCTTTGCCCAGCGTGCGGGGAGGGTGATCGTGGGACCGTGGGGATGGAGCGGTTCTGAGAACAGACCTCTCCTTTAACGTGATTTTAAGAAATCAGATGGGACATTAACTGATAAAAACGTGAAACAGCCAGGATTGCTGCCACAGTAGATATGAACTCCTATGTTTGTATCCTACAATGCTCCTTCTGAAACCTCTTCAGGACTTTGCTGCTTACAATAGAATAATTCAGGCTTTTCTAGACTGAACTTTATCTGTCCTGCTCAGAAAAGCCCCTGATTTGCAAAACCTGAGGAAGGGACAATACCATAGGAGGAAGATACAGACGCCTGGAACAGGTTGAGGATCACCAGCAACTCCAGGAAGATTTCTGCCTTCATCCCTGCAAAGAAATGCAAGAAGTGAAGAAAAACAAGAGTCTGTGAATCTTGCCATATATTGGAAAGGTTGGTGCCCACGCGGCTGGTGGCACGTGTTGGGGGAGCTCATGAGGTGTCCCTTTCCCAACGCAATGCTCCCCAAGAGCGAGCGCGCTGCCTGGGAGGTCCTTGCAGCGGTACGTGGAGAGGGAGCTGCCTCCTGCCCCAGGGACCGCAGGGGCTGGTGGGAACACACTGCTTTGGGACTGTAGGGGCAACACAAAAGGGAGCGGGGGCCCGAACACGCTGCCAGCACTGTAGGCAGGCAGCCGGCCGGGGAGCCCGGGCAGCAACACCGAGCACACAGGGACAGTGGGTGCCTGGGGTTAGAAGGGCTGGAGGGGAAAAGGGATCAGCCAGGGCAGCACGGCAGGTCCTCGACACATTAGACATTTGGAGTGGTTTTGCCCACAGCTGACCCACTCACCTCCCAAGGTGGCTCCAAAGAGACCAGCTCTATCAGGATGAGCCCAGAGCTGTGGGCTGAGCCTACTGAGCATTGCTTAGCCCCCACCGTGGAGCTGCCGGACAAGGTAGCCCAGAGACCACCCTAAAATCTCAAGCTAAACCCATTCCCCGTGGAGAAGCCCCCGGCGACAGCAGCAATGTGGTCCAGCCACATCCTTGCCATGCTCCTGCTGTGTTTGGTGCTGGGCAGACAGTGGCTCTGCCATCCCTGGTCCAAGGTGAGGAGAGCCATCACACAAGCGGCAGGAAGCTCCGACCTCAGATGGATGCTCCAAACGCAGCCCCAGGCCCCCTGCCCCCACCCACGGTACCGAAACAAGCGCTCCACGAAAGCAGAAGCAATCACGCCGCGGGCCAGGCTCTCACCTGCCATCCTCCTCTGTCCTCACCACCAGCCCCTCCGTGCCTGCGCTTTTATCTGCAGCAGGGCGTTATCTGCAGCGGGCGGGCGCCCATGGGGCTGGCCCATGGAGCTTGGAAACTCCCCCACGGGTGCCAAGGCAGCACAGCACCCACCTCCCACCCCAGCCCCCTGGCAGGGACCCTCCTGTGCATCCCCTGGATACACAGTCTGGTGCTCACACAGAGTTTCCCCAGGGTTTTTTTGGGGGTGGGGGAGATGCAAGGCAGCACTTTGCCATGGTCTGAGAATCTTGACTCCTTTTGGGGATGTCTTACAGGGATGGGGTTCCTTCTCCCATGGTGCTCTTCATCCTTTGGTGCTCTTAAAGGTCAAAAATGATGTCCTCGTATCCACCTATAAAGGCACCAGCTCTACAGGGTGCCCGTTCTGTTCAGCACTCCCCATCTCACCTCCCTGACCTGCCATACCCCATGGTCCCTGTTGTGCTCAGGAAGGGTCCACGAATGCTGCTCCTTGTTTACTTCTCTGCGTAGACAGGAGCAGTAGGAGGAGGCACTGGGATGACGGTTTGAAGAGCCTTCACCAACCTCCAGCTGCTGGTCTTGAGCATGGGGCAGCTCAGGCAGGGTCTCGCCCTTGCCCAAACCACCACTGCGCTGGGAGCTCATCTGGCACAGCCCCCCACCTCTTACAGAATCCCAGAGTGGTGGGGGTTGGAAGGGCCCTCTGGAGCTCCCCCAGTCCCACCCCCTGCCAGAGCAGGGGCACCTCCAGCAGTGGCACAGGACGGCGTCCAGGTGGGTTTGGAATGGCTCCAGAGGGGGAGACTCCCCCACCTCTCTGGGCAGCCTGTGCCACTGCTCTGCCGCCCTCACAGCAGAGAAGTCCCTCCTCAGGTTGAGATGGAACTTCCTATGCTCAGGTTTGTGCCCGTTCCCTCTTGCCCTGTCACTGGGCACCACTGAACAAAGACTGTTCCCATCCCCCTGGCACCCTCCCTTTGAGGATTTATCAGCATTGATGAGATTCCCCCTCAGTCTTCTCTTCTCCAGACAAAATCCCCAAGTCCCTCAGCCTTTCCTCATAAGAAAGATGCTCCAGTCCCCTCATCATTTTTGTAGCCCTTTGCTGGACCCTCTCCAGCAGTTCCCTGTCTTTGAACTGGTGAACCCAGAACTGGACACAGTGCTCCAGATGTGGCCAAAGCCCCTCTCCCTGCCTGGGTGCAAATCCGCTGAGGGACACGTCCTCGCTGTGTTACAGCTGGGCTGATGAGCAGGTCACTGGGACGCTGCTGGGTCGGGCCAATGATGCACTTGAACACACTGGTGGACAGAGAAGCAAAGGTGCTGCTCACCAGCTCCTCGTCTCACTCCTAACTAATCGTGCACTGCAATTGTGCTTTTCCTTCTGTAACAGAAACCTTTTGGTTTAGCCACACAGAGAGCACCCGTCTCCGCCGGTGTTCCCCCGGGGAAGGTTAAATGAACGTCTGTGAGCTGAACTCTTCCCCGCGTGGGGCCCTGCAGGACCTGCGGTGGTTTTACAATGCCTGCAGCAGTGCCTCTGCAGGTGTCCCCGTCCCCGAGGCCAGACTGCTGGCAGGTGGAGCCGTACCTTCTGACGCACTGTCTTGGTCCTCCAGTGCTTTAAAGAAAATCTGCCAAGCGAAGTGCAAACCGCGCGGTGAGCCACAAGGGAGGCTGCAGCTGGAGCAGACCCTGTTGGCACACCCTGAGCCCAAGACAGGTTTTGACAAAACGGAGGGATCCCACCTAGGCCTGGGTTGGGTCAGTCTGGGGAGGAGAAGGCTCAGGGGAGCCTCACTCAACCATCTCCTGGGAGGGCTACAGAGCAGATGATAGAGTCAGAGCCTTTTCCGAAGCGCACAGGGAAAGGACGAGAGGCAATGGGCACGTGCTGCAAAGAAAACTCCCATTAGACGTAAGAAACCACCCCCTGAGAGGGGTGCAGTGGTGGGACGGTGCCCAGAAAAGGGCTGGGATCCTCAGAGACACCACTTGCTTCAATGAGACCCAGCGCAACCTCCCCCGGCCTTCGAGGCATCCCTGCTGTGGGCAGGGGGGACCAGAGGCTCAGGAGGTGCCCTCACCCCACACCTTTCAGGGATCCTGGGAGCTCAGCATGTCCCAGGCAGAAGCAGCCTTTCTGCCTGAGCTCCCACCACCACCACCACCACCACCGTTGCTTGCACAACGGTGAGCCCAGCACAGCTCTTGTGCAAAGGGGCCGAGCCGGCAGACTTTCGAAGCCGTTATCTGCTGCAGCAGGCAGCTCACCAGTTAGAAGAGGATAAGGATTATTCAAAGGCTAGCGAGACAGTTACTGCGTATCTGTGCTGATAATTGCATTTCACAATTAGGAACTTACTTAATTGCTCTCAAAACTGCTTCAGAAACCATGAAAATGGGAGGTTTTGAGAGATTCTTTGTCCTTCTCCCCAGAGACCGTGACCCTGCTCCCAGGTAACTGTGTGGGAAAGGCCGTTTACCCGGGTGAGCCTTCTGCTGAGCGTCAGTGC
This sequence comes from Charadrius vociferus, assembly GCF_000708025.1. Taxonomy (NCBI): domain Eukaryota; kingdom Metazoa; phylum Chordata; class Aves; order Charadriiformes; family Charadriidae; genus Charadrius; species Charadrius vociferus. The sequence continues at coordinate 1,269,601 of NW_009649189.1, read as the reverse complement.
AAGTGCCAAGCCCTCGTGCTCCCCACCCTCAGCGGCAGAGACCACGTGCTGCTCCTCCAGAGTAGGGAAACAAGAATATGTTGACGCAAGCTACTGCACCTCAGAGCAGAGATGTGCCATCAACACCTGGGACACAGCACAGCAATGAAAGCAGAGGGTACAAAGCAAAGGGGCCGATCACAGAATGGTTTGGGTTGGAAGGGACCTTAAAGCTCATCCAGTGCCACCCCCCTGCCATGGGCAGGGACACCTCCCCCCAGCCCAGGTTGCTCCAAGCCCCGTCCAACCTGGCCTTGAACACCTCCAGGGATGGGGCAGCCACAGCTTCTCGGGGCAACCTGCGCCAGGGGCTCACCACCCTCACAGTCAAGAATTTCTTCCTCATATCTCACCTAAATCTCCCCTCTTCCAGTGTAAAACTGTTCCCCCTCATCCCATGGCTCCCCTCCGTGATCCAGAGTCCTTCCCCAGCTCTCCTGGAGCCCCTTTAGGCACTGGAAGGGGCTCTAAGGTCTCCCCGGAGCCTTCTCTTCTCCAGGCTGAACAACCCCAACTAGGTTATTTTCTAGATTATCTAGATTATATTTGCATCTAGATTATATTTGCATTTTACCTTATTTTTTTGTTTCTTGTAGCCTTTTGCATTTAGCTACCAAAGCCTAAAGGTCTTAAACCTTTCTCGAGAAGACTTCTCCCAGCTTTGCTGTAAAGCCTGTCTGGTGTTGGGGAACCAACTGAATTTGGGTGACTTTGCTAAACGATGAGAATCTGTGTCTATCACAGCAAAATTTGCTGGGAAACAGCCCAGGACGTGCCTGGGGAGCGGAGAGACAAGGTGCACCTTCTGGTCACAGGGGCCCAGCTGAGGAGGGAGGAAGGGAGCAGCAGGAGCGAGGGAGCCATCCTGCAGACCCGGCCTCTGGCTCTGGGCAGACCCTAGACATTACAGCAGCAGCTTTTCTTCCAAAGGGTTTTGTTCTTCAGCTCATCCCCCAATGAACTGATAAAAGCAACGACAGTTTCTTTCAAAAGACCTTAAACAACTCGCTTAGGAAACTCCAGCTGGTAAATTCAGTTAGGAGGGCAACCAACTTCCTCCGTGGCAGGGCAAGCTGAAGATAAATTACTGGGTCACTGGTGACTTTCATCGCTTAAAGTCTGCTTCAGAAGCCATGGAAACTACTTCCAGCACTCATAGCATTCATAGCTGCCCCAACTTTATTCCAAACTTTCACTCCGTCCTTGCCCCAACTCCTGCCCGCCACAGGAGACAGTAGTTCACTGCAGTGTAATGATCCTCCTGGAACGTTTCTCTCTAAGGTGCAGCAGCATCCCAACCGAGTCCCCCTCTCAGGGGAATGCTGCAAAATCCACAGAAAAGCCCACAGTGACTTTTGCCACCTTGGCTGAATTCCCAGAGGACCAAGGTACAGAACTGCTACTCCACACAACTGATCCGACATTTAGGCACCAGTTGCCTTCGCAGAGCCCGCATAATGCCACAGATCCCAGTTTCAAGTGCCACGTTTCCACTGATGGGACTACAAGGCATCAACTACTCAATGAGTTGTAAGAGCAAAATACAGAGTCAAGACCTGTGGTCTGACCTCAAAGCTTTGGGGGTTTCCTGATTTTTTCCTTCTTTTAGCCAAAGCATGTAAAGAATGTCATTCAGCTGAACTGTTCCAGCTGGACGAGAGGGGAAAACCACCTGTGTTCTTCTCCTTTCTTAGGGTCAGATGCCACAGACAGCAGCTTTACTCAGTTCCAGACATGTTCTTGGGTGGCCGACGCACTGCAAGGCTGTGCTGCATACAGCATGACCTGGACAGGCTGGAGAGTTCGGTGGAGAGGAACCTTATGAAATTCCACAAGGGCAAGTGTAGGGTACTGCATCTGGGGAGGAATAACCCCATGCATCAGTACAAGTTGGGGGCTGACGTGCTGGAGAGCAGCTCTATGGAAACGGACCTGGGAGTTCCAGTGGACAACAGGATGGCCATGAGCCAGCAATGTGCCCTGGTGGCCAAGAAGGCCAACGGCATCCTGGGGGGCATCAAGAAAAATGTGGCCAGCAAGTCAAGGGAGGTCATCCTCCCCCTCTGCTCTGTCCTGGTGGGGCCGCATCTGGAGTACTGGGTCCAGTTCTGGGCTCCCCAGGTGAGCCTGCTCTGGCAGGGGGGTTGGACTGGATGATGTCCAGATGTCCCTTCCAACCCTGACCGTTCTGTGATTCTAGGCAAACAAGCAGAAAACCGGGAACTCTTAGCAAGATTGGAGGAAAGCTAAGTCTGTCTCCAGCATCTCCCCACCTCTCTTGCCAGATCACAGAGACCACACAGGGTTGAGGCCCAGCAGAACTCAGACGCTAGGGCAGGTCCACACAGGAGGCCTGGACATGGAGTAGCCCAAGACTTGTGTCTGCCATGGTGGCACTACAACAATCAACAACCAATAATAACGGCATTTTTGATGATACACATTTAGACTTTGGCACAGGGCAGCAGTCCCCAGAACAACCCAAACTGGGAGACACAGAGGCAGCAAAGCCTCTTCTCTTGGCACAGCCCTGATTCAGGGCTCCTGGCAGGAGGCAGTTCATCTCTTGGGTAAGAAACATGGGAGAAGACCCTTGCAACGACCTCTGAGCAGCTGCTGGCGGCACTTGGACAGGTCCTGCTGGCTGGACAGGACCAGTCACTGCTGGCACAAGATGTGCGTGGACTCTCTGGAAGTTGCACCAGATGTTTAGGAAGCCTGCAAGTGGACTGTGGATTCCACCTACATGATTGTCGTGGTGAGGCTGGTCTCTACTGGAGCCACTTGTTCTGACAAAGCAGATTATCGTTTCAGTCTGTCACCCGAGCACAGTGGTGGCTCTGTCAGAAGACACAGTAACTGCAGAGTTGGTGTACCCCAGCCAACCTGCCCGGTCAGCACAGCATGAAAAGAAGCCAACATCTGCAAGGGATACGCGGATTGTCTCCACAGGCATCTGCTCTCAGCCCGGCTTGAGGGAGGCTCATTGTGAAGGAGCTGATTAAAAAACAGAAAACACCAAAGCACCTGAAACTTAAAAAGTAAAAGCCATACTTCTAACAAAACTCACCATTGACCTCTTAATTTTTGCTCTATTCTAAAAATGAAATCATCGGGGAATGAAACACTGTGGTCTGGATGTAGCCACCATACCCGATGCTGCTTTCCCAAGAGGGAAGCATGAGCGTAGCTTGTTGGCCCGGCTGCTCCTGGCAGCCTCAGGCCTGGCAACCCTCCTGCTGACCTGCAATCCCTTTGCAGAAGGGATCAGGACTGCCACTTCAGCCTCCTGCCCTTCACTTCATATCCAGGAGCACCAAAGAGCAGAGAAGAGGACGGCAGGAAGGTCCCCCGGGCTCAGTGGCACCCACAGGGAAGGGGTCCAGTGCCCAGATCCAGGACTGAAGGCACCTGGGCAGTGCAGCAGGTCTACGTGCATCTCCAGCTGAGGTCTGGACATGGTATAACTGTGCTCAGGCACAGTATAACACCGTGTATCCGTGCCTCGGTGCCTTCTCCTCCAGGATTAGGTCTCTGAAGCAGGAGAGGCAAAGATTTTTCACTCCCAGAGCGGGCAACTCGCACCACAATCGCAGGAAAGATGGGCTCCTATATGAAGTGCTGTGGAGCATCCTCAAGGTACAAGTGATGGTTATCATTTTCCCCTCTGCCCCCCCGAAGAAGCATCACCGAATCTTTTGCTTTTTTAAGGAAAATGTATTTTTGTGAAAATAGACTTTATTATAATAAAATTTTATATTAAATAAAAACATACCGTATCACCAACACTCGTGGACACTGTGCTGGCATCATTCACGTACCTCACATAACTGCCCTTCTTCAAAACAAGTACCCCACTGAAACATGCAAAGAAAGAAACACTGAAAAGGATAGAAACCATGTAGTACAAAACTCTCCGTGGCTTAGAAAGGGATGTGTCTTAACTCAGGGAACACATCATCTCGTATGAAAATAGCTGCAAACTCTCCATCCCCAGCTCTGCTCTCCAAATGCTCCAACTCAGGAGCAGCCCACTGAAACAGCCCAATAAAACTGCGAAAGAGGCAGACAAGAAATAAATAAATAAATAAAATAAATAGACAGATAGATAAATAAATAAATAAGGCGGAGTCCCCAGCCAGCGTGTGGTCAAGGTGAACCAGCCAAGAGCAGCTTACAGCAGCTCACCCTATAGGCAGAAGTATCGACCCCCTTCAGGGCATCGCTCCTTCCTCCATGGTAACCCTCATGCTGAAACATGACTGAGGCAGTGTGGGATGCTCCTAGGCACAGCTGCGTATTTACAGGTTTACAGTACAAATAACTCACTCGTCAGCCCAGAGACAGCAAAGGGGATTCAAGGGAACAGAAAAGTGCAAATTTTCTTTGCGGGAAGTGAAGGAGTTGACACAACCTCCTTTGGACCAGAGAAATACCAGGGGGTGTAGTACAAGAGATACCTTTCTAAGGGGCCGGGACTTTGCTAGGAAAAGCCATTTAGCTAACTTACAGCCAAATATAATTTTTAAATTAAAATATTTACAGGGAACCGGTGCATCGGGGGCTGCATGGAGCAGGACACACTACTGTGGCGGTAGCTGTATCTTAGAGCTGAGGCCTCACACGCCCCAGTGCCATGACATTGTGTTCAGAGTCACGCCCCACGCTGTGTGGGCACCCACGGATGGGCTCTCAGCAGAGACCACAGCTCACACACCCACTGAAGAATTTTCTCTATTCAACGTACACTTTTTCCCTATGAAAATACTCTAATCAGCTTATTGCAGAGGGCTTCTCCTGAATTTTCAGTCCCTGCGTGGACTGCACAGGCTGTCTTTACAGAACAATAAATCCCTTGTTAATTTTTCTTACTGGACCCAAGTTTTTTGAAGAGGTTTTTTCCTTTGAAGAAGAAGCCTCTCTTCTTTTTACTCTGACCAGGTACATCACTGCATTTGAGAGCAGCCAGCGATGCCTGCTCTGGACACTGCTCGCCCATGACAAGGCAGGAAGGTGGTAGAGTAGGAGGAGTTGGTGAGGCGTCGCTTTGATCAACAGACCCATCTGGATTTAACTAAGGAGGAAAAAGAGAAAACAAAAGAAAAACGCAGAAGTTAGAGCTGATGAAGGACATCACGCCAACATAAACCCCAGCCAGAGAACCCCGCCCTCTGCCCGCCATTCTGTCCCTCACCCTGCAGGGCTCAGCTCCTCTATGCAGTCGCACATCCAGTTAGGAAGTTTCCAGTGGATTAAAACGTTTTTTGGTACCCACTGCCCAGATCCTGCCTGAGCTCAGACACGCTGAAATTCCTTAACTTTGGGCTAAGAACAGAGCAGCAGAAAAGCCCCACTTAGGACCTGGTGAAAGCTGAAGACGCTGTAAGTGAAGCACCTCCTGAGAGCAGGGATGGGAGGTACTGCTGCAGTCACATACGCCTGCTGGCTGCCTGGGCTGGGATAGCCTGCGGGGCTCCCAGCACACTCCGGGACAGAAGGCATTAAGAAAAACCCAACCTAGTAGGAACAAGGGCTGTGCAAAACCTTCAGAAGTTTGAGGAGGCTGTCTAAGCCGAGAGGCTCCTGTAACAGTGGCCACGGTCTGTCATGGTAAGAATAGAAATGAGGAGTCTTGCAAAGCTGCTCAGCATCAGATCTAGTCACGGGAGGGCAGAAAGCAAAATCTGATGCTCTGCAGCGGCACCTATAATGGAGAAAAAGCTCATCATGGAGCAGGACATGGGGAAGTCTTGGATCAAGTGGCACACAGCAACTGGCGTGCGTTCCTAAGTCACCTGAGCATTTGAGAGTGTTAATTGGGATCCACAGTCCCAAATGATGTACTGTATGATGCTCCTTTTGGAAAGGGCTATTGGAAATCAGAAAGTGCCTTAGTCCTGGGCTCAGTTTCCTCTTCACAAAATACTAATGGCAGGTTAGTTCCCAGTAGCAGCCTTCTTTCCATGATCTCCTCTCGCTGGGTTTAGGTGTCCGGACAGTGACCATTTCTGGTCTGGCAGGGCCAGCTTTCCCAAGAAGCTGCAAAGCTCACCTGGGAAGAGACTCTGGGTTTCTGACGTGTAGGAGAGCACTTCTCCCACTGCCTTCTCTTCCACACAGCTTTCACAAACTGGCATCTTCCAAACTCCCAGATGTACATCCCATCTTGGCAGTCCCCAAAACACAACATGACAGAGGCTGGAGCTGTGCCAAGGAAGAGCCCTCTTCCTTGGCACATTGAAACATCATGCCCATATCATCTCTCTGCTTGCATCCCACTAAGTCAGGGAGAGTGGAGTGGAGTGGAGTGACCCCTTAAGGGTCTGTATGCAGCCACAGCTCCAACTGGGAAGATGAGTTAGTGACACCGGCAGTAGGATGCTCTGCCTGGGGAGGAAGCATTACTGGACAGCAAAAGCATTAGCCCTACACAGGAAACGTGGGAGAATCACAGCAGCCGCCTGCAGTTCACTGGCAGGAGCGGATGCGCTCTGGTCCTGGTCCCGGTCCCCCACTCTGCCTGGGGACAGCTGCCGAGTCAAGCAGATGCACAGACATAACATTACCGCCATAGCTAGAGCACAATCATATTTTATGTGCTGTGGGTTAGTTTATGTAAAGTTTCCTGCAGCACTGCTCTACCACCCCGCTGCTGTTTCAGCACCCCACCTCCTGTGTGATGAAGAGCACAAAAAGTGGCTGTGATCTCCCCTCCCCTCACAGGTTGAAGATACGCTGCTGCATTCCAGTCGCTTCGCTCTGCTGCAGGAAGAAAGCACTTCTGGTACAAGCTGAGCAGAAACCACTTCTCAAGAGTCACACTCAGTATGTGCAACACCTACAAAGTCAGTTCTGAGCAGACAGGAGCACAGGCCTTTCAGGGAGCTCTGTCTTGGTGTGAATATATGACCCCTCCCAACTCCAGAAAGTTGAGAGTCAACTACTGTCTTGCAGCAATCACTTTAAACTGTATCAGGTGACAGTGCCATCAGACTCTCTCTTACCTGAACTTAAGGTCTCTGGCTACAGGGACAGAGATGTAACTCCTCTCCACGCCTCTTCACTACAGTAAACAATTCAGTGGCTGATTTTTCCTGAACTCACGGCGAATTTTCACCTGGAAATCTTGTTCCACGCACGTTTGGAGGCACTTCTATGACTCTCCAGATACGCAGTGCTGTGTTGAAAAGCCAGCTACTGCCAAGGACATGCTGCAGAGGGCTTGATGGCACAGCCTGGCCCTTGTGAAAGCTGCACTCTGCCTGCAAGGTCCACTTCTCCAACTAATGCTGCAGCATCAACTGCATTCTTTGTATCTCCTGGCAGCACGCAGGTGCAAGGCGCATGCTTGGTGTTGATGGCCCAAGCACCAGTCAGGTCTGAGAAGTCTGGAAATAAATCTGAATGAATCTAGATGAACCATTTTCAGCCGGTAATGCAAGATTTATGAAGGCAAAGAGAAAAAGAAGCCAGATGAGGGTTAACTTGGTAGCCTACTGGGTTAGCTGCGTGCAAAAGTAAGAATCCCAGGGTTCTGCTCCAGAAACTATTTATCATAGAATCACAGAATGGTTTAGGTTGGAAAGGACCTTGAACACCATCAAGTTCCAAGCCCCCTGACATAGACAGGAACACCTCCCACTACACCAAGTTGCCCAAGGGCATGTCCAGCCTGGCCTTGAACACCTCCAGGGATGGGGCCTCAACAACCTCTCTGGGCAAACCACCTCTCTGGTTGTTTGTCTCTTGCGTTGTGCAAGGAAGAATTCCTGCATAAAATGTACAAAAGCACTGGGCTAACATCAGAAGGGCTCTCACCAACACGAAGCGAGTGATGTCCCCTATGGAGCCCCGGCCTTGGGCTCTCTGGCTCAGCAGCCCCAAAGGAGGTAAAGCGATGTGAAGGCCCCCGTGCAGCCAGGGCGGCGGAGGCTTGGTGCCCACGCACCACTGGAAACCATTTTTCTGGCAAAAGTGAGACAGTTTTAGGGCAGTTCTGAAGTGGCCCAACAAACCTTAGAGAATTTCTCCTGTAGAGCTATGCATGAAAGACTGCATGCAAAATGAGAGGCAGGTACCTAGGCCAACCCACAGGTGTCACAATTATTTACTGTAATAAAGATATCACAGTATCAATGTCATTATCAAATATCCAACAGTTAATAGGAAGTTTCCTGTCTTTGTGGCTGAAAGTCCTGCTGATTCCCAGATGTGGTATATGACGCCCAGGCAGATTTCCACACACAGAGGCACTCTCACACACAAGCATGGGGAGATATTCTCAGAGGTCTGTATGTGGCAGAAAAGCAACAGAACAAGTTCACAGATTCATCTGGTAAGAGACAAATGATACTAAAATTAGGGTGTCTTCCCTGAGAGAAACATGAAGGAAAAATTGCTCTGTCAAGATCCTGATAAAAGCTACTACGGTTGATAAGCAGAAGAGTTACGTTAGTTTTCAGGAGGCGGTTTTCAGTGCTGTCTCAGGTATTGTTGATTTGTGCAATTTCAGGAAAACAATGCTTGAAATTAAGAAAAACACAAATCTCCTCCCACTGCCCCCCAAAACAGGGGTCTCACCCCCCCAGTTCCAGAATTGTTTCTTTACATGCTATCAGACAGAACAATTATCCACACAAGGTTGGTTTTAGGGACTAAACGTTACTACTTTCTTAAGTTGACGGTGTGCAGGGATTTTTCAGGACTATACTCAGGAAAGGGTAAAAATCAAGAAGGAAAAACCCACAGGCTGAACATGGGGTGTGCTCAGCCTGAGCGAGATCCTGCATGAGCTAAACGAAGCTTTGGTTGTTGACGTGCTTGAACAGTGGCACAACAGCCAGGCTGAATTACAAAGCAGGTCTTTTCTAAACCTGAACATCCAGCACAGTCCCACCACAGTTCCCAAAACCACCAGATAATTGTTCCAAACAATTGCACTTCATGTGTTGCCCAGATCACGGCCTGTCTTTAACACAGAACCAATCTGGCAGGTAAAGGTCTGCCACCAAAGGATTTGAAGCTGGACTTGCTAGCAGAGCCCCAGACCAGCCTGTCAAACTACAAGCAAGAAAAGGAGTGAAGTGCAGGTGCAGGACCCTTTAATACGCTAGGATGGGTGGGAGATTGAAGAGGTCTTCTCATACAAACTTACATGGTTGCTCTCTCTCTCTATGTATCATTCATATCTATCACTGGACTCTTCTCTTCCTCATTCTCTGAAGAAAAGAACCATCACGGGTGCATAATATGGGCAGAAATAAATACATGAAATTAGAATCAAACACTTTCTGAAGATGCTTTACAATCAGTCTTTGACATAAACTGCATATTACTGATGCAAAAATATTCAACAGCCGCAGCATTAAAGCAACTGCTCGAAGTTGGTGAACATGAGTGTTTCAGGGGCTCAGCGTGTGATCGTAACTTCTTGGATACTCCTCTTTGTGCTGTATTTTTTATGGCTTAGACTAATCCCCAAATGTTGTCAGTTTGAAAGTTAAACTGCTTCACCTTTTTCAGTTGCCAGCATTTTAAAATTTACTCAGAAATAATTCAAAATGATCCACCTTCCCCAGTCTCAGACCTTATTCTCAGGCCTTCGGCATAGCAGCAGGGAGAAGGGAGTTGTGAAGAACAGAGAGGGTAAAAACATCAAATCCAAGAAGTTACAAGCGATTTAAAAATCACTCGTGATCATGCTGGAGAAGCTTCTGTTAAGACTGGAACTACCTTTAACACAAGTCCAAAGCTCTGCGGCAATACCGTGGTGCATACGCATGCCCCCTGATGTGTGAGGTCTCAGGCTGGGACTGGTAGATTTGATGGGAGTCTGGTTTGCCATGCTCTCTTTCAGAAGATTCAAACAATACTTTTCTAGAAGCTGCCGTGCATCTTTTGCCTTTGGTGATTTTTTGCATAGTCCCCTCTCCCCACATCCCAAACAGCAGCTGCAAAGGTGTTTCTGTTTGTGTTGTATACGCCAACAATACACTTCAACAAGCAAGTTCCTTAAGTGTGCAGAGTGAGTATGTTGGTGGAGTTTGGAAAGCCCCAGGCATGGCTGTATCACCGTGAGAGTTCATTCCAGCTCTGGGATGGCCCTTAGAATATGTGTGTCTTACAGGAGGAGGTCTTCCTTCTGCCTTACCCATCAGGTGTTCTGCCCGTAGGTAGGGACACTGCGATTGCTGCGACAGAGCCAAAAACTCAGTGGGGTCAGGTTCTGTCTCTCCTCGGTAATCACTACACATACTTAAATGCATGTATGTAACGTATGTGTGTATATAAATGTATGTATGTAATACCCTGCTCGTACCCAAGCTTTTAAAAGAGGGCAAACATGCCCTTCATATTTGGAAGCTGTTTAGCTAGATCTGGATTGCAAAGCACAAGCAGGAGGCAGGAGTGCACACAGGCAGAGCGCTAAGCCAGAATCCCCAGGGCAGGCGAAGCAGGGAGGCAGCAGGACAGGAGGCAGTCTGTCACTACGCAGAAGCGGCCAACACAAAGTCAGGCCTAGACAGTTAATGTGCATTCCCACTGATATAAAATTGGCTTAATCAGCACTGGATTTTCCAAGTCCCCAGACTTCAGACTACAAAGAATAGCAGCTCATGGATCAGCCCAGTACCAGAACTAGCAAATCTATCCCGAACCTAAGGCAACAGCTTCCTGCTCTGTGGACCCAAAGGCAGAGCTAAGGCAAGGGGAAGCTCTGTTGGATCTCTGGCAGAGAGAAGCGGAGACAAATGGAAAGCTCTGAAGCACAGGCAAGTCTGAAATATAACTATATTACATGGGAATTTTTATCACATTTGAAAAGCATTTCTGTCAAAAAAAAAAAAAGCACGTCTATTTTATATGGGTTGTTTTCATCACGTTTGAAAGGTACTTCTGTTAAAAAAAAAAAGAAAAGGTGTCACGAACCATAGGAAAAAAGCTTACAGCCTTGAGCATGCAGGGATATCTGGGCCAAACTGCCGTGCCCAGGGGAACAGTCACCCACTGCTGAA
>NW_009649189.1:1254329-1258515 GCF_000708025.1 Charadrius vociferus | reverse complement strand
AAGCCGCAGGGCAGCAAGCGGGAGCAGCTCGTGCTGCACGCTGAGCACCAGAGCAGAGAGGACCTTTTTACCCTGTGAGGTCTGTGACAAAGCCTGGGACACGGCAGATCAAACTGGTGTCACAGTTTCCTCACCAGTAAAACAGAAGAGGGGGACACAAATAGGAATATTAGAAGTAAGTGCAGGTTTGTTGTATATGTTACCCTGTTTATCAGCCAAGTTCCTCTCTCTTACTCGCCCTTAATAAAACACCATTAGCTAAGCCAAACCCTTCACATCTGCAAGCGGCAGATCAGCTCTCTGAGCCCTGAAAGTTACCTGAACTTCCCCATGGTTTCTGGGAGGACCCTGACCCCTGGCATCTGAAACAGGCCCTTGTTGCTGCTGGTTGATGCTGGAGCGAAGGGTTAGATCTGTAATAAGCTACACTGTGAATTCAACCTGTATTAATTTTACTGGTTCACATCTCCTTTGGCACCCTCTGTTCCAACAGACGAGTAATTCGGAAAGAGTAAACCATTTTGAGACAGAAACTAAAGAAGGGAACCCACTCTGAATGTTTGTTTCCCCCCAGGAAAGTTAGACCTGTGTAACCTCAGGGTTCTTAAACCCTGGCAGGAACAGCTTATTAACCTGTGATTCCCCAGCATGGACCAGCACTTATGAGCTGGGAGGAAAGGGACTGAGTATCCTAAGCAGGTAAGCACCCAGACAATTTCTGTGTTTAGAAGATTATCCAGCAAGCTACCACAAGCCTTATTTCCGAGTCAGGCCTGCCACAGAATCATAGAATTGCTAAGGTTGGAAGGGACCTTTAAGATCATCAAGTCCAACCATCAACCTACCCTGACAAAACCACTTCTAAACCATGTCCCCAAGTACCATGTCTACCCTTTTTTTAAACACCTCCAGGGATGGTGAATTCATCCCCTCCCTGGGCAGCCTATTCCAATGTTTAATAACCCTTTCTGTGAAAAAATGTTTCCTAATATCCAATCTAAACCTCCCCCGACATAACTAGAATCCATTTCCTCTCGTCCTATCACTTTTCACCAGGGAGCAGAGGTCAGCCCCCACCTCTCTGCAACCTCCTTTCAGATAGTTGTAGAGGGTGATAAGGTCTCCCCTCAGCCTCCTCTTCTCCAGGCTAAACAACCCCAGTTCCCTCAGTTGTTCCTCATCAGACATGTGCTCCAGACCCCTGACCACTTTGTAGCCCTTCTCTGGACACACTCCAGCACCTCAGTGTCCTTGTAGGGAGGGGCCCAAAACTGAACACAGTACTCGAGGTGGGGCCTCACTAGTGCTGAGTACAGGGGATGATCACTGCCCCAGTCCTGCTTACCACTTGCTCTTCATAAGAAGGCGCTAAGGCTGTAGTGCAGACCCTGTGCCCACAAAGCCTGGAAGCAAGAGAAGGGGCTGCAGGTGAAGTCTATGGGAGATCAGGCAGCATTTGAAGATAGAGATGGGAGGTGGGTACAGAGAAAAGGAAGAGCTGAGCACGAAAAATAGGACAAGGAAGGCCGCAGAGAGCAGGAAAGCTAGGGTGGCACCAGTGGAGGATTCAGGGCCACATACTTCCTCAAGGACTGGCTCAAAGCCAGTCTGGCCCTTACACACTTTTATGTGACTGGCACCACTTCACAGTGCCAATAACCTCCCAAGAGGAATGGAAGGTTGAGTACATGTGAGCTGGGACCAAGTTGTCTCTCTCCCTGCCTCCCACTCTCTAGAATGACACAGCATATGAGGTCCAGGAGTGACCAGGGAGGTGCTACACTTTTGGCCTCACCGACTGAGGACTGACTGAATCCGGCAGATGACCCAAATCTCCCACTTAAGCATTTGTTTTAAGAGTATCAGCAACATAATGCAAGGGGTTAACTCAACCTTTGAATTCCCTGCATCTGTGGGATGTTTTCAAAGCCTTAGGATCTATCCCACAGATCCATTTGGGAAACTCCCCAATGTGTTTTGACTTTATTTGGAAGCACCTCAGACTGGATTAAGATATATCTAACTCAGGATGGGTGGAAGAGCATTGGTGTTTGGGTGTCAGTAACTCCAGAACTCTTTGGCATGAATATGAGCACATCTGAGGAATTTCATGTGTCTGGGGTGCTGGTTGAACTGCTTTGCTTGCAGCAGGATTTCACCACTGACCCTTCTGTGGATCTAAAGAATTTGCTGATAGGACCTGGGATGCTCTTTGCTCACCTGACCATAATGAGACTGAGGCCCCTGTGGATGTTGTTGCTTTGTGCCTCTTTTTTGCACTATAGGTGCTCTTCAAGAAGAGCTGCTAGCATTCGCCTCTAAACTTTCGAGCATCTCCCATGGGATGAACCAAGCTGCATGCAATAATTCAAATGATTCCATCAGATGCTGCATGCTGTGCAACGCCCGATCTCCAGCCACATCACAGTCTGCGTATCTGTAGTATGCAGAGTCACACAATCTTACCTGGCTCTCAGCACTCAGTGGAAAAGCTTCTTTATCTTTCGAATGAATTTCCTCAACCATGCCTCCATCCAAAGTTACAGCTTCCAAGAAGTTAGACGGGACAAGCCCTCTCTGTTGGTTCAGCTCTCCCTGCAAGATCAACATTCATTTCTCACATCAGGTTTCCTGGCTGATGGAGAAATAATAAATAGAGGAGCCATCCCATGCAGAGATGGTTAGGCTGTGATCTGAGAGAAACCCAGGAGCACACTCATGTTGGAAGGATCCTCAGCAAATTTCATGACTCACTTTCTTGCTTAGTTGTGGAACAATTCAGAGTGCAAAAACACAGAGGAGAGTAAAGGGAAAAAAAAAGTGGCAGCAAGCCATGACAAATGTCTTCCAGCAACATGCTCAATTCTACAAACTCAAAAAATTTCCACTGCTACCCCAGATGCAACTGGAACATGACTGTGCCACAGGCTTTCTAAAGGCAGTTGATTCACTCTGGTATTTATTTATTTTTTTTAAAGAATGAGGTACTACTGGTACAATGCCTCTAGGTGTTGTCTCTGTGCTCGCTGAGGTCCAGAGGTGCAAACCAAGTTTGGCTGTATTCCTAAAAAGTTGTCTCCAGTCCAAGAGCAGGTGGTTGGGCGAGACAAAAAGCACCCCAGCAATGTTGTTTGGCCAACACTAAAAGAGAAGTCAAACAAAATATTCACAGTGATCCCCTCCAGACTTTACCTGGAGCTGAACCTCAACTTTGATGTGTTACACTGCTTTCTGTGCAGGAAGAGGTGGATGACTCAAGGGCCAAGGATCGTGTCCAGCACACAGCTCATTGGCAGGCACAGTCCCCGGTAAATTAAACAGATAGCAGTGCTTGCTGAAGTTGATACATTAAGTGTGGCTGGTCAGGGGTCATCATACATTTTTATTCATATGTTACCATGTTAGCCTCCTGCCCTGGATGAGACCACGTCTGAGTGCTTGGTGACAAATCAGCTTATAGCAGATGCTGATTCAGCTGATGCATGTACAGAAAAACGCATCTTAGGCTTTGGGAAACCTGCAGTCAAGTTATGCCAAGACAAACTGAGACCCATTTGGATATTGGGTTTACAGGAGGAGCATGGACTGCCAGAAACAATCTGCCCTGCACTAAGAAGATATGGGATTACTTTTTTTTCCAAAAGCAGAATATTTTGTTCCCTGATTTCCGCTCTCCTGCCACTAGATGGACTACCACGATTTCAGATGCCGCCACAGGACCTTCCCAACCCCTGTACTTACATAATAGAATCCATCATCGTCCATGGACCCAAACACAGTAATAATGTCCCCTGCACTGAAAGTCAGTTCAGCCTGCAAAGAGCAAGAGACCAACGGTCACAGGAGAGGCACTGCCTGGAATTGCTCAGCAGAAACACAAGGTCACCCAGGGCTTCTTGCACGATCTCACCACGAGGGAGGTAGGCCACTGTCTTAAGACTTGCATGACCAGGATGCAGAAGAGCAACCAAAGCGGGTAACTGTGGAATTCAGTGCTAAGGAAGCATTTAATAAATTAAGACAAAAGCAAAGCCTGTTTCTTAAACCAATTTTGAAAGGCTTCAGAATAGTATCTACCACCTGTTCTGGAAAGGTATGTTGAGAACAAGCTGAACGAGCATGAGAAATACCTCCTGTTTCTTACAATTTAAGTACTAAATCTCATTCCCTTGGATAAGCCTGTTCT
>NW_009649189.1:1215343-1254251 GCF_000708025.1 Charadrius vociferus | reverse complement strand
AAGATATGACCTGGAAACAGAACATTACCACACAACACACATGACCCTTCACCATCAGATCCATCTGTCCTGTCAGCCACCCCAGCATGTGCTCCATGGAGCACAAGACCAAAGGACAAAGGTCTAAGTAGTCTCTTCTAGTGGAAGAAACTGCCCAGTTACAGCCAAAAAAAGCTGCTCTAAGATAGAAAAAGTGGAGTCTCCAAACAAGCCATGTCCCACACACAGGCTTTATATGCACTTCACAGAGTGTTAGCTGGAAAGGAACTAACTCTAATGTATTTACCTTATTATATCCGTAGTACTCAATTTATCTCTGGAGGCTGCAGGTTCCTCCTGTTGGCTGTGAATTATTTTGTTCTAGCAGAAAGACACTTGTAGGGAACTTTACCCACAGACACACGGAACAGCACAGCTGATCCTACCGTCTTGGCGCAAGTTCACAAACGGCACTGCAGCCTTCTAGCAAAAACAGGTGACCAAATTTTCTGGGAGTGGGAATGGGGCGCACCTCCAACAATGCAACAGAACTGCACCAGCTTGTTTCAACAGTTTGACCTCTGTTCACAGGGAGGGCTCTAGGAATACCAAATCACTGAAAAAAATACAGTCATCTTGTTGACAAGGGCTCAAAAGTGTTCTTTGATCTGAAGTATGAGTACCTATACAGATGCTGGTTGATCTCTCACTGTATCTCTCCCAAGCAAATCCACCATCCCTAAAACATTCTGTCCTCAGAGTAGGCTGTCTTGCTCATGAGACACCCAGCTTGGGAGGCAAGCATTACCCGAACTGTGCAATCTCTTGGCCATACACTCCTTTCTGGATGTAAACCCCATGTTTATGTTTGCTCAAGGCAGACTAACACTGCCATGGAGGAACAGAGAACAGTGCATGTTTTAATTTAGAAAGTTGGGGGTTTTCGGGTTTTTTTTGGTTTGTTTTTTTTTTTTTTTTTTTTTTTCCAGAAAGGATTCTGCATTGCAATCTTTCCACCTGAAACAGACTTATCCACAAAAATACTGTAGGGAATGCCTGAAAAGAGGACGACTCCATTAAATTGGAACTAACTCTTCTTGCTTGCACAAAGACCTACATAGGTACGTAACACAAAAGACCTGGTCCAAGACGTGCTCACCTAAAGTATCAGAAGTCCATTCACACTCTTAAGCAGGTGAGTGCTCTGGATCAGTTGCTGACAGCAGGGGCTGCTTCCTCCCGCCCCAGAACTGCTAAATCCTGTCTAAGCACTAGAGGATGCTACAAGACTGTGAGATGATCACATAGTTTCACTTGAGACACATACTGAAAATCATGAGGGGTATGTTGCTTCATATTCTTCACAGATAACTGAACACTGTTATCAGAGAATGCATGAGAGAACTTATCAGCAAACTCTACGTTTTATGACTTCAGCCAACCCCTTTTAGCAGTTATATCGCCAAGCTATAATCATCTTGGTTTTGACCAAAGTGCTAAATGTCCTGGGACAGAAGTGAAAAGAGAGAGGAAAAAGAAGCCTATAAGAGGAGTGAGCAGTGGTTATTACCTCTACGTCTGCATTTGGAGAGCTCTCCTTAGGGTTATAGTCAAAGACAGCCACCATACGTCGAGGGGTCAGCAGTTCAGCTTCAACGTCCTGATGCTTCTGGCCTGCAGGACAAAAATAAAGCAAAATATCCTGAGCTTGAAGTTCTAAGACAAATCCCAAATCACAGCAACTCCTTCACTGTTCTTGGAATGGACTGAGCAAACAGAATACCAGGGGAAATTGAATGGAAATCGATTGGGAAGAGGCCCCAGGTAAAGCAGTTTTCTGATCTCCTGTATCACCTTCACAAGCACAGAACTGGGGCCATGTCCTCATTCCAGCATCCTGCTGTCCTGTCTACATATACGGGAATATTTCATTTTATGTTTCCTATTTATACACACACACACAGAGGGCAACGGTCTCTTCACAATGTTTTGAATGGACATTTCCAATCATTCCACGCAATGCTCTGCTATCGAGCTAAAAAATTTATCCTCCAAGTGCCAGGGGAACAGCAAGAGCCCTGGACATCACTGGCCGGCAGCCCAGCCACAGCAGCACAGAGCTCAGCACAAGGGGGCCTCATCTTCCAGGGAACACGCTGCATTTTCACAACCACCTGCCTGCTCATCCCCATTACGTGCAGAGCTGCTCTGAGTCTACAAAAGTGAAGTCTGGTGTTACAGAAAACACACATTGTCCAGTCCTTCATCTCATGCATTTAATTGTGGCTTCGGGTCAACACGGGATGGGCTAGCAAGGGGCTTGCACGCTTGGCCTCTCTGGACACCAACAGATGACTGTGCACCTAAGCAGAGTGAGCACCCCCTCAAGTGACCTTGGATTTTAAGGATTGCAGCATCAGATGAGTAAAAGATTTCCCTGCTCCTCCAAAGCACAACCATGCATGCCTTCCACCTTCAAACACGCCCTGTTTAGTCAAAAACCACTGCAGCCACTACTAAATAAAAGAACTAAAACTCTTCTTTCCCGAGAATGACCATTTTCTTCCAGTGCTCTGAAGGAGCACTACAGGATCTTGCACCAGCTCTTGACCACAAAATGTGTCTGTATTACAATCATGCAAATGCACCAACCCTCTTCTCATAGTAAGAAAGAACAATTCTCACCTGGATGAGACTTGTACTTCTCCTGTTTATCCAGCCCTGCCAAGGGAAGAAAACGCCTCATCACTGAGAGTTCATCTTTCAACAGTGACCACACGACACAACTGACAAACAACCGTAAAAAGAACAAAGACCAAAGCAGCAAACAACAGAAGCAAACTGTTCATGCAACTCAAAGTCTACGCCAGTAACCATGACTCAGGGACATAACAGGAAGCGGAGGTCAAGCTCCAAAACTATAAAAGACACCACTGTTGTTAAAAACTTAACACCAGCACAGGGGTGGGCTCTCTTTCCACTTCCTAGCAGTCGTACAGAGAGAAACATCTGAGGGTCCTGTAAGCAAGCAGTAAAAATTCAATGCAGTCTGTAATCCTATCGCAAAAATCAAAGAGGAAGCAGTGGGTGACACAGACCTTTCTTGGAGCGTCTGGGTTTTGGAGGAGGAACGGTTTGGCGGCGTGGAGGTGGAGAAAATGTGCCATTTCCTTAATAAAAATCCAAAAAAGCAAATAAATAGACAAGAGAAACAGACAGTGAATGGAAAGTGAAAAGCATCTTGAAGAGTGAACAAGCAACAAAACAGCATGACATGCTTCCCCTGGGAAGCAGACACCATGATTTCTATGGGCAAAGCCCAAATCTCCATTTCTCGTATGTGGACTCAGATGAGGCATGATCCACATCCCAAATACACAGAAATCCACATTGTATTTATGCCCATTAGCCATACCACGCCGCACATCGGACAAACTTTGCTGCACTTTATCTTTCAGAAGCAACATCATAAGGATAAAATAAAACCTTGTACCATTAACACCTGAAAAACGCCAGGTGAAGTGCACCCCATCAACTCACTCGGGTAGGAAGGGATCTGGGGAGGTCTCAAGGTAAAGCTTCTGCACTTAGCAGGGCCAGTACTGGACGAGTCCGCAGATGATCCTGCAGAAGGAGTTCCCAGACCAACCCCTCCAAGGCATTTTCTTAGTTATGAGGCTGTAATATGGGTTTATGGCAGCAGGGAACAGAGGTACAGACAGCCCGGCTGCCTAAGGAAACAAGGTTTAATCTCTGCATGCAAGCACGAGGTATGTCTTTTTCCACTAGCACCATCCTCCTGGAAACCTTCAAACCCACTACATTTCATCAAGTCTCAGAGCTATTAAGTTCCTTTATTCTTCTGAGAGTATGCAATGGGGCAGAGGACAGAAAGCCAGGCTGACAGAGATGGGGCTGTTCAGCCTGGAGAAGAGAAGGCTCCGGGGAGACCTTATTGCGGCCTTCCAGTACCTAAAGGGGCTCCAGGAGAGCTGGGGAGGG
Source organism: Charadrius vociferus (assembly GCF_000708025.1). NCBI lineage: Eukaryota > Metazoa > Chordata > Aves > Charadriiformes > Charadriidae > Charadrius > Charadrius vociferus. The sequence goes on along the minus strand of NW_009649189.1, from coordinate 1,250,270 downwards.
ACTTTTTACAAGGGCATGTAGTGATAGGACAAGGGAAAATGGCTTCAAACTGGAAGAAGGTAGATTTAGATTAAATATTAGGAAGAAATTTTTCACTTTGAGCATGGTGAGGCACTGGAACAGTTTGCCCAGAAACGTTGTGGAAGCTCCATCCCTGGAGGTGTTCAAGGCCAGGCTGGATGGGAATATGAGCAACCTGGGCTCGTGGGAGGTGTCCCTGCCCAGGGCAGGGGGGTTGTAACAAGATGATCTTCAAGGTCCCTTCCCACCTAAACCATTCTATGATTCTATGACTCTATGATTCTATCCACATAGGGACAAAGGCCACCACAGGCATCTAGCCATCTCTGGGCACCAGAGGATACCTGCAGGAGAAACATTATACATGTCCCAAGTGTGAAAAAAGCCTTACTCAAATCTCTCCTCTGCCTAGACATGAGAGGCCAAAGGACAAAAAGCTACCCAAAAAATCACATAGACAGAAAGTGAAAGTAACAGGTTCCATTGACCCCTGTGCTCCTCAGGATCAACCTTCCAGAGACCCACATTTAAGGGCTGGGCAGCGGCAGCCCTTTCGCCTGTAGGGCCAGATATTGGGTCTCACTGCAGAGAAATGGAAAGATGTTTGATCCCTTTTTTTTGTTTGTTTTTTTTTTTTTTTCCTTTTACTGTTTTTCCTCCACTGCCTGTGAGAGGCAGTGGAACAGATCAGTCAATGTCAGGGTTTACCTTAACCTCTCTGAGCACCCGTCAGACCCACACTTGTGGTGGTTTACCACGCTGAACTGGTGGGGAAACCGTGGCCAGTCAAAACAAGAATTTCCTCCTGTTTCAACAAGTGGAGCAGGTCAAACAATTGCCACTGGTAGCAAAGAGCACACAGAGAGGTGCAGGATGAGAGATGGGAGGGAAAAGGGACAGACACTGGGACGCCAGTATGTTGACAGCAGTCTTGGGGCAGCTCAGACCCACTGAACTGCAGCCTAACTCAGCCTGAGCTGTGATGGCTGCACGTCCCAGGGAAGGTTCCTCTCCTCTGAGTGCACGAGTGGGAAAAAACAGTAAAGTCTCTTCAGTACATAAAGCATGGAACCACGCACTTCAGGGATTGAGTAAGGAGCAGCCCAAGGACCAGATCTGCTCCTTGTACACTCCTGGCTGCCCACCTTGCTGTCTCACACCCTCCCTTCCCCCTCCCCACGAGCTTCTCCCCATCTTTCTCCATTCCCAAGTCACAGATTCTCTCACCCAAGAGCAGGGTCACCCCTATTGTGAAGACTCGCAAAACAGAGGAAAGAACACAGAAGTGAAAGCTCTTCTTCACATCCTTCAGCTGCTCTTCAAACTTTTTTGTTTCCCCTTTTCTAGTGAGGATCAGGCATGCTCACACTCCGTGCTGAGTTCACAGACATGACACCTCAAGCACAGGAGCAGCCCCAGCAGCTGCAAATGCAGCCTTGGGCAGCGCTGCGCTGCAGGAGAGTCAGGTCCGAACTGAGACCTCAGAACACCTGCCTCCATCATCTGTAGAGACCTCCCTGCCTGCTACTGCAGCAGCCACTAAACAAGCCTTCAGGTCCTGGCAACCAGCCTAGGGGGGCTGTGCTGGCCACACAGCTCGATAGCAAGGACCGAGCTTTCCGCATTTCAGCAAAGAAACACGCTGGCAATAGCACAGCGCACACGTAAAGGAGATACAGTACCTATGCTCTCCATCGGTGTGTCGGCAGGCAGGAACCCTTGCTTTAGGAGCTGCTTCTTGATTTCGTTATTCTCCACCTGGACTTCTGATACCATGTTGCAGGGAATGTACCCCTCCCTTCCTGCACATTCACCCCTGTAAAAGCCATCAGCATCCTTGTCTCCACATACCTGCAAGGGAAAAGACAGGCCAGGGACTGAGATGCACAGAGAACGGAGAAAGGGAAGCTAAGGAAACTCCCCAGATGAAGGAAGCTTTTATGCTTCTTTTATGCTTATGACCTGGAACGTCAGATGGATCCATACAGAGTAGGAGACATTCACTAAGGTGTGCTCTTACTTTCAAGATCTGTCCCTCCTTAAATGGGAGCTCCTCTTCTGCAGCATCAGGGTTAGGAGACATAGAAACAGGATCGTAGTCAAAGAGAGCCACAAATATTCTAATGCCATCATCTTTACCAGAGGTTTCTGAAGCAGTGCTCCTTGGAGGACCTGTGCGCAGACAGGGGACACACCAGAGAGGACGTCAGCACCGTTCCCCTGCCATAGCCCTGCACGGCTCAAATACTGCCTACCAGTCTCTCCCCTGCAACCTCCAACAGCCTCCCTCTCTGCCGCTGCCCAGCTCTCTCCTCCTCACCACTCACCTGGGCTAGAGAGCAAAGGTTTCTGCATTTGGCTTCTTCTTATGCTCTTGTTCCCTCTTCTGCTGGGAGCCTGCCAGGCGGCCGTGCCGGGCAGCTCCTGGCCCCTAGGGTCTTTATTACTGGACGCCTGCAACAGGAACCACCAGAGAGTTAGTAGCAGCCTCTGCCTTCCCACTCGCCTGAACAGCGCTCAGCCCAAACGCACTCGACAAAGAGCAGCGCATCCAAATGCAACATTCCTCTTCAGGGACACTAGAGCTGAAAATACCAAGGGAGTTGGCAAACAATACTAAGTACAGGCAGGCACCCTGCCAGGCACCAGTGACGATCCCCTTGGTGAGCGTGAGGATGCAGGAAAGGGCATTTCGAGGGGAGGCAATGACATCACAGTCATCATCTACACAAAGCCTTCACAAATCAGCTTATTTCACCAGGGATTTTTGTTTGGGTCCCACAGCCTCCTGCCGTGGGGAGGAAGACCCAGTGCGAAAAGGAATACTGCATCGGTGTCACTCGGTCAGTTAGCAGGAAAAGCAGAAGCAGCTAATACAAGAAAAGCCACGGAGCAGCACAGAACTACAGAATCTCTCAGGTATTCTTCCAGACAATCCTAGAGGACGGTCCTTTCTCTGGACAACACTGAACAAAGCAAGATACAGGCAGGCCAGGGAAGCAGAGGGAAGCTAATGCCACTGCAAGCTGCTTCAAAGCCAGAATAGGAAAAGTCACCCAACCCTTTTGTGCAAGGAGGTGCTATGTATTCCCTTCGAAGGATGTTCGAGCCTCCTTCTCCAGCCAGGTGACTTACAGTCCAGCTCCCAGCCCTGCTCCTCAGAACTGCTCTCACATCTCAGCGCTTCCTTCTCCTGGCAGAAGAATCGCAGGCGCCTGCTTGGAGACCCAGCCCACTCCATACTCTGCTCTTCCATCATCTCCAGTCTGGTCAGGTCCCTTCTGCCATCCACGTGGGCAACCTCAGATTGACTGGAGCAACCACTCCAGTCCCCCTGGCAGCTCTGGGACCTTTCTGACCACATCCTGCTCTCAGGGGGTGATGCACAGGTCGAATCCTGATCATCTTCAGAGTCATATTCAATGTCTATTTCCAGGCTCCTGGGGCTGGAGCAGTGTGTTGCCATCACAGCAGGTTCTGCAAGCCCTGAAACCGCTGCTTTCCTGTGGGTTTTCCGTAAGGTGCCTTGTCTGGCACGACTGTACATATCAAACCCCTCCTTACTACCAGCACTGCTCACAACGTTCAGCTCCTCCCTGAGGCTAGGAGCTCTGTATAACCCACCTCCCATCTGGCTGCAGTTGCCCAGCAGACGACTGCAGTGCTCCGTTAAATCGTTCTGTCTCTTCCTACCCATCTCAGGCCGACTCCGGATCTTCTCTCGGTAATTACTTCCCTTCTTCTTGCTCCAAGTGGGACTTGCCCCAGTCCCAGACTTCAGATCATTCTCCTGGTAGCCCCAGTTCCAGTTTGCCTTCTTCTGACTCCAGGCCAGCTGGCGAAAGGTAGGATTCGCATGGTCACCATCCCTTCTGCTCTCCTTAACACCATGCTCCTCCCGTGGAGTCTGAGCAGACAGATCCGTGGAGGTATTACTCCCATCTGCCTTTAGAAATGGCTCCTTGATGTTGAGCGGCTTCTCTGTCCTTCCTGAATGGTAGGTAAGCGTTTCCAAGGAGTCTTGAGCCTTTTCCTCCATAACACACTTCTCATCCTCATCTTCATCCTCATCTTCAGTCACTTCAGGAATGCTAAACAATTTCTTGCTGTGGTTCTTCTGAAGTGGGAGCTCTAGTATCCTCTCCAGAATCTCCTCATCGCTGTCAGTATCACAAAGATCCATCTGTACCCAGCCCCCGAGAAAAGCCACAGCCAGGACAAGCAAAGAAAAAAAGAGAGGAAATAAACATTAAAAAGAGAGGCAAAGTTACAGCTGATTCCCTCCCAGCACAGCAGTATGGAGCGGCGACAGTGGTCTGCAGCGAAGCAAGGGTAGGAAGCAAAACAGAGCAATGGGTCTTCTGGCAAAAGACAATCAGATGAACTAGCAATGCAGCGGAAAGCGAGAAAGGCCAATGTATGGAAGAGCTCCCTCCTAGCCTCTGCCTCTACACACGCAACTATCTGCGGCACCGTTCATCCTGCCCACTTGATTCCCCCCACAGCTTCATCATCCCCACTCTGGGAAGACAGGGCAGGAGAGGCACAGTTCTTCAACAGCTGCTGACTGCACGTTAGCGCTAGTTGGGTTCCCCCCTCCCCAAGGGATGAGTCTCACAGCACAAGGACCTACAGTCCTCCCTTACCTCTCTGCCCTCACACTGAACAGAAGGAAGTGACCCTGTGCAGCAAGACATCCCTCGGAGATGTTGCTGCTATGGGAGGACCTTCCCTAGTCCCTTCCCATCATCTGTCAAGGTCCAGCTCCACACCAGTTTACTGTCTGGAAATCCAGCTGAACAGAGCTGCCACAAACACACATGAAAAATCCTTTACCTCAAAGGGGTCACACAGACTTGTATTTCACTTGCAGCTGGGTAAGAGCCTACCAGGTTACATAAAACTCTTGGGAAAACACTGCTGAATTTTAAAATTTGTCTTGGATCAACTGTGGAATTTATGTTTTGCCTTTTACTACATTTATACTAAAATAAAAAGGTAGAATCCCAGATGCACAGTGTAATTTAGGTTGGAAGATACCTCTGAAGGTCTCTTGTTCAACTTCCCTGACAATTTTTATCATGACATGTTCTAAAAACATTTACAATAGTTTACAAAGCATATGTAGCTATTGATGTTTTAAGCTGGCATGAGCAGGCCTGTTCGGAGATAATTAAAAACTGAACCACAGCAGGGGGACAAAAAAACGTATAAGCTGCTTATTGATTATTCCAACACCCATAACTTTTTCCAAGCAAAAGTTGGTCTTGAATTATATTTAGAATAGGTTGAAAGGGCCTCCAGAGGTCTCCAGTTCAATCTCCTAACTGCAGCAGGACTGTTGCCAACAGTAAATCAGTGTCTTCGCTTAGCTGAGGCTTGAAAACACCAAAGAACGGAGATCTTCACCTCTCTGGGGACCTCTCCCAAGGCTGCACCACCCGTCTGGGAAAGAAGTTTGTACTCAACTCCACATAAACCTCCCAAACAGCAACTCATGACCGCTGCCTCTTTTTATACCATCTGCCACGAATGAGAAAACTTCGGCTCTCTCATCCTTTTAACCATCCTTCAAATAGTTGTAGGCAGCTACAAGATCTCCCGCTAGTCCCCTTTTTGCCAGACCAAACAAGCTCAGCTTCCTCAAATTCTCTTTACAGGACATGTGCTCTAGGCTCCTACCTTGTTAGCACCAATTACAAATACGCAGAATTTATAAATGCAACCATAAAATAAGTCCAGTAAGACTTATTTTAGCTGTTTACAAAGTTGTGGCTTTCACTTTTGAGTTTTAATATAATAAATGGCTTCAGAAATTAAACCATTTATTTGAGGTTAAACATTTTTAAAGCAGCACGCCTCCATTCTTTCATCCCTCAAATCCTGAAAGAGTTGACCGAGGAGTCTTGAGATAACCCAAAGTGTTACTAAATATGCACAATCCTATAGAATAGCCCTGCTGGGACCTGGCCCGCTTTAGTCACCATCTTCCTTCACTCTGCAAGGCAGTGTTGGGAGCTCTGTGCCCTGAAGCTTCCTGTCCCTGATGCTCTCTCCCCATTCAGCATCTTGTCATGCCCACACCCTCAATTTGTCACTGCCAGAACGGAAAACAATCACTTTATCAGGTCAAGAAGCACCAGTTTGCTCAACTCAACAGGATGTGCATGGGGTTTTGGTGTTTCATTTTCAGAAAAAAAAAAAAAAACAACCAACAAAAGCCCCAAAAACATTCAGGCCAATAAAACATCCAGGAAAAAGAGACAAAGAATGGCATTCTTGACTGTTCTTATTTCCACTTTTGTCCTTCCAGGGAAACTGTTTTTCTTCCATTTTGTTCCAGTCCAATCCAAACAACTGGAAGCCCTTTCAACAACTCCTTCCCAGGCAGCCCCAGCATCTCCAGCCACCAGGCTCAGCTGGGGCTCCTGACAGGCTGCACTGCAGGTCCAACCTCCCCACCTGGGAAGCAGAAGCCCCTTCAGAAGGAGAAAAGGAGCGGCAGAAAATTTATTCCAGAGCCATTACACTGTCTGGTACTGACCATTTAATGCTCCCCAGAGCCATCTGCGCTGCAGGCTAGCAGCCACACAGGTCAGCATCAACAAACCACAGATGATCCTTGGTCACATGAAAAAAAAAAAAAAAAATGAGGGCGCTTTCTTGCTATACAGGCATACCACATTTCCTGCAAATCCTTCTAATTTCTCATTCAGCCTCAATACTTTCCTTCACGCACATTCATCTCAACTGCCGTAACTCGTATGATTACACACCGCCTTCCAGTTGTGCGGTTTTAAGCACATCACCTGTCACAGATGCATTAAAACACCCTAACTAGCTTTTACTTTTCGACCTTGTAACATGAATTAACATGATCGCTCACAGTTCAACTCAACCAGTACTTCTTCACTTGCAACATGTGAACTGCAAAGCCACGGCCCTGCTCCTATAAGCCATCCATCCCTACACAGAGCACCAAGGCCTAAGCAAGATAACCTGCACCAAGTCATTCACCTTCAGGAGGGCATGCAGGACTGAGGCCCCAAAATATTACGTGCCTGGTTTGCCTTGGAAGAGAAGGTGGGTTGGCACAGAACCTACAGATGGGTGGACTTTACAGATTCCTATGTGCACACTGTTTATATCTGTATTAAAAACTTGATCAATAGGATCGATTTTTAAGCCTGGGTTCTAAAGATCACGTTACATTGTGTGTTTTTCCAACTAATTAAACCCTGGGTATGTTCATTACATGTAAACACCCTTCCCTCTCACAAAGAACTTGTGTTTTCACTAGCTGAAGACAACACTGGGAGTAAAAGCGGAGCAGGCAGGCTCTTAGCCAAGCACTGTTGAGAGCGCTGGGCCCAGACCGGCACCTCCTCCTGTGAGCTGATGACATGGGATGGCTGCACTGGCACTCCCCGCAAGCATTACTCTGCGACAGGTTACCTTTTCCCCATTTTCCCGGTAACATGGCTCTCTCTGGTCCCATTTCTTCTCTTCCAGAGCTTCTGAAGACAGTTCATCTTCTTCCTCTTCTTCCAAAATATCTGAAAGGTCAGAACTACGGTTGTGTTCAGCAAAAAGGGTCAGCTGTCGTCTTCCCATTTCAGACGTTTTTTCTTCTTGCTATTGAAAAGCAAAACAGACTTCCTCAGTCCTCTCAGGCACTCTATTTCAGCAATAAAGTAGCATTTTACCTTTCTCTAGCACAGACACAGCTAAAGCATGGCAGGAAATAAACCGGGCAGCACCCAGTGCAGCAATCAGCACGTGTGTACCCACAGACACACAGAACTGGCAGACGTGCCTTATAGCCTGCAGAAGAACAGTACTGTGTGAGGTTATAAAGCTTAGGGGTGCTGAATACAATCCGTGTCCCTCCATGGGCGGAGACACCAAGGTTAAACAAACCTCTCTTTTCACTCTGGACATTTCTTTCATCACCTCCTTGCCAGGGGACAGCCTCAGGAACTCCTGGCAGCTGCTCCCACCCGCGCTGGCATCTCGGGAGGTGCCCTCTGTCCCCTCAGCCTGGCTGGGGGAGGGCAGAGGCTCTGGGCTCCAGTGTTTCTCCTCTTCCTCTTTCTCTCTTTCAGCATCAGGACCTTTCGGTAACTCTTCCACGGAGCATGCATGGCAGGTCTCCACACGTATCTTCAGACTACTGTTAGATGGGCTTTCCAGCTCTGGGGATTTGGTCACAGATTGTTCCATCTGAGAAACAAACCAGAAATGGTCATTGCAAACAATGAAACCTGGGAGAGGTGTCATCCACCGCTTGTGAACCAAAATGGGGACCTCACTTCCCAAAACTCTCAGAGAAACACCATGCATTCTGCACCATTGGCATACAAAGATTTTAGCAGGCAATCTGCATCTGGGAATCTGCAACAAACCCCTCCCTGCCGTTAGCTGCAAGTAGACACATGGTCTTTCCACTGCTGTGGTTCTGGCCACTGCACGTGGCTCACATCAGTCACAGGAGTGCATCAACAATAACTAGTTTCAGAACCGCAAGAAGAGCCCAACCTACACAACGAGACCAGTTCCCACTCTCATGTTCCAGAGGAATGTCCTACACACCAGCTTGCAGGTTAGCTGGAGCTGAGGACATTACCCCAGTACTTCTTGGAGCTGGTAAGGGCTGTGAAGAAATGGGGAATTAACGAAGAAGAGTATAGGCAGAGAGCAGAACTGCACAGACTCATGGTTAGGTCACCTAGTTGGATTACAGAAATTTTAAATTTTGGTCTGTTTTTCAATCAGTTCAGCCTGGTGTTTAAGAAAACCTCTGGGAGATGGAGGAGTGGAATCCCAGGAACAAGGAGGGTAAGGCAGGCGGGCCTTCATCAACCACCCCTTTCTCTAACCCTTACTCCAAAATCAGGCAGCCTCCACTGCATTTTACAATGGAGCACAACCTTGTCCTGACACACCAGGTATACTTTGAAAATATTTACAGGATCAGACCCCTAGGGAGATTTAGACACTGCAGTGCCTAGTTTCTAAATGTCCCCTGGGCTCAGACAAAAGACAGAGAGGTCTAGATCTCATGTTTAATCTGTCAGCTAGGATCCTTGTGCCCTGTTTCTCTTTGTTGACAGCCAAGCAAAGACACGCATCTCGAGTAAGAAGAAGGATTTGCATCCTGGAAGCACCCATTTCACTCCACTGACTACAAAGGAGGCAAAGACCTACCCATGTGTAGCCATCTGCACTAGACATCTAAATGTGGGCAAATGAATGACAATTGACCTGAGCTACCGTAAGCAGCAAATTACCAGAGGTTGAAGAATGATGATTGGAATTTTGGACTCAACATCTCAGTTCTTCTGTGTATTTCCCTGGACTCTGGTCTTGGGCCCACACAGCTGCCTATGCTCCAGCAATTATCAGAAGTCATCTCTGCTTTTGTCTAACCCTGAGCCTTCGCAAACTCACCCTGCCATGATTAATACAATCATGCTGAATTCGACAGTCTGAAGCGCTCCCTTGAATCTCCGATGTCAAAGGTCGGAATGGGAAAAAGATCCTTTTTCCTGATACAATACACCACACACCAACAAGATCCATTTTCCTCCTGTCACAGAGCAAACATCTTACAAATCATTTACATGTTTTCCTGTTGGGCTCTCTGACATCATAGAATTATATGGGTTGGATGTGACCTCCAAAGATCATCTAGTCCGATATCCTCACCACTGCCCTAAAAAAGCCCTGAAAGTACTCACCCACACTACAGGATTCCAAATACCCAATGTCATGACAGCTTGCCAGTTCTTCTCCAGACACGGCTACCTTGCTGTCCAGTCCACTAAGGTGCCCCATCATGCTGTATTGCCTACTCTGCTTTGCGTAAGCCCACTAGATTGGAGAAGACCCCTCCAAGTCAGAGAGAACAGCAATGCCAGAGTAACACTGACATCATCATCAGTGGGAACATCCTTTTCACCTTCAATCTCTGATGAATTCTTGCTTTCCTGACTATTTCTGCTCTGCTTGCACACATGCGATCAAGCAGTGAGCTTCACCTGCTCTTCCAAGTCCACAACAGCAGCCAATGCTCCCTGCTGGTTTGCCAACCACTGAACCATGGCCCAAAGGCAACAGTGTGCCACAGAAAGAGAAAGATGTTCAGTGGCTTTGCGTTCCATTCCCTAAAATGATCCATTCTCCTTCCCAGCCCACGTGGCACTGGGCAGGAGATGGAACCACTTACCTGCACCTCCGTCCCTTCACCCAGGCCTTGCAGTTCTGCTTCCCTTGAAGGGACAGGCTCCGTGCTCTCACTGGGGAGCACTGTGCTGCCAGTTTGCTGAGGAGGCACCGTCAGGCATTTCTTGTCTCGTGCAGCATCTAATCCCTGTGGGGAAGTGCCTAGAACCTGCACCAAGGAAGCACTGGGAGAGGAGAGGTGTGGTGGCGAAGAGGCTTTCTCTGGCAGAGATCGCACTGAGCCATCGTGGCTGGAGGAGAGATCAGTCAATTTGGCATCTGAACTATCAGTGCGAACTTTTTGTCGAAGCAGGAGTGCAGCCGTTTGATGCGTGGGTGGGCTGTGTGCAGGCAGAGAGCACCTGGGTTCTCCACGGGGCAGTCTAGAGGTAAAAGTGGTAGAAACAGCAGAATCTGAAGGTGAAGAGCAGCGAGAGGCTCGCAGCAAGACTGAGGAAATCTGGGCTGGAACTGAATCCACCGACTCCCCATACAGAGACATCGTTCTCACAGAAACCTCACGGCACACCTGGAACATCTGAAGCTGGGACAAGTCCACCAGGACACTCCCAGCAGTTGCAGAAGTAACTTCTATCGCCTGCAAGCAAAAAAAACAGGGAGCAATTATTTATTGTGCACAGCTCAGCCCTTCTGTGTACAACAATTCTTGAACCCAAAGTTAACGACTGTGCCCAAAGCTCTTGACAGCAGGCATGCAGGATTCTCACCTTCTGCACAGTATCACAGAAGAAGGAATAGTAAAGAGAAATTGTTACCATAACCATTTGAGAAACTGGACATTCTATAAAATAAGACTATATTCCCTTCTACTCCAGGTTTTAACTCTCCTTGTTTCCTGCGCTTAAAAAGGCCATCCCTTTTTTTGGCCTCCTTTTCGTCTCCCTGCCCAGACTCCTTTTTTTGACCTGTGCAGAGTAAAAAGCATTTCCATGATAAAAGAGCAATTATCCAACACAGCACCACTGTTCTGCACTGTGGTCCTTTAAACAGTCACGGTTTGCCTCTCCCATGGCCAATGGCACAACATCATGTGTGAAGAAGACCACAAGTCACTTTTAATACAGAATATCCTTGGAGGTTCTTTACCAGTACTCATATTGGACCTTGGGGTGTTTGTACACCTCTCCCTTTGCCTGTTCCTAATTTAAGAAAGGGATGGAAAACTATATCTCGCTCCTCATAGCCCAGAGACAAGCCCAAAGTGGTGGCAAGGTTGTGTACTTCTCTCTGTCCATGCCCTGTGGACTCATGGCTCATTGAGATCATTGCTTCCCAAGGATCAAGGTAGTGAGTAGGGTGAGACAGAGGAGGCTGACACTAATTGGCCTGTTTTGCTACTGAATGGTCCTGCCACAGAAACTTTCTTAGCTTAACTATATCAAGAACGCATCAAAAAATCTGGACAGATGTCTTTTTTGGTGTGCATCAGTCAAAACAAACAGCCCGAGCACTGCCCCTTCTCAGACATCATTCCTTTCCAGGCCAAGGACCATCACTCCCTCCTCATGGCATGCTCACTTTTTGAAGCCTTTTCCATATTTCTCCATATTTTATCACATATTTTTGATTTTTCCATATTTTCTACCTTCTCCATTTTTTGTCACTGTTCATTTCCTACATAAAAAACATGGGAAGATTTGTTTTGAAAAGTGGCATTTTTTTATTGCTCTTCATTTTAACCAAACCACAACTTTTAGATATAACACGAGTGACAGTGATTAGCTTATTCGGTAGCCTTGCCGAGGCTTATTGGCACCACTGTGGTGAGGCAGTGTTACTACACCTCTTCCCACCAGTGTTTCAGGTGGACGCACCAGACACATGGCAAATGGAAGACGCTGTACTACCAACATTAAAAATATACAGGAAAGACAGTCAACAGCAAGGAAGAGCTTAGAAGCAAATTAACAAACTCTTCTAACGAAGAACAAAGAATCTCTGTACTGAAAGAGCACGAATTACCATTTAACCACAGTAATTGCATTCTGCTGTTACTGTGTCTCACTCAGGATCCCACAAGCCTGGATCAGCTGTACATTACCAACCTGCAGCCGAGTTGGCCCCCATCCACCATGCTAATGATGTATTAATTAGAAAAGTCATCTCCAGGTTAAAAAAAAAAAAAAGTTTCCTTGCTTTTGAGAGCACAGCCTTGTCTTCCTTTTTCTTTACCTCTCACAAGTACACAAAGTACTGTGCAGTCTTGGCTAGGTCACAGCAGGGCCTCACTTGAAATTAATATTCATCCCATGTCAGGGCTGACCAGTACAGTCACCAGCTGCTTTCCAGGTCTCGAGGCTCTGCGACTGCCTGCTACCCCTGCGCTGCCTCCAGCCCCCCTGGCACAAACGTCAGCCTTGCCCAGCATCAGCACAATACCTTCTGTCCATCCGCATAGACAGCGTAACCGGTGACTCGAACTCCATTGGAAGATCCTTCGGCATCAATGGTGACCGGTAACCAGCTGATAACGAGGATACCTGGCGAGGGACCAGCTTCTACCTGGACATCCAAAGGAGCATCAGGTGTACCTATGAGAGACCAAACAGATTTTCCTCTCGCTTACCTCATTACAGCCTAAAGCTAAACTAAACCCTGGTTTGAATCAAAGAGAAAACTCTCACACCAGACTTGCCACTGCAGAACCGCACTAGAATAGCCAGGCTAGTCTTGGGAAATGATAGACAGAACCAGAGAAAATAAGGCACTCTTGTTCTGTGACAGCTTTAATGCACAGAAAACAGAACTTTGCAAAAGTAGCTGAGGCTAAGATGCAGCAACTCTTAGAGCAAGGTCATGGCAAACCAGATCTTCCATGCCCTGAGAGGCATGCTGTTCAAATCAGCAAAGGGGATGTCTTCCCAGAGCAAACGAAAACAAAAGAGATAATATTTTTTTAAAATAAAGGAAGAAAAACATTAAGACAATACAGGACAGCATCTCAGGCTTTTGGACCTAATAAACCTCGCTTCCCTTTGCCCCAAGGCTTCATAGCAAAGTAAGGACAGAGCGCACTGCTCCAAGCACTTCATGCACAGTGGCAATGGGCACGACTGCTCTGATACCTGCTAGCGGGGTAGTGAAGTGTATCACAGCTGAGTTCTGCTCCAGCCCCTCTGGGACCTCTTCCCAAGGTGTTTTCAAGGGCCGGGCCTCCAGTTTGGCAACATATTGAGTGCTGGGCTGCAGGTTGCGGAAGGTGTACCAGTAGACCCCAGGTTTTGTTGTGTCACATTCCTCCCCATTGAGATACACTGCGTGGTTGTAATTGCTGTTGCAGGGAAGCCACGTGAGCTCTGCTGACGTGGCAGTAACGCTTCTGACTTTCAGCATACTTGGTGCCACACAAAAATCTTGCCCCACAAAGAAAGTGCATCGCAGTTTATCAGAACTGCCTCGCTCTGTCACAGTCTGCACGGATACACGGTAAGCCTTTGCCTTTAAATCCAGCTTTTCAATCACTGCTTTGGTCTGAAAGCCACTCTTCACATTTTGACGTAGCTCTTCATCCACATAGATGTTGTAGCTTTGTATGTCTGGGCAGCCAGCTGGCAAAAGTGGTGGTTCCCAGCCTACAACTATGCTTCTGGCAAGCTGCTTGATCAAAGTCAATTTTCTTGGGTAAGGCACTGCTGTATGACTAACGGGCTCCTCCTGGTCTCCTTCTGCTCTACTGGCCAATGGACTGATGCTACTCTCTTCAATGGAGAAATCACTCTTATCTCCACTGCTGGTGCTTGCACTGACAAAACTTTTCTCCTGGTATGAACTATGGGTGAGATCATTCAGCTCCGAAGGCAGAAACGTCATGAGGTCATCATCTGAAACTCGCTCAACAAAATTGGAGGGGACCAGCCCTCGCCGGCCATCCATCAGCTCCCCTAAACAAAAAACAGGAAACCTGTTACCACTGCACCTACTGTTCAGCTTCCAACCCATCTCTGAAGACAATGTGACAACGTCTACACTAGGTCATAACTGCACTGCAGCCAGGAATGAAGAAAAACCTCTGGGAGGTTATTCCTGGCAAAGTTTCCTGCATTTCCTAAGGCTGCCCTAGTTAGATCCTAATGGCCACAGTAAGAAGAATCACTGCTCCACACATTCCAGAGCCAACTAACTAGAAAAGTGTTTTGTGTAATTAGCTTAATGGTTTTTCCTCGTCACAGCTCTTTCACTAACTTAAGTGTCTCTTTCTAGCCCTCCCAAACTACGCAGATTGATGACTTTACGTCTTCTCCCAGCCATACAGATTTGGGGTTTGTAGCACTTCCTCAAGAAGTCCATCTTTCCAGCTCTGTATTCAGCTCGCCTTCTTTTTAGTTCCCTCCTTTGTTACACTAGCTTCTGTAATAAAGATGTCCCAAAAGGACCCGTGGGGATGACTGATACCCCAGCACTCTTGGTACGTGCAAGAACCATCAAACCACAAGTCAAATGAGCAGTGCATAGGGATTGCACTTACTTTCCCCTTTCAAACTCTACCTACAGCAAATCAATTGAAAGCAGGGAAAGCATTAGTAAAGAATAACCTTTTTATTCTTTAAACAATAAACAAACAAACAAATAAATAAATACATGAGCAGCTTGGAAATAGAAAGAAAGAAAGAGCCAGAACAGTCAAAGAGCAAGCAGTGCAACATGGCATGCATTTGCCTCAGCTCTTGCAAAGCACCTCAGTAAATTAGGATCCTTCATCCCATTAAGTATGGCAGCTCCAAAGAAACGTCATTACAAATTTACAGTCCACAATTCTTGGTTTCAATTCCATCTGCCTGTTAGTCAACCAGGATCATGTTTTCAAAGGTGTCAAAAGAGAAACACACTGTACAACACCAAATAGGATAACAACCGTAGTTTGGGCTGCTCAGCTTATACCCTACACTGCCAAAAGAGCAAGAGGTAATCAAGGCCATCGACTGCCTACGGTCTCTGGCTCACTATGCAGTCACTGGAAAGAGGGAAACAGACCATCTGCAGAAGGTGCCCAGGGCTGAACGTGCTCCTCTCCATAGCTAGGGAGGAACCATATGTGGATGAAACCTGGAGCTCAGCTGAAAGCAGTGGCAAAATTCCCACTCAAATCACTAGACTGGGATTTCATGTTTTAGACTTAATTTAATCATGACATAAATAAACCCTTTTCCAACAGAATCTGCTCTTCCCTCTAACAAACTAACTCCGGGCAGAAAAACTTTATCCTGAGGTTTCAGGATTCACTAAATTCCTCTCTTGTTTCTTTAAAAGAGAGCAACTCTCCACAGCAGTTCGCTCATGTTTCATTCTACTAAAACACACCTTCAAAGAAGCCATCTTCATCCATGTCTCCATAGATGTAAATATATTCTCCAGCAGTCAGCGGAAGCTCTGCCTCTGGATTTTCATTAGGTCCATCAAAAGGATTGTAGCTGAAATATTTACAATACAAAGACTTACTATGTATTGGAACTTTCACAGCAACACATTCAAGCTGTGATGTTACATCAGCTTACAATTCACTGGGACTGCATCCCGTTTTTCCAAACAGCAAATTCCACAGAAAAAGGTCAAGACTTTAGTTTACGGTTTTATATGAACTAATAACATATTGCTCCATGTTCAAATAGCAGCTAGGAATAATTTTCTGAGTAGCGGAATGGATGTCTTGTGACGTCTGAAGGAACAGATCAGAGTGACTCAAGAAAGTGTTTAAAAAAAGATTTGAATTACCTGCGTGCCTGCTGTGTTTCTGAGTGTACCAAGCAGAGAAGCTGCAGGACTCTGCATTTCTAAAATAGACATCCTTAAATTCACCTGCACTCTTAACTATTTTGTGCAGGTAACTCTCTACATTTCATGTACTTAATAGTTTTGGGGAAAAAACAAACAAACTAACTAACAAAAAAACAAACTCCAAAGCATGGAAAATGCCCAAAACATTTAAGGTACACTTTATCAGCCATACGACTGTCATGGACAAGCCCAGTGCAGAATCTCAAAATTCTTATGTTTAAAAACCTAAGAATGAGGTGATTTGTGCAAGAAGAAAGTTACATGAGTGAAGGTTTCTGGCCTTTTTCTTCATAATTATCCAACCATCAGATTCCAAGTTACACAACTCTCAGTGCTATAACTCCACATTTTAAACAGCAATCCAAAAGCTCTACTAGCATGAAAATGATAAATACACTGGTGATAGGATTTGGACTCCAGGTAGTTCTAGTGCCTACTTACAGATCCTTGAGCTAATCAGATGGCCTATCACAGGAAAATGCCTCATAACAACCCTTTATCTTTGCGCAAATTCCTGCTCTTTAGTCTTTAAAAGGGATTTCAACATGCCAAAGAAATGTTATGCTCCTGATAAGCTGAGCGAGACCTTATGGGCCAGAGACTCTGACAGGAAGACACAGATCACAATTGATGTGCTCCTCACAAGCACAGAATCATCCCAGTATGCAGACTAACAGCTGAAGGACATACTCTTTGAACTGTAATAGGTAGTCGCTATTGCTCGGTGGATTGAAACGGTTACCAGAAAAATCTGGGTTTATTCTGTTCACTTTTTTTTTCTTCTAAAATTACAACCAGTATTATTTTGGTCAAGACCTTCAATTTGGAATTTCTGGGCTGAAATTTTAATTCTTGGAGTAAGATCTCCTTGGAGAAAAATTTCTTGGACTATCCTGAAGAAATCGGACATTTTGAGGAACGTGTCAATTTAAACTCAATTTTCCATCCAATAGCATCTTAAATAAATAAATAAAAAGTTTCACACAGTGCTGTTCACTGAAAAACAAATGAGCTTACTATGTTTTTGTTAAGCCAAGCACATTGGATTTGCTTGTACAGGAAATAACATGTCCCAAAAAAATCACACAGAGGAATAAGATCCATGGTTTAACCCAATGCCCACCCCTAACAGTGAGTGGTTAATGCTAAAGAACTGGGTAAACCAGGCAGCTGTGAGATAACCTGTCCAACCTCACAGACCATAAGAAATGTCCCAGTACCTGTATCGAGCTAAGAACACCTGGAGCTTTGCAGGGCCTTGGCTGCCGGGCTCTGGCATTAGAGAGATGCTGTCAACATCCAGCTCTTCCATTTCACTTGCAGTGTCCACCTAAAAACATTAAAGATGAGGGGTACGATAAGGCTCAAATCAAAGTAAAGGAACAAAGGGTTCGAACATCAGTGAACAAGTCTTCTAAGCTCATGTATGGTGCCAGTCTGGCCACTGGGCTAAGAACCATGTGGAAGAATGACTTTTAAGGCAAAGAAATAGTAATAAGAGGCAATCGCTCCAAGTTGCTTCAGGGGTTCCAGTCAGACATTAGGAAAAACTGCTTGCCCAGATCAGTGATGCAACCATGGGACAGGTTCCCACTGAGGTGGGGCATCTCTATTCTTGAAGAGCTTAGAGCCTCAGCTAGGCAAAGCCATGGTCACACTGATGTAGCACTGGTAACAGTCCCACTCGAGTAGGAGACTGGACTAAAGGCTCTGGAGGGCCCTCTCACCCTACATATCCATAATTCAGTACATTCATTTCTTGCTGCCTCTAAATAGTAGTTGTCCCTGCGTGCAACTCAAACGGCAATAAGAACGGAGGAGACCTTACAGCTCTATTAGATGTCTAAGTCTCTAAGGCTTTTTGTTCCAGCAATTCCCCTCCAGCACCTGTAAATACTTGAATATAATGTTTTTGTACTTTCAGAATTAGAAGGCCCTACAAGTTCCAACCAAAACTCTAGCTAGTCTGTGGTAACAGTCAGCAGCATATGCTGAAGGAAAGTGTACAAGAGAAAGCACAAGCATGAAACTCTCCTCATCCTGGTACAGCCTCTCTGCTTCTAGCAATCAGCTACTTAGGGACTTCCTAAGCTGAAGGCTGCACCCTGAATGCATTTGGCGGCTACTGGCAGGAGCACCTTCGAGAAATTTGTCTCAGTATTTTTGATCCCATAACATTTTGGAATTTTACATCTAGTGGCAATGAGTTATGTAATGCAATCATACTTTCTGAGGAAATGCACTTCCCTTGTGTTTGTTTGAAATGGCGCCAATTCAAGCTGCCTTTTTAAAGCAGACCTCAAGGCAAACGTATTACTGATGAAGCCCCATCACAGGCACCAGAATACAAAGTAGGTATTTTTTCTAGTATATGAACTGCTGAAGTTAATGTCTGAAAGAGTTCAGAGCACTTTTTCAATGTAGCATACTCCTCATAATGGAATCTTGCGTCACGTGCTAGAGTAGCAAACACCTGCACCCTGTAACACCCAAAGGTAGACCCAAACGGAATAGATTTTAGTAGCCTCGCGAACACCCTGGAGTGTTCCCATAACCATATGTTGCTGAAGCCAAATGCTCTACACATTGGCTCTTTCCCAAGGTTCCCACGCTGAGCTCTGTAGGCACTACTGGCCATGGAGACACGGCTTCCAAGCTTTCTCTTGAACTAAAAACCAGTAATTTTTCCCGCTACAGAATTGTCACATATCTGTTCCTTCCCAGGTGTGACCTTCACTTTGTCTCTGAACATGACACCTTCTCAGTGCTATTGCACTGCAGTGGACACAATTGTTAGTGCCCCGGCCTTGGTAGCTCAAGGCTTCAGTGTTCTCCACATGTACAATGAGGCACTCCATGGCACCTCAAAGGTTTTAGCACTCAGGAAACATCAGTGGACCAAAAGAGCAAAAGCTGCCTCCTATGCCATCACAGCCAGCCCATTTACAGCTCTACTTTACCCTAAATTGTCACATAAAGTGATGTACAGCAGAAAGTATGACAGACTGCTTAAGTGAACCCTACAATGCTATGTCAGAGCACCTGGGGAGGAGAAGCAACAACTGTCCATGAGACCTTGGTGATACAAACAAGCAAAGCCTATTCATTTCATCCTTCTGCTAGCACAGACTCGGCTAGCAAAGAAACCATCTTTTCATGGTTTCTTTCACCAAGTAAAATTTTAATACCTAAAAACACCAGCAAAGAAGTTTGAGCTCCTCATCCACAGCTCAAGGCCAAAAATAGTCTGGACACAGTTCTTCAGCATGTTAAAAATAACAGTTTGTAGCCTTTGTGTGTTTTAACAGCAGCTGACACATCACAAGGAAACTTAGCAAGACCTTTCCCACACTTCCCACCAATCGACCTCCCCACCCCACTCCTTCTCCAAGCTCCCAGCACTCTGTCTAGCCAGTTGTTTCCTTCCTGGAGCACAGCACTACGTTCAAATGAGCATTACAGACATAGGCAATCCAAGGCCTTTTCAATTTTTTCCTGCAGCTTTTCTCTTGTATTTCCCCCATTTTCTTCAGGCAGCCAGGAGGGAATAAATGCAACATTACTGGAGCTCACAGCAATGCATTTGTTCCCTTGCGACTAGAAAGCACAGGCCACAGAGAGGACTCTCATACTGACCTCTGGAGTTGCGCAGGATTTGGGACTGTTCTGCATGGATTCTGACTTTGAAGAGTTTGACTGAGATTCCACTTTCTTGCCTTGCTTCTGAGAACTGGTAGCAGCAACTGGGGAGCCAACAGTGGCATCAGGCGCCCGCTGTGATGACTCCAATTCATAAGTCTCTTCATTGTGAACCTTCTTTGCGCCCTGGTGAGTAAGCAATCCAGGAATAGTTGATTCTGCAATAAAATAATCTGTCCGTTACTTTTAGCCACAGGCAGAATACAAGATCAGCAGTGAGTATCGCAGCAAGCAGACACCCTTCAGAGCAGCTCAAGCCTCTAAAAATGTCACTCATTTAACAGTGCAACAGACTGGACACCCTGGGCTCTCTTTGGTCAGAGAAATGCCAAGTTCTCTTTATGATGACAAAATGAACCAAAGGTATTTGCAAGAGACAGAGAGAGAGACAGAGATCCCAAAAGTTAACTGAACGCTTGCATTATTTCCTTTACACCTTTCCATTTACACAAATAACAACTCATTTGTCAAAACACCCGTTGGCATCTCCAGTAATTACCTTTCTCCGAATGGGGCTGTGGGGTAGAGCTGCACAGAGCAAGAGGAAGCTCAGAAGTCACCAGCGTAGAGGTGAGAAGGTCGATTTTTCCTGTTTGAAGCCGGAATTGTTTGAGTTCCTGCGACAGGAGGCTGAACTGCTCTGTTTGACTGCGACATTGGTCTTCCAGATCTTTCACCCGGGCCTGACAGAAGAGACACAGGATGAGGGACAAACCCATATCAAAACCACCAGTGAAGCTCCAAACAGCATTTGCCTTTGCTGCATCTTTTCAGTGGGTCTCAGACTCCAAGAACCTAAATGCATGCACTGCCCAGGAAGGGTCAATAGGAACTGGCAGCTCCGCACCTACAGAATCTTTGAAAACCTGAGACTCATCATCTATGAGGAGACTGACTGCAAGCTCAATTAGGAATTATCCCTGAAATACTGTGTTTGAACTTCAATACCGTATCCAGGCCCTGCACAAGACCAGATGAGATAAGTCAAAGATAAAAAAGCCTTGAAAAGAAAAAGCCTGAAAAGGCTTTGCCTGTTTATTGGACCATTAAAATCACATCTCCAAAAGGAATTGCTCTCCCAATGCAATCTCCACCACGTCCATCACTCCAGAGGCTCCAGAAAGCTCCCAAAGCCTTACCCTGGCCTCCCCACCACTCTGGGCGGGACTCCTGATTGTCCCTCCGGATCTTGGCTCCTCCAAGCACCCCAGCACAGGCAGAGGGCATTGGCACCCTGGCCTGTGCTGCAGAACATTTCTTTGCTGTGGGCAGCTCACACGTTTTACCACCAGGTTCTACAAGGATGACTTGCTCCAGGAAAATGCATGCTGAGTACAAGTAAGCGACATCTCAGGAAGATGAGCTGCAGGGGAGCCTTGGGGGAAATACTATGGAGAGGGAAGGATACATTCCTACCAGAGAACCATTTGTATTTTCTAGTATTCTCTTTCTACCACCTCTAGATCTTCCCCTTCCAAAATATTGCTGAGTCCTGGCTGTCCTTACACATCCCCACATGCTCCATTGTTGTAGGCATATCAATTCCCAGGAGAACGCAACTGCTCCTTTCCCTATTCTCATTTTTCCACCATGCAGCAGCTTACTCTGGCTTCCTAGATAGATATACTGTGTAGACCCCGCTCACACACTTCAGGTAATAAGTAAACAAAAAGCATTAGTGCTGGATAGGAATATATTATCTAATCAGCAGTTCTTCAACTGAGTTAATGCAGAAAATATTTAATTTGGCATTAGTGCATGTGGCTGAGGTGCAGGCTCTGCCTCGCAAGAGATGACATTTGTTCTCTCTTTTCTCTTTGGGCTGAGATCACACCAGGCTTTGTAGTCACTCTTCTCATCATTTTGCATAGGTAAGATGCATCAAAACAGATGACTGCATTGTGCTTTTCAAAATTTTCCATTCTACAAAATGTTTTTGACGTGTCTTTTTCTCCTTCCAAATAAAAAAAAAAAAAAAAAAAGTAAATTATGCCTGGAAATATTCTGTGAGACAGAAAGTCTGGTTTTTAGGCAGCTCTAAAAATAACGTATCTGACCTGGAAAAAGCTTTTGTTCTGGTCTCAGAGTACTGCAAATTCTTTCTAGCCCACTCCCTACCAACTTCTGAGTGTGCGTGCATCTTTATTTTATGGCATTTTTGTTTTAAACATGCCAGTTTATCACTTGTTTCCTTCACAACTAGCTAGGAGCTCTCAGTCTTTAAGGGAAGCCTGGTGAAATCTCTGAAGTCTGGGAAGAAGTAACTGTCTCTGAACTGAGAGTATCAGGTGCCATGAGCAACTTCCAGAAGCATCTGCATTCTCCACTTGCTCAGAGCCAACTCCCTGTTCACGAAGTCGTGTCATACAGGATTCCTCTGCAATCATAAGGGTTCAAATTTACTTACAGTTAAGATTTTTCAAATAAATACTCCTCCCCTATGCATTATATCTTAATACAGAAAAGAAACCATGAACAGTAAAAACAGTTGCACTGGATCAAAGTAGGGAATCCTCTAGACGAACATCTGTCCCTGATCCCACCTTGGGACGCAGCCTATAACAAGGGACAGGTACAGGACAACTGCAGGACCAGAGAGGGTTTTCCCATCTTATCTGGACACCTGAGCCAGCAGATGCATCTGGATATTGTGTTTAGTAACATCATAATAGTACCTTGGTTCTGTAAATTCATTAATCACAGTTTAATCCATTTATACTGGTAGCCAAGCCAATAGCCTGGATAATCCACAGTTTAATTCTGAGATACCTAATTACTCAGGTGCCTTTTAAATCTTGTTATTAAAAACAAAACAAAACAAAACATACAAACATCCCTTAAGTATTACTGCCACATCATATACAATACATACTTCTAGCAGACTACTTGCAGAGGTTCACACACAGCTGGGCAAGCAGCAAGTTTCCAGGGCAGTGCTGGGAGGCAGGGGGATAAGGCAGAGGAGCCTAAGGACACGGCCAGGAGCTCCAGGGAACCAGCTTTTTTACCCCCAGACACAGAAGAGACTTTTGTGTCTATGCCCAACCCGAAAGGGGTAGAAAGAGGAGCCACACACCAACCGAGATTGAGTAGCATGATTACCAGAAGAGGCTGCAAGAGCACGGAGCAGTGCTTGGTGGGGTCAGTTTAACCACCAATTCAGGAACTTACTCCGATTTTCCACACCTATCTAGACCAAACCACCACCAGCTCAGCCCTGACCTCTTAGACACTCTCCTTCTTGGCTGCTCTTTTACACTTCTCCTACAGATGATGTTCCCCATCCAGATGTCCCTTGTTACCTTTCTCTGTATCTTCTGCTATATGTTTTGAGATCAGAGAATCGCAATTTTGCTAGAAGGGAATTCAACAGGTCTACAGACCAAACTCCTGCTCAAGGCAGGGCTAAGACCAAAGGGATTAAAGGAACATCCATAACTCCTCAAAAATGCGGGTGCTACTTGTACAGTATGCGAGCTTACCCTAATAATGTCCTTGGGCCACTTCCAATTCCTTTCCTAAAAGTTCCCAATGCTGTACTTGCCTTTTTGACTGTACTTGTGAATTAGGCTGATATTTAAAAAAAAAAAAAAAATCACCCTACCTCAAACACCGCATTTCCTGCCACGACAGGTAATTCAGAGCCGCCCACTGTGCACATTTAGCCACGGCTGCTTCTCCTCCACACGCATGCCTTTGCACAGTCAGCATTACCTGTCTTTTAATCTCCATGTTACTCATGAGATCTTCTCACAACTCTTTGCAGTCAGATCTGAAGGTGAATGTTGAAAGCAGTATTCTATCAGCTAAAAACCCCATCAGTTCCACATAAGCCTTCTTCCCAAATCATTTGTGAACAGGCTGGCTAGCACAGCTCCCAGACTATAACTTCATTAGTTACTATGTCTTCTACAAAAACAAAAAGCACGATCTCTGCTTCCCATCTTCCAACCAACTAGAAAGCCAGCGGGACCTGTCTTTTTCTCCACAACACTTTCACTTGCAATGAGATTGACGTTGCTTTTGGGTTTTGAAGGAAACACTTCACTCTTGGACTGCAAGTAGTTCCCAAAAGACCTTCAAACGTGTGTGACACATGGAGAAGGTGCACAGTTGGACAATTCTAGAAATCTGGAAATGCCAAAAAAATAAAGCTCCTAATTCTAATAGGTCGAGAAAGCAAAGCATTTAAACAGAAAAGTAACTGCTCAATTAAACTCATAGTGGGAGCTCCTTTAATTACGTTTATTTCTTGGAGGTGACACTCTTGCAATCTTTTCCAGAGTATAGTTAAAACAACAATAGCAAGCAACCGTCAAAGTCAGGACAGAGGAGAAAAATGTCCTGTTTGACAGGATTATAGCAGTACCTGCATGCAATCCAAAGTACTCTGGTAGCAAGAAGAAAAGCAAAAAGAGATATAAAACCACATCAGCAGTTACACCAGCCAAATACCAACAACCCAACCCTCAGTTTGAATGAAATTGTTTTCTCACCAACTTACAGTGTCTGCATTGTTCCACACTGAGATTCCCACCTCGCTTCCAGAAGCACTGCTTGCTAAACAGAAGCCAAATCCCACATAACAAACGCATGAATAAGATAACCACGTGCTTTTTGAGGGCCTCCAAATCACAATACGCTTTGAGTGTCAATTCAAGCCCTCTTTTCCCAGCACATTGCAACCACCCATGCAATCACCGGAACGGACTCTTTGTGACCAGACCTTTCCCCAGGTCTGAGCCCAAGGAGTGCTGGGAGTCAAGGTACAGCTCAGAACCTGGCTTTGGCATGATTTCAAGCAGGTAACTGCCTGCTCAGTCAAGCACCCTGCTTCTCAGTCAGGGAAAACAAGCAAAGTTAAGCTCTATTCACCATATTTCCCAATAAAATTCTACAGTGGATTCCTGAAATCAGGCTGCGTCACCTTTTGCATCTATGCAGTGCAAAAGGCAGTTGAGAATCTTGTCTCATGTACTTTGGAACCACTACTGAATTCCTTCACACACTCCATTACAACAACCCTCATGGTTTTCTTTCTAAGCTGAGACAGTCCTTCTACACACAGCATTTCTGCACATCGAAACCATCCCATACCTCTGCTCACTCCCATCACTGCCGTGTCACAGAACTACAGAATAGCTGAGGTCGGAAGGCAGCTCTGGAGGTCACCTAATCCAACTCCCTCAGCTCAAAGCAGGATCAGCTAGAGCAGGCGACCAAGAGCTTTGTCTAGTTAAGTTTTGAACATTTCCAAGGAGGGAGACTCCACTTATGATAATCATGTGACTGAATGCTTCCAACAGGGAAACAGACCACACTCATTCTTCATTACTATTACATCCAAAAGTAACCCAAACACATGTAAAAAGGACAATGCGCAGTGTAGGCATCCCAGACGCCCTATTTTTGCCCTACACTGATGTTTTTGAATGACTACTATTATAGTTGAGTCACCTAAATGACTGTTGCTCCACATTAAACTACCTCTTAATGACAATTTCTCTTTCTTTGGTCCACCTGGTATAATTGACTTATAAAGCATCTCTTTACCAGTAACATGAAAGCATGAATATTTAACTGATGAGGCCCTTGCAAAAGAGCGCAACCAGCCTCTCAAACACAGAACAAAATGACTGTCCCTTTCTTCCTTAGCACAGGCAGATGTCTAGTTTAAACCTAAATAGCTTCTCCAGTCCTTCAATGAATTAGATCAGAAAACATTTGGCAAGCGTCAAACCTCCCTTTCCTTAAAGGCTGCTAAGAAGCCAGCTAAATACCAGCTGACATAAGAGCAGCACCCACACCAGGTCTGATCCTATCTCTGCAGCCCAAAGCACGTCTCAGACAGGACATGGCAATGGAGCAATACATAATGTCATGGTTTAGAGGTGGTTTTGTCAGGGTAGGTTAATGGTTGGACTTGATGATCTTAAAGGTCCCTTCCAACCTTAGAGATTCTATGATTCTATAATGTCACTTCCCCACAACATTCACCCAGCCTGCAACAATTTCAATCCCATCCAGTAAGAGCCCGGCACTCTCAGGCTCCACAGTTCAGATACAGGTCAGGCCCCCTTCAAAGCACATGCTATTTGCAGCCATGGAGGAATCTCCTCCATCAAGGACGCTTACCAACTCGCTCAACTCTCCTAGATTCCTAAAAGCCACAGAGCTGTGGACACAGGCAATTCAGCCTGCTACCTCTGACTGCGTGTCACCAGTACAGACAGGGCCGTGGCATCATTAGCTTGAGAGCTCACTGTTCAGGTGTTGTACAGTGAGGCATTCAGCTTCGTCTCAGATGTTATATTACTTAAAAAACCTCAATGAATTGAGAGAGCAGAAGCTGCCCCATTTGCCATCACACCTATCCCAACTCTCTGGCAGCCACTAAATCACCACATCAAGTTCCAGGGTTCGGCGCTTTGCCTTTGCAGATCCAGGAATCCACTGCCAAGGATTTCTCCAAAGTCATTCTGATAAACACTGAGATAATGCAAATCATCACATCTGCCAGGCTGACCCATGAAGCTGTCTGCCACCACGGCAAAGTGTGTTCTGTGTTGATGGCAGAGCACTTGCACAGCCAGTGCCCAGCAAATGGGACAAGGGAGCTGCCCAGTACTTCATCCCTCATTATGCTCAGGCAAAGGTCACATTTATCCTTTTTTCACCCTAATAAAAAGCACAGAGCACACATACACAAAAGAAATTTCAAATCACATGGACACAAGTATTCTTCCTCCTTGCAGATGACCCTGGAAAATGGCACAGGCAGATCTGAGGTTGGTTACTTAACGCATCCCTGAAAGAGTTGTTGGGCACAATCCGAATGAAGTAACCTATCTGAGGACTGAGCAGGCCAGGATTTAATCCCTGAAAACTTTGACCCCAGAGACTACTCTGCCAGCACAACTGATACTGGCTCATGGCAGCAACATGTTCCGTCTGATCAACATTAAAGCATTTTGCTCAAGAACCAACAAAAGCCAGAGCATCAAGACGACCGACATTAAGAATAAAAGATATCAAATCTGCAGCCACTAATCCATCTTACTTTCTTCTGTCTTACCTCTAGAAGCTGTACTGCTCCTTCATGTTCTCTTTTTGCCTCTGCCTGTGCCTAAGAAATAAGAAATGGAGTAAATAAGAAAGCAGCCTACCTAAGTTCACCTCTGCTAGCATCATCACCCTGATAGGCCATCACAGATTTAAAACACTGCATGGACCGAAAGCGTCTTTGGACAAACAGCAGTGAGAGATCAGAACTGAGAAAAGCCCTTCAACTTTGTTCAGGTAGACAAGCCTAGACACAGACACCCTTCCCTGGTTTACTTTATTCTGTAAGTTCACATATACCTCCTCCATACACCACACTTCCAAGGAAACAAGGTGCAGAAGTCCCATGACTTTCCCAGGATTCAGAGAGCAAAGTGTCCATTCTCTCACATGCTGCATACCTGCTGCAGCCGTCTGACTTCCTCTTGCTTCTCCTGCAGCACTAGCAGCGCTTCCTTGTGCTCCACTTCCAGCTGCTGCCTTCGCTCAGCCACATTTCTCATGTGCTGCAGAACAATTCACAGACAGCTGAAGGGCTACATTACTGAAATACTGTCCTGGGTCTTATCATGGGCCATGAAGTCAAAACATGGCCTCTATTTCATGTCATCATTAAACAGAGGAGAAAGTAAGAAACACTTACCACAAGTCAGAGCAACAGTCAAAGAAAATCCTTAAATGAGTGATGGCCACCTTATCTCCCCTCCCACCCAAATCCCCGCAGCAGCCTTTCTAAAGCACCTCTGCCCGCTTTGGAAGGCCACACTCCAGGATCCCGCAGAAGCGGAATTCCCAGCGGAAACACAGAGACAAAAGAACGGACAAAAAAAAAGCGAAGAGACAACATGTGCCATCCAAAAGCAGCATTAAGTGTCTGGACAGTCCTTCCAGCCTTGTGGATACTACTGACCTTCAGCACCTGCTCTAGATTCTCCAGCTTGGTTTGGAGTCCTTGATTCGTCTGAATTACTGAATCCCGTTCCTTAGTAACCAAAACAACCTGCAATTTCAGGTCAGCATTCTCAGATTCAACCTGAAGAGAAAGGGTTTTCAATTAGCACAAGTAGCCATAGGCATTCGTTGTATAAATAACAGCAGACAATTTCTTTCTGTATCTCAATAGGTTGTTTTGCAGACCTGCTTTCTACTTGTAATGATACCAAAATCACGAATCTCCTCTCCCTCTGGCTTTCACTCAAAACAAATACATGTGCATTTATATCAGTCCTCAATGTGATCAGCACTTGATTTGCACATATTTCTTCTCCCACTAGACTAATCTTTCCTCCTCATTTGCAAGGAGGAAAGGACTGGGATATGAACAGGATACATACTGAAGAGATACAAAGAAAGCACAAAGGTCTACAAGCCTTTTTAACCCTAGATGGCAGGATTAAACACAGAGAACAGTACAGAAAGACATGGCAGCCTGCTGAAATCACATTTACCTCCTCCACTTGCTACAGGAAATTGCAGCGACATATTTTGGTTCTAGAGTCCACTGTGGCCTCATGACTATTAGCAATGCAGATTATCAAGCAAAGACAAATATTTCCACTTAGAACAAACAATTATTAAATATGTGGGAAGCCTTATGCATGGTGGCAACATTGACATATGGGACAGACAAGTGACTTTAACTCTTGTGCATTACATTTGTCCAGAGGAGGAGCTGGAAGCCATGGTGGATCTTCACTGGAGTACAAATTCTTCCACCATTCTCAGACACAACAACATGTGCCTAGAACATAACCCTCTCAGGTGCAGCCACCTGCCCCTGAAATCCGCTTGGCAAACTGAACAATGCAAGTATCCTGCCTTTATCCCAAGACATGAAGCTTTTGAGTTTTCCACCTGGCAAGGGCAGCTCTGAATTGCAGGGGTGACCCTACCCCATCATCAGCCACCAAAACGCCTCTTTGAGGACAACAAACAAATGTCAGAGGTGACTGAGGACTTTTGAATACACCATATGCTTGCACCGCTTGCAGCGATGGGTTCTGCTCTACCATCACTCTGACCAGTGCACGCTGCTCCCCACCAACCACTGTCCGTCTTTGGTTATGAACTCATTAACAAGTTACCACAGGTAAACCAAGTATGAATGTAAGTAAGGACAAAGCATCTCACTCAAGTCTTGGGAAACTCTGTAATAAAAAGAGGGCAGTTATCTGCTCTGCTTGCAGTTACCATGGGGTACGCAGGACAGAGAGGCACATGACCATTACTCAGCTGGCAACCTGAAAACCTAGCATGCTAGCAAGTTCTTCTCAGCAAAATTTTAGAGACACTAATGCTCCATCTGAGAAACAAAGATGCTGCTTTTTACCTGTCCTGCCCATCCAGCCTTCTCGTTCAGCTGCAAGTTCTCTTCAGCCAGTCGTGCATTTTCACTTTGTACCTCCTGCAGCTGGATCTCCTGTCCAGAAACAGCAGGCATTACTACACTGGGGCCCTCGGACTAACTCCCCCAAATTAATCTGCAGAGCGGTGCTGCTGCTTCTGTTGACTGATGGTGCAGGATGCTGCTGGGATGCTGCTTGAGCGGTGGAAGGCAATAGCATGCAGCACTGCTCAAGCAGATACCAACCCTGTGCCAGATGTTCTGTTAAGTTTCTTTTCCCATTTACGCAGCCTCAAAGCCCAGAATGAGAGAGACATTTCCTTGTCTACTTCGCAGTTCCAGTGTCACATTATTTATATACTGCTGTCCAGAATTCAACCTCCACCTACAACTATTCATCAAGTTTCACTGTCGGTTCAAGATCAGAGTCTTCTTGACAAATTTCAGTTAAGGAAGAAAAACCATTTGGAAGAATGATGCTAAAGAGAGTTCTAGACTGCAACCTCAATAGTTTTAAATGGCTGACTCTAGTTTGAAACCGGGATTCAGTCTGGAGTTAAGAAAGCTACATGAGCCAGCTATCACTCTGCCTTAGAGTATATTGTCTCCAAGCAGACAGGAGGCCATGGACATACGGAGAGACACTGACTGAATTCGTCAGGTCCAATCCATCTGCACCGACTTTGTACAGCATTAGAGGAATTTAACAGTTCCATAATCACACATGACTCCACACAGACAGACAGGCATTTCCCCATCCCAGTGTTTTATGGATCATTAAATATTCTCTGGCTATCTCAAGAGCTAATGCCCTGTGTGCACAGAGTCTCAGCCCCAGTAATTCAAGGGGAGTTGGTCCCTTCTTGGCCTTGAAAAGCTTCTATCTAACAACATAAAATGACCAATTTATTCCTTAAACATTCCATTCTAATCCAGACAATGAGGCTGAGCTATGCACTATGAACTGTGTATGAGTCTGAGCTATGCATTAGAACTGACCCGAACTGAGATTTGAGCAAGATATAAAACACCTATTCAGACGGTAAGCAGCCTTGGCTGAAACTATACGTTGTCACAGTCACTAATGCCACCAGCGCTGCTCAGCAAAGTAGAAACAGAAGGGAGAAATTATATGACCTGCTAAACTTCCGTGAAATTAAACAGCAGCAAGATTTCAGTCAACAAATAAGCGGCACAAGAAAATCACAGTGGGTTTGTGTAATTACCACCTCACAATGCAGAAATCTTTCGACGCTTGTCTGGAGTGCATGTGAAAATAGTAAGCATCTCCTCAAACTAGCAAAGCCCGTGGACTTTCATCCAGTGATTTATGTAGCGATATTCAACCCAGAGCTAGATGAAAGACTAAATAAACAATTCCAGCCTCAAGGGCTGGAGCCCAAAATTTGTGACACTGTTCAAATTAAGAGAAAGACTGGTGATTCATTAAGATTTACTGAAGAGAATCCAAGAGGCACACAACAACCTAGGTCCTCTTCTACCATTATGCTCACAACAGTAGGCAACAAGAACACTTACCAGTTCTTTGCATCTTTTATGTTTTTTCCTCACTTCATGCTCAAGGTTTTCACATTTTTTGCGCTTTTTCTTGAGTTCAAATTCCTGCGCGAAACAAGCAGAAGTAGATCAGCAAGTCTGCGTTCTTACAATTCATAAGAAATTCAAGCCCAGCTTCTCAGACCCAATGCTGTATTAGCTACTTTTATTTTAAGAAAATCTCTTTGTGACAAACATAAACAATATAGAAACCAAGGGAGGTTTTTTTTTTTTAAAGGTAGCAAAACCAAAAAACTTTTCAAGTGAAACAGCTACTCCTCTCTGCCCCAAGCCTTTCATCTTCTGGAAACAGTTCTCTGTTTCCCCTTTGCCCAGACTAGTCCTATTTGTACAGAGTAGGATGGAGGACAGGATGTGGGGGGCAAAAAGACAGAGCTGTACAAAACACTCAGCTTGAAATATTCGCTGTGCTAGCTGAGTTCCTATTCTAATCCAAATGTCATCTGGCAGAATGCAGACATGCTCTGGTTAGGTGCCTTTATCTGTAGTTACTTGCTACCACTCTTGCTTCCCCAGATAGTTAAGAACTGCTAAACCTCACTGTTAACTGTCCTTGTTTGCCACAATAATTCATAAGGGACATATTCCTCACATAACATCTGTCCCAGGTCAGTCATATCTGTTCCTGCTTCAAATAAGACTAAACCAAACACAGCACAGTCTGTTGGTGTGTTTCCCTCTCATTTCTCCACCAGCCTGGAGCTGCCACCCAGCAACGCTCTCCATGCAGATAGCCTGTGTTTTCCCACTGACTCCCCAAGCTCCCCACTTTTGCACATCGGCTGCACTTAAAAGACTTCAGTCTCCAAAGTCTCTGTGTGGATTCCATGGGTGAAACCCTCAAGAAAATGCACAGCACTCCTTTACCCAAAACTAGGGTCACAACTCACCAGCTGCCGTATCTGTTGGCTGCTCTCTTGGTCTGTTATTGCATTTTTGGGAGGGAAATTTTCATGTCCTTCAGAGGCAGGTCCCAGTGGCTGCACAACTGGTTCCACCTAGAAAGCAAGCAAGATGTTAGAGAGCTCAGGGGACAGTCAGGACCACAGAACACACCGAGCACACCAAGGGGGAAGAAGGTCTCCTGGCAGTCCTGCCTGGGAGAGCAACGCTCCACAAAAAAACCCTGATCTCTGAACTGCCCAACTGGACATGGATAAAGGCGGACACCACGCCAAGGATCTCCCAGCCACCAGAGACCTGTGCTGGGAGTATTCTGGAGCCCAGGGCCAACCAATCCAGCTTGACTAAACCACCCCCATGCAACAGTGGGCTCCAGAAAGCTCTCGGGTTTGAGTGCCCATTCGTGCCTCATCTAAGGTTTCAATGAGAGGCATTGGCAACACCTTTCATGCCCCTCTCCAAAGCAACAGAAAGAAGATGGAAGATGACCAGAAGGGAGAACAAAAGCCTCACAGACAGCAGAAAGTAGAAATCAGTGAAGATGTCAGGATCTAAAGGTCGGGAAGAACAGAGAGAAAATACCAAGAAACAGAGCATCCCACCTCAGCTGGTAGCTGAGAAGGACTGAAATGGCAGTGCTATGGCTTATATGCCACCATCAAACCAGATGAAAGATGATACTTTTCCATACATGTTTGTACACAAGTTTCTAACAAAATGCCTTTTAATTTGGGCTACAGACAAACACATCTTTAATTTTCACTCTTAACTGATGTTTGGCTTGACATTGTCTCCCTAGAGTAACCCCTGTCAGCAGGGCAAGGCCTGAGGTAAGCAGAAGAAATAGGGCTTTGATAATATCTTAAACATCGGATTGAAAGTTATTTTTGATAAACAGATTTTAGGGACAAGAGATCTTTAGGATCATCAAAGCCAACTTGTACAGTGAGCAAGCAGCAGGATTTTGTGACTCCATCTCAGCCTTTAACCTTTGGTTGACCTCTCGTCAGAAGTGGAACTTCTTGTTTCACTTTGAACACCTACGACACTGTAGGGTCTACATTCCTTAGTCTGAGTTCCCTTTACAGTCAGCCATTAGGACAGCATCTAAGCACTACACCTAAGCAACATTTCTTTTACCTATTTTAGGCTTGAAACCCTAGTTTTAACTATGTCTGTATTCATGGTTCCACTGCTGAAAGCCAGAAAACTGTAAGAGACTACACTCAAGCCCAGGCTATCAAGGTTTTCAGAATTTCTGCTACAAGGTAAATCCTGAAACCACCACCCTGCAGTGCAGCTGAGGGATTCCCTACCATCCATGGAATAAGGTTCACATGGGAATCTCGCAGTCCCAAGAACCAAGTGGCAGCTGGAAATCTTGAGATCCTCCACCTACGCCACAGTAGGGAACGAGCCCCAGCCCTTGGGAGCTTTCAGACATGCCGTGAAACCAGCACTTAACTCTGGAATATCCACATGTAAATGTTTCTGAGACTTGTGGTTTTTTAAACCACCTAGCACATACTAAGTTTCAAATCTATATTTCACACCTCCCCTCCAAAATTATGCTTCCTCACCAATTAAAAATGTTACATTTTAGTCAAATTTAATGAAATTAGGTCCCAAGGAATGCTAGCGGACACCAGCTAAGGTTAGATATCCACTGCATGAGTACCATGCACTATACTTCACAAGTCATGCTCCCTTGCAAATAGATATGTAAGACAAATTTGCTTGTTTGTAATCATTTCCCAGCAAAAAGCTAAACACAGTGATGACACTCCTAATTACAGACAACTTACAAAAATTACAAAATTATAAATTTGCCCACATGGACCAAATTTCCCCCCAAGAAAAAAGACAAGCCCCCAGCCACATGCTCATACACTGTTATTTTCCCACAGAATCCAGACTCATCACTGCATTAAACAACTGATAAACGAGACTGGCACACATCAAGAAGAAAGCTGTGACCTGGAGCTGTGCCACCTCACTCACAGCAGGGACTGGAAGATGCTCAACGAATGAGCCAGGTGCAAGGAGTCTGTTCAACCATACAGCTAAAAACGACCGTACAACAGCTGCCTTCCACCCCCAGCGCTACCCGTGGTGTGCACCGATGCTGGCAGAGACCCTGCCGAGACCCCAGGCTGTACCAGCTAAAGTTGAACAGACAGCAGGCGCAGAAGTACCTGTACTTTGGCAAATGACCAGAAAGCATAAAGCACGCAACACAGTAAATTAAAAATGTTGCAGACTTTCTTGAAAGCTCTGCCCTTGGCACACAGGAAGCATCACCGCAATCCTGCCCCAAAAGAAGCGCTACGGCATTTTCCAAGTAACTGTGGCCCATTCCTTCAGCTGTGCAATGTCAGGCAGAGCTGGACCAGGAAACCAATGCAGGTTTCAGGACAAGGGGGGATGAAGGCTGGGTTTACTAGGTTGTTTTTAACTCAGATCTGTCACGTCCCGCTGCTCAACATGAATTGCACTGACACAACAGTGGGAACAAGCAGTGGCGAACAGGAGGCTGTTTAAGCCAGCACCACCACTGAAAGAAACCCCCGCTAAATTATGATTTGTCATTACAGAGATAAGCGTCACCCCAAAACCCTAAATAAAGAAGTAGAGAAATCAGAAGGAGAAGAGAGAAATGGGATTTTCCAAGGACACTTAGAGGAACAGCTTGCTCTTTATACTCTGAGGAAGTTCCCTGAAAGCCAGGGAATACTGCACTGACACACTGTGCTGGGGAGCAGGATACAAGAGCAAAGTAATTTCTTTTAATTGCAATAACTGGGTTAGTGCCCCAAGACGCCAACTTCATCCTCAGCATGGCACCACTGTGCCCACATGAATAGTGCCCGTTGAGCCCATGGTGTTCTCAGCTACAGGTTTCAGCTCAGACAGTGGCAACAGCCTCCTTGCTCTCCCTTCACTACTGCTGTTAGGCTTCGTGTTGTTGCTGTTTATCAGCCAGAAAATCTTTTGACAACAAGGACAGACTCTCCTGAATCAGGGAAATGAAGAGCATCCATGAGAAAGATCATAATACACGTTCTTGTCTGACAGAATCTGCAGGGTCAATTGAAAACCAAGGTATGGAAGGGCCATTCGAGGAAGACAAGTGCAGAGCATCTGTCTGTGCATCCCTCTTCATCGTGGAGAAATCTAGGGGCTGAGGAGCCACGAGGGCAGAAATCTCAAACGATGAAGAACCGCGCTGAGGATGTCTCTCAAACTGAACTGTCTATAAGAACAACTAGGGAAGCCAACAAAATAAACGGTAACAAATCACCA
>NW_009649189.1:1214225-1215296 GCF_000708025.1 Charadrius vociferus | reverse complement strand
CTTTAGCAGTAACTGAATCAGGATGTGCAGTGAGTCACTTCTCCGACATCGCCTTAATACGAAATAACTGCAAGCTGGCAAATGTCAAGTTTTAAGAGTATTTCACTGGAGATCTGGGGAAACACAGACCAGTACACTTGACACCTGTTCTGGGCAAAGTGATATAAAATGCAACAAAGATTAGGCAGATACTTAAAAAAACCCCAAACGTACATTGCGGGGGGGGGGGACACACACACAATCTACAAAGAGTTTTTCTAAGGTGTCAGCAAGCAAATGGGTGAGGGAGATCCAGCAGGTACAATCTGCTTGGGTGCTCTGAACACATTCAGCTACGGTGCTCTGAAAGGCTTCTGCAGACGCTGAGCCACCACGGGAGGAGGGTGAAGGCTTTCTCTGGGGTAAGCATCTAGTAAAAATGAGAGGACTAAAAGAGAGGCAGCAGGAACCGTGCTCTCCATGTAGCAAAGAGACAAATGGTGAAGAGGGCCTCACAACACTGAGAGATTACATAGAGCCATCAGACAAATGACATTTTAATAGAACACAGTGCTTAGACAAAAAGGCAAAGAGATCTATTGGGTAAGGGAGAGAAAACTTCATTATGCCACCATATAAATCAATGACACAGCGTCTGGGATACTGCAGGCAGCGCTGCTTCCTCCAAAACAAAAACAAGAGAGAAAACATACAAAGGAAGGAGACAAAGATGATTAACACTGAATAATGGACGAGGCTAGAGAGAAATTAAAAAAAAACAAAACCAAAGAGCTGAAGGAGAGGGGCCTATAAACTCAGGAGCGACTTGGAAGGGATGAACAAGGAATGAATGAATATCTTCTATAAGAGCTGGGGAACAATAAACAAGAGCAGCTAGTGGGATTTCAGAGGGAAGGCAAGCAGCCCATCCTCACAGTGCCTACAGACATGAAATTCTGACCCAGGACACAGCGGGTACCAAAAACTCTGATCATAAACCGGGTGAACCCCCACCAGACAGACCCCCACCGCACAGACCCCCGGCAGCCCACGCACCCCACGGTGCCGCCCCCGCCTCGGGACACCCCCAGG
>NW_009649189.1:1208590-1213682 GCF_000708025.1 Charadrius vociferus | reverse complement strand
GAGGGGTGAGGGTGGGGATGGGGACGGGGACGGGGACGGGGACGGGGCTGGGGACGGAGCAGCAAGCCTGCCGGCCACTGCCACCATGGCCACGGGTGCCCATCCCTCACCTGCTGGGAACCAACGTCCGAACTGCCGCAAACAGTGAAAACGTGTGTTTTCAGCAAACAAGGGCAAAAAGAGGTGTTGCCTGCTTTCCTAGGCTGGAAAACCAGGGAACCCTGGAGAAGAGAAGGCTCCGGGGAGACCTTAGAGCCCCCTCCAGTCCCTAAAGGGCCTCCAGAAGAGCTGGGGAGGGACTCTGGATCAGGGAGGGCAGTGACGGGATGACGGAGAACAGTTTTAAACTGGAAGAGGGGAGATTTAGACGAGATATGAGGAAGAAATTCTTGACTGTGCAGGTGGTGAGCCCCTGGGGCAGGTTGCCCCGAGAAGCTGTGGCTGCCCCATCCCTGGAGGTGTTCAAGGCCAGGTTGGACGGGGCTTGGAGCAACCTGGGCTGGGGGGAGGTGTCCCTGCCCAGGGCAGGGGGTGGAACTGGGTGATCTTCAAGGTCCCTTCCAACCCAGACCGTTCTATGAGTCTATGATTCTATAAGAAAATGCATCACAGGAGACCCATGCCAGGGAAGACAAGCAGGACCAAGCCCCCGGCATCTGCGTTCCCCCTCACCCGGTTGAGACCTGGCGCTTGAATCAGCCATTTTAGCCACCAGCACAGCACCTGTTTGCAGCGGAGGCAAACCGCAGTGTTCACGTGCTCTAAGAAAGTTACCTAAGAACAGCAATTAACTGAGTAATTAAATAGCAAAACTTTCAGATCGCTGACCCACTTGTCTCACCTCCCTGTGTGCTTCCCCTCCTAGTGACACCGGGCCTCCCAAGCGGGCCTCCTGCGGTAGGGGTGGACCAGTGGTGCAGGTTTTTAGTCTTGGTACGGGTGGTCCCAAGTGCATGGCAGCACTTGGCAAAGTGCCGCCTGAACTGGTTTTAGAGGAACGTAGACACTCCTTGAAATTCTTCAGTGCGATCTGTCTCTGCAGCCGTAACACCTCTCGCTGGGATTCCCGCAACAGGCGATCGAACTCGATGACGTTCAGGCAGCGAGGGTCATCCTGCGAGAAATGCAAACACAACGTGGTGTTGCTGACAAGCTCCAAAAGGTGGAACAGGTCAGGGTGGGGATTTAACATGCAAGCTCCAAAAGCCTTACTGAAGAAACACTGGCAAAAACCAGGTAATGTTGCAGACAAAGATTTCTGTTTCCTGGGTCTCCAAAGCCTCCAAAACAGTCACTTCGCATCCCTTATGCAAATATGTTGTTTCTCCCGCAGATAAAAACTAGCCAGTAATGCTTCTGCAGCAGCGCAAAGCAAAAGGGCTTTTCTAAGAGTCTGCTTTCTCAGTGCTTGCCAGTAGAGAGCGTGTGAGGATAATATAATTTCATTTCGCAGCCAAATGAGAGCTGTCGCTGGTTTACCTCCTTGGTGTGGGTGCTGGCATTCTCTGCAGCCCTATGGTGGTGAGGGCTTTAAATGCTGGAAAGAATGAGGAACATCTGGGACTTGTTCAGTTCTTGCTTGGGATAATGTTTGTTTTTCAAACATTCTTGATGTCTAGCCTCTTTCAGAGACAGTACATGTGGATGGGCTCCTATCTTTAGCACAACTGGTCACTCCCATCCACTCCGGACCCAAAAGCAGCACCTTTTGAAGGAATCCAGAGCAATCTTACTCTCACAAAAATAGTGAGAAAATGTCACCAGCTTGTTTAGTTCTTCAGAAGGTTTTCAGATTTCAAGGAGCTGAAGAAACACGTAACCTGCATGTCCATGCTGGTGTACAAAAGCTGGTTATGAAAACCTGTCTTTACAAATATACTGCTGGAGGAGACATTGCTCGTTCCCCTGCAAAGCTCCTGCTCCAGTGCATTCAATGCATAATTGGTATCCAGAACAAATTTAATCTGCTTCCCCATTCACTTCTTACTCGCCCTAAAAATAGCACGTGCTTTATAAATACAGTTTATGTACAAAATCATGGTTACTCTCATGCTACAAGGGGGAAACTGAGGCAGCATTAATGGGAAGTGATTACAGATTCAAGAAGTGAGCAGCTGGGCCTCCTCTCTGCCAGACCCGTGTTCAGGCTATCAGGGCAGTAGTTCTTTAAACAAAATTGGTTGTGTCTCTGTATAAAATCTCCCTTCCCCCACCAAAAAAAGGCAGCTATTCCCAACAGACAGCCTCTGAAGCCTGGGGGAACAAGAGAGTAGAAAAAAACCCCTCCGTCCTCCACTCACAGTATCTATTATACACATCCCCTGCAGCTGCCTTGCTGTTCCCCTCAATCCCCCGCTTCCAAGAATCCTTGCTGCAAGAAATTGCAACCTGGTTTTAGTTGGAGCTGGAGTTTGGTTGGAAGCCCATCACCAGGAGCGTGATCTCAAGAAATCACTTTATCCCATCCTCAGAGTGCCGATTTTGCAAAACAAGGCCATTGCTTTTGCAGCCGAGCGTGCAGGGTGTCCCTCCTGCCACTGGAAAGGAACTGAGTGGATCCATTTCATAGCTACTGAAAAATTTGTGCCGATTTAAATACCCTAGATTAAAATTGATTTGGTTACAAACTCTGAGTGTGCACATAATATCTCTGCATATAAACCCCTTCATTGGCATAATGCATTTTGCATGCTGCAGACAGATTAGCTGAATTTTGAATTTTAACTAGCTGAAAATTAAAATTTAATGAGCAGCTTGCTTGCAAGAGAAATGGGAAAACCAAGATCAGACAGAATGATTTCCCCTCTTGCTCTCTTCGCTGCGGATTCCCTGCTTGCGTGTCGGTGCCCCCAGTCACCGGGGCCTCGACCGTTACACAAACAGACGGTCTCACCTCCCAAGCCAGGGTGGCCACCCATGCCCTAGCAAGGCAGCGGCTGAATTCATCAACCCTGAGGATTGCACCCATGTGTATTTCCTTGGCCAGTAATGAATCTTGCTCACCTGCTTTTGTCACATTCCTCTACAATTTGTCACTCTCCTGTCCCTGGCAGATTCAGGTTGCCCAGCAAGCTCTGCTGTGAAAATCAGTGCTTTGGAAAGGGTCTGTTCCCCCTCTCTGTGGGGGCCTGCAGTGAGAAATCAAGGGGATGGTAAGGAAATGTCTTCTTGCTGATACCGTAGCGACCTGGGTCACTTTCTCCTGTGGTTTAATGCCAGAAGGAATCAGCAGGGCAGCTCTGTACAAACAGCAAACAACACCCGCTTGTTCTTGTTCTGACGAGATCTACGTTAGGGAAACACTGAGAATCTACCTTCAAACCTATACTTAAAATGAACACACGGGGAGCTCAGGGACAGAAATAAAGCTGCTTTCAGCGAGGAAATATTTGTCAGCTAAATATCATGTAAGTAGGGTAGAAATGTAAGTATTCATTCAGCTAAGCTGGGTGCAGAAACATAAAGTTGCACTTGACCACACCTGCATGAGCAAAATGGGGAGCGCAGTGCGAGCCCCAGCATTACTGAGCTTCTCATGAGAGTTTATTAACTAACCTAAACTGAAAATGTCCAGCTCGTGAACAAAAGACATACCTGGTATGCCCAGAACAGGTTGCTTTTGTCACCTTGAGAGGGGAATCATTTCACCTAGCTTCAGATGTCTCCAGAGTCCTTTCAGAGTCATCGCAGAGAAGTGCTTTAAGGGAGCGACGTGTCTGACCAGTTTTAGATATCCGTCTCAGGATGAGCTGAATTATCCCTTTTATCCCACCATTTATATCGGCAAGTCCAATGCTGGTGCTGATGGAAGCGTTGGTCACCAGCCCAGGTGCAGGCATCAGCATTGTGGATGCTTTCATGAACGCCCACCCTTGTCTAACGATTTGTACCCTTAGTCATAGTCGTGCAAGGATGCACCTAGTCATCACCAGTCTTGTGGTGGCTGTGAGCACTCAGAAAGCCACAGCTCAAGACACGGTATTTAGACTGGTTCTTGGGAACGTGCTCAGCTGGTTTACTTTCCAAAGAAACACTTTAAGAGGAGGTCCTGCTTCTACATCTTGCTTGAGTTCAGCACTGTGAAAAGGCATCCTGTATCTGTGGCTTCTTGGGGCTTTCCAGGGGCAGAGTTTTAGTCGCTGCTGAAAATGGCAGCTCAGACACATGAATTCATGGAGGGACAACCAGGGTGTCCCCTAGAAAACTGTTCTGGAGGGGTTAGGACACCATCTCTGCCACACACTCACCCAGTGTCCTCCATCCAGTTTGCACATCAAATGCCCTCTGTTTTCAGTCTGCGCTTGGCACTAACTACCCTCACACCACTTCCTGGAGCCTAGTTCCCATCACTGCTGTTGCCATGCTTGTCCCCAGCCACCGAGGGATGTCCCAGAAAATGTCTCACCTTCCCTGCGAAGAGTTTAGCCTGCAGCTCCCGGCACTCCTGCTGCAGAGCTTCAATCTGCTTGTCTTTTGCCAGGAGAGCACTGGCTTGCTCCGTCAGGTCCTTGGCACGCTGGCGGGCAAATGCTTTTTTGCACAGCTCCAGGCTGGAACCCTTCAGAGGCACTGGAGCAGTTACCTACACCGCAGAGAGCAGCAAGGGAGAAAGCCACATGCGTTGGTGTTCGTTAACCATCACCCCATGACCCCAACAGCTATCGGGCAGGGAGCACTGTCACAAAACACAGCCTAGCCCCAAAGGACAGACAAGCAGAGGTCCAGGCCATACCTATGGAAAAGTGGGAGGAAAGAGGAGGGGCTGGATGAAGAAGCGGCTCAGAGAAGAGGTGGGAAAGAGAAGGTGCTCAGCAGATGAGGACAATGGTCAGCATGGGGGGGCTGCAGGCAGGGCAACAGTGGGTGGGGGGAGGACAGAAAAACAGGATGAAGGTGGAAAGACAGGATAAGGCAGCAGAGGCGAGGAGGGGAGGATGGCAGGAAAGATGAGCATGGGAGCAAGGATGGAGGTGGCCAACCCAGGAAGAGAAGTGGAGCTCCTGTGGGCTTCAGGAGAGTTGGGTGGAAGATACAAGCAAGAGAGAGCCCAGCAAGGGCCAGCGCAGCTGCGGGAAGACTGGGAGGTGTTCAG